>NC_041381.1:42221972-42269282 GCF_002162155.2 Triticum dicoccoides | reverse complement strand
TATATATAGGACGGTCGTTTGGGACACCTAAGTGCCCGGCTCCTTGCCTTTCCACCACTAGATCACATTTAGATGCGCACTATCGTAACGGGTATGTTTGCTAACGGGTTGTTTCATTAAAAACCTCTAATCGTTATAAATATGATATAATCACTAATTGAATGCCATAATGATGGCCCTCAACATCATGCATGGAAACATTTCATGTTGAGACATAATAGGATAGAGAAATCAATAATCAAAGTGTCATGATTAATTGGTTGCTCTTTCTTGCCATGTTTCATATATGGAAGGTATGTGCTACTTATTAGTAATAGACAAAAACTATTTATACTTAGGAGGGTATGCGTGCGTATTTTTATTGATGTACCAGAATGTACACATGGGTATCTTAAGTACGTGCATTATTTTGATTAGATACAATACCCTAAGTATGTGTATACTTTAATTAGGTATATACGTTGTCAGATCTTATTTTAGGTATATATATATTGACTGGATACCTACAAGATAGTATTTAGTCCATATTTTACTTTAGGTATATATTTAACTAGATATATACTCGGGTATGTGTATATTTTTGTTGGGAATAATAGCTCGGCTATGTTAATATTTTCAATAAATATAATACATCTGTGTGTGTATATTTCTAATAGATCAACCGTCTTTGTATATATTTAATAGATATAAACAATATGTGTATATTTTCAGTAGGTATAAAACATGCGATATGTGTATTTTATCATTAGATATAACACAACGGGTTTTTGTATATTCATTAGATATAATACCCTAGGTATACGTATATTTTTGTTATGTATAATACATTTGGTACGTGTATGTTTTTATTAGATATAATTCTTCATATTTTTGTGTATTTTTGTTATGTGTATCATCAAGACGTATATATTTTTATTAGGTATAATACCCAAAAACTTTTGTCGTGGTCTAATATCATGTACAAGTTTGTATTATAATAATAATCAATGCTGCAGTCTAATAATATGCACGTGTGTATGACGAATTTGGATTTTGCATGCTTGGGAGTTGCCTCCAAATAAAGCAAGTAAATTTGGAAATAAGTTATAAATGCTTGATGTTATCTCCCGTATGGACAGTCTTGCATGCAAATGTATTAGGAAACAAATGAATACTAATGCACGTAGTTTCCATTGAAATGCATTAACGGGTTAGACCCGAACAAGGTGCCCAGGCACTTAGGTGTCTCACATATTATATATATATATATATAGAGAGAGAGAGACAGAAAGAGAGAGTAACACTATTCTGATCCTGGGATCAGAATAGTTCTTCTGATCATAGCCAGCCTTATAAGGGCATCTCCAGCCGTTGGCCCCCAGGAGGGGCAAAAAATCGGCCCCTGAGGGCGCACCGGCGCTAAACCGCGCACTGGGGGCGTGATGCCCCCCAGTCGCGGCGCCCACGGTTAGTCAAAAAAGTCAAAAACGACTCAAATTTAACGCAAACATCGGCGAGTTCGTTCAAACTTAAACATATTTTACAAAAAAGAAAAAAACTACCGCGGGCTACCCCCGCCGTCTCCCTCGCCGCCCGCCTCGCCGCCCGCCCACGCGGTTCTACATGCCAAGGAGGCTATAGAACCGCGTGTAGTCACCGCCGTCGTCGTCGTCGTCATCGTCGTCGTCGTCGTCGCCGCCCCTGCCTACGCCTCCGCCGTCCCTGCTGCATCCCTCCCCCGGTTGGCGCGGCGGGTTGGACGGTCCGGGGGCGGCGGCGGCGTCGTCGTCGTCGCTGTCGAGGACCACGACGCCGTGCACGTCCTCGCGCCCACGCTTGCGGGCGGCGATCTCCTCCAGGGCCCGGCGCTGCCGGACCGTCTCGTCGCGGAGGTAGTCCTCCCGCGCCCACCGCATGGCGTCCTTGTCGGAGAAGTCGCGCCGGGCTATCTCCTCCTACTTCGCGGGGAGGCCGGGCTCTGGCTTGGGCTCGACGAGGACGAAGCGCCCGGTGGGTGGCGGGGCGTTGGCGCCGATGCGGACGCCGGAACTGCGGGTGCGCGCGCTGACCGGCGTACCCTGGGTTCCGGCTTGACGGGGTGGAGGCAGGGCGAGCCGCCGGACGAGGAGGAGGACCCCCCGGTCTCCATGCGCCTCGGGGTCCAGGAGCTTCCCCGGCGGCGTGAGAAGGAAGGGGGATCGTGGTACTCGAGGCGCGGCGTGTTGCCGTCCTCGATGTACTCGAGGACGGCCTCCAACGTGCGCCCGTGCACGCCCCACCACCGACGCCGGCCGCACGCCGCGCCGCGCCGGTGGGTACCGGGGGCACCGGCACGCCGCCCGCGCTGATCCTCCACGCCCCGGGCACCCGCATGTCCGGCGGGACCGGGTACTCGGCCTCGTAAAGGAGGCGAGCCTCGTCTTCATGAAGATGGCGGCGGCCGAAGCCGTTCGCCGCCGCGCCGTCGCCTGGGAAGCGCTCGGCCATGGGTGTGAACTGGAGACGGTGAAAGAGAGGAGAGGAGAGGGAGGAACGACGACGGCGGGAGAGTGTGTGAGTCGCCGAGTGCGCCGGGGTGCGTCATCATATATAGGCCGAGGCGCCGCCCACGCGCGTGCCACCGTGTGTACGCGTGGCGGGCGAGGGAGGGCGAGGGACGTGCGTCGTCCGGTCTTCAGTGCGCCGCCCATGAGGCATCAATGGCGCAGGCTGACCGGCGCGGCAGCTTTGGCATTGATTCGCTGCGGGAAACGAGGTGATGAGGACGACGAAGGGCTGAGAAGAGAGCCGTGTCGCTGACGCGGCGGGCCCGCGGCTTTTTCGCACCAAAGCAGTTCGGCCGGCGCCCCCGGGCGCCCCCAGCGCGTCGGGTTCGGGTTGGGTCCGTCGGCGCTGTTTTCGGCCCAAGCCGGCGAAAATCGAACTTCTGGAGATGCGACTGAGCCGATTTTTCGACGTCGGCGCGAAAAAAACGCGTAAGGGGGCGCGGCTGGAGATGCCCTAAGGGCCGGACGGGATGTTCCCGAACTCCCGAAAACGCGATATTGGAAAACCTGCCGGTCCATCAAAGCGCTCCCCACCAGTCCAATCTCCACGCACGACCTTCCCAGCCGCCCCCACCTCCCGCACCACATCTGCTCACATCCTCCTGCCACTGGCCCCCGTCTCCGGCGCGCCTCCCGCCGCCGCCGCCGCCCCGTCTCCGGCGTGCCTCCCGTCCCCGCCGCCCCAGCTCTGGCGCAGCTCCTGCTGCCGACCCAAGCGCGCCACCCGCCCCGCCCACACCCCTCCCCGACCCGCTGCGCCTCCCGCCGCGGCCACGGTCCCCGACGCACCTACTACCACCGGCGCCGCGAGCCAGCCCTCACCTGGATCCGGCCTCCATCCATGCTCGATACCCACGCACCGCCGCCGCCCTTGATCCCACGGCGCCGCCGCCGGTCCCCGTATCCCACGGCACCGCCGCCGGGCCGTGGATCTCCGCGCGACGCCGCGAACCACCACATCCAGCGCGTCCGTCCCTAACCTCCCGTTTCTCCCCATCTCTCCCCACCACCACCTTCCTGCACCACTGGCTGCGCATCACCACCGCCGCGGTCCACCCGCACCAACTACCCCGGCGATCCTGCCAACGACCACGACCCACCGTTGAGCCTCACCCAGCTGCCCCCTGCGGTCGTGGTCCGTGTCAACATCCAGCCGGTGAGATCCCTGCAACCAACCTCCTCCCCTGCTCCAGCAGGTGGAGAAGTTCACAACGACCTCGCGAGGAAGGTGTAAGGCGGCAAGAACGACGCCCATGAGCAAAGCTCCTCCTGGCGGCTGTGGCTCGTCCACGAGCGTACTCTCAGACCCGGAGGCGGCAGACTGTCCATGGTCACCATGGTTTCCGCGGGGCAATGCTATGCACCGTCAACGCCATCCGTTGCTTGCCGAGGCACTAGCAATCACGCACCGGCTGCTTCTGGGTATCGCCATGCGCGACTTGAGCACGACCTCGCACGGTGGTACGGTGGTGTGTTGCTGCCATTGAAGGCCGGCTAGATTGCCTGCGCGTGGATATTGGAGAAGTAGAAAGCAAGCGGTAGCATTCAGTATTGGTTTGTACGCCTATAACTTGTAACTTGTAACTAGCTAATGCTTTTTCAGTGAATGCTCAGATTTTTCTAGTAGTATCTTTTTTATATAAAAAACACTAGTAGTCAAATCGCTACTCATTGTGTATGTACTACCTCCGTTCCTAAATATAAGTCTTTCTAGGGATTACACTATGAACTACATACGGATCAAAATGAGTGAATCTACACTATAAAATGTGTCTATATATATCTGTATGTAGTTTGTAGTGAAATCTTTAAAAAGACTTATATTTAGGAACGGAGGGAGTATGTTAGATGATGGCACTTGCTCTTTGTATTACTAAAGAACAGAACCCTCCTAGAAGTTCAGATAGTGAGCCGAGTGAAATACAGACAACAACAAAAAAATAGAGCCTGCTCTCATTCTTTATGTTTCAAGTGGGGTTCCTACGAGTGTGTGGACCACCTATATTTTGTTAAAAATAATAACTTGACAGCGCAGATGCTAGGAAGTTCAACTTTTTTTTTGCCAAAAATTAACTCGACAAGTTCAAGAGACAAAAAAACTTAGGGGAACTCTCTAGCGATATACGTTTTTCCTGTAGAAAGTTCGATGTTTAAAAACACATAAGTAGTTTTTTGAAGAAAAGGGCAGTGCCCCTGTTCCATTTCATTGCTGAAACGAAACAAAGATGTCCAGCACCAGACCCAGTTATTACATTTTTTTTGCATGGTAATATGTGTCTCATTTATATCATAAGTATTATAGTACAAGTCACGTAACCGACCTGACAAAACTGAAAAGACAGCAGAAAGCTAGCCTTTGCACAAAGGAACAACAACCAAGAAGTAAAATTACAATCAAGATTGAAGAAACCTCTGAACTTGACACCAACATCCGTCACCTGCCTCTGGAACCACGACAGTAGCCACCAAAGGGAAAAGTGACGGATCACCTTCACACCCGAGCTCGTAGCGGCTCCATCATTGACATGCAGCTTTGCGGACCTCCAAGATGGTTCACCAAAGGTAAAACCATTACCGTTGAACGAATTAGACCGGGGCAACACGCCGGACACGCCATCGAACTCCAGATCTGGCACCCCCACACGACTAGACCCAGTTATTACATGTGAAAGCGCACACGACAACCAGCAGGCATGCTGCCATAGTATTTCCAGCTACGTCGCAAAAGCTACGGCGATGCACAACTAACTTACTAGAAACAGAAAACAAACCCCCAAGGAACTACGAAATTGACTACTAACAAATATGCATTACACTCTGCTGGAAAAGGATAAAAAACACCAAGAACTCGGAATCCACTTTATGAAATCTCTATAAAAAATACTGGACTTCAAAAGTTTATAAAAAATGAATTTTCCTTGTTTAAAAAATCCTAAAAGTTCAAATTTAAATAGCAAAGCGGTTTAATATATAGTACAAAACTAGGACTTTCCCTGTTACTAATGAATAACACCAAGAACTCTGACTTAAAAAACAGAGTGTGGTTCAACTCTCTCTCTCTCTCTCTCTCTCTCTCTCTCTCCCTCGTAACATTTTTATTGTAAAGAACAATCTAGATTCAAACTATAATATCACTAGAGAGTTCAAATTCTATCTTTCTTTCTCTGCGATGTTCAAATTGAAACAACACAAAAATTCAAAGTATATTAAAACCTAGGATTTAGAAGGCTGAAAAAAACAAAAAAACAAAACAATGTCATTTTTTGCGCCAATACTAAAGATTAAAACCAAGAAGTTCAATTTCAAAAAATGGAGTAGTTAAATGTATATAAAAAACTCATGTTTTCTCGTTACTAGAGAATAAAACCATGAAGTTCAATTGGAAAAAGCGGAGCAGTTTGATATTCATTTTAAAAAATTCAATCACTAAAGAATAAAACCAATAAGTTTAATTTCAAATAACGAGGAAGTTCGATGTTTCTAAAAAATCTCCAATTTTCACATTTCTAAAAATACACAATGAAGTTCAAATAAAAAGGCTAGTGTGGTTCAATGTCTATAAGAACTCACATATTTTCGCGTAACCGGGAGAAGTTCAGATTGATAATTGCGAGAAGTCCACGTACTACACGGTGTGCATTTTATATGAAAAAAAAGAATGGAAAAGCAAAGGCTAAAAAGTTTTTTTTGCTAGAAGTTCAAGTGCTCGGCCCGAGAAAGTTCAAAAATTCTTGTGAGAGGTTGAACAAAAATACGTGCCAGGAGTTCAAGGTGAAAACAATGAGAAGTTCAACTACTGCAAGGAATGCATTTCAAATGAGAATAAAAGTATAGAAAATTAAAAGCTTAAAAGGTTTGTTAAAAGAAGTTCAAGTGCTTTGTCCGGGGAAGTTCAAAAATTCTTACGTGAGAGGCTCATCTTGTATTTCCATGTTCGATTTTTTCCGTATAAAAATTGAATACAATTCTTTACTCAAAATATAAAAAGGTGAAGTTCAAATTGAAATAACACAGAAGTTCAGAGTTTATTAAAACCTAGGATTTACCTTTTCAAAAACTAAAAAGCACAACGCCATTTTTTGCGCTTTTGAAAACAATCCCACATACGTAAAAATGGTTGCAAGAAGTTCAAGTGCTCGGCGAGGGAAAGTTCAAAAATTCTTGTGAGAGAGGTTCATCGTGTATTTAAATGTCCAAAATACATAAAAAATATGTTGTTTTTTGTGTTTTAAAGTTACTCTCTCAAACCATAGAGAAGTTCAAAGTGATAACAACCGGAAGTTCACGTACTACATGGTGTGTATTTTATATAAAAAATACAATAAAGTGAAACAAAGTGAAGTTCAAACAGACATGCCCATGAAGTTCAACTACTTCACGCAGTGCAAAAAATAGTACGTCAAAAAACAACACGTCAAAAATTGAGTAAAGTTCAAACAGACATGCCCGAGAAGTTCAACTACTTTACGCAATGCATTTCCATTCACGATGAAGGCAGAAGTCATGATCTCGTCGTTTTCTAATTTACTTCAAAACGACAGGAATATCATTGGTGTAAGTTCAAGTCCTCGGTCGAAGAAATTTAAAAAAATATTGCGAGAGAGGTTTGTACAAAAAGAATATCATTTGTGTAACACTAACGAAAATGGATGGGAAAATTACAAACAAAAATATATCATAGAAGTCCAACGTGAAAACAACAGGAAGTTCAACTACTACACTGAATGAATTTCACAAGAAAAACTTTTAAAACTGTCACGAGTAAAAAATGATCAACACGGAAAAGTTGTGCGTTTATAGCAGCTTTCCATCGGTATATCCCTTGCTTAATTCCGGTGAGTGAATCAAGAGCTACGAGCAAAAAAAAGCACATGAAAAACACAGTGAAGTTCAAGCAGAACTGCCACAGAAGTTCAAGTACTTCACGCGATGCATTTTCGACGAATCTGTTTCGCGATAAAGGGAGAACGAGTAATCTCCCCATTTATGAAATTACTTGAAAATAGCTGGGATTCAGAGAAAACCATCAACATGAAAAAGTTTCGTATTTTTCGTAGCTTTTCAACAGTATATTATTTGCCCCGTTCCGGTGAAGTTTGTAGAAATCACGACGAAAATACGTTTTTAGCCATTTTCAAAATCAACGTAAAACCGTAATGAATTTGAAGAAACAATATATACAAAAATGTTTCGCATTTGTTCAGGCTTTCCAATGCCATATCATTTGCTACATTCGGATGTATCATAAAAAAATAGATTGAAAATACAAACTTGGTAGATCTTGTACCGTGTTCTAAATTACTCTTAAACCATTGAAAATTAGGAAAAACTTTCAACATGAGAAAAAAGCTCATTTTCATAAGCTTTCCAACGCCATATCATTTGTCTCAATTGGATTAGGCGTTCAGAAATGGCATCAAAAATACGAACTCGGTTGTTCGGTTTGCGAAATTTTACGATTTTCCACATTACTCTTTAACCATAGGGAATTAGAAAAATCTTTCCGCATGTAGAATGAGCAGTTTTACAGCAGCTTTCCAACGCCATATTATTTGCCTCATTCCGATAAATGTTTAGAAATGCGATCGAAAATATGATTCACTTTTTTGTATGAAGAAAAAACGGTTTTCAAAACTGCTCTTAAACCACTTACATTTTGCCAAAATTTTAAGTTGGGTCATGATACTGGTGTCCATAGCTTTCCAACGGTATATCGCAAGCCCCATTTGTGCAATGTGGACGGAAGTTCAACCTAGCACTAGGGGAAGTTCACGTCGAACAAATCAGGCAGTAAAATTGCAAAAAACACAATTTCATCACGACCCGAGAGCAAAGTCCGGCAGCAAGCGAGATTTCTATTTAAAACCGATATTTAGTTGCTAAAAAACCTTTCTAGATTAGACTAACATCATATAGAACACTACTAACTAGAATAATTCGCGGGAAGTTCAGGCACGTGTCGGGTTCGTACAGAGGGAAGTTCAGGGCGCGTGTACAAACAAAAATACATCATAGAAGTTCAACGTGAAAATAGCATGAAGTTCAACTACTATGCTGAATGAATTTTAGATGAATTTTTTTTAAAATCGTTGCGAGTATGAAAAAATAATCAACACGGGAAAGTTGCGTGTTTACAGCAGCTTTCCATCGGTATATCACTTGCTCAATTCCGGTGAGTGGATGGAGAGCTAGGAGCAGTGGATAGAGATATACGTGAAAAAAAAGCACATGAAAAACAGAGTGAAGTTCAAGGTTTCATATCGAGAAGTTCAGGTACTTCACCCGATGCATTTTTCGCGAATCTGTTTCGCGATAAAGGCAGAACGAATGATCTCGCCGTTTTTGAAATTACTTGAAAACGGCTAGGAATCAGAGAAAACTATCATTATGAGAAAGTTTCGCATTTTTCGTTGCTTTTCAGCGATATATTATTTGCGCCATTCCGAAAAAGTTTGTAGAAAATATGGCGAAAATACGTTTTTTGCCATTTTCGAAACTGACTAAAAACCGTAAAGAATTGGGAGAAATAATACATATCAAAAAGTTTCGCATTTGTTCATGCTTTCCAACGCCATATCATTTGCTGCATTCGGACGCACGGTTAAAAAATTAGCTCGAAAATACCAATTCGGTAGGACTTTTACCGTTTTATAAATTACTTTTAAACCGTTCAAAATTAGAGAAAATTATCAAAATGAAAGAGTAGCGCATGTTCATAAGCTTTCCAACGCCATATCATATGCCTCAATTGGATTAGCCATTTAGAAATGACGTTGAAAATACGAACTCTGTTGTTCGGTTTGTGAAATTTTACATTTTTTCAAATTACTCTTTAACCATAGAGAATTAGAGAAAACTTTCAACATGTGGAAGTAGCGGTTTTGCAGCAGCTTTCCAACGCCATATTATATGCCTCATTTCGATAAACGGTTTAGAAATGTGATCGAAAATACTATTCACGTTTTTTGTGTGAAGAAAAAACGATTTTCAAAACTGCTCTTAAACCGCTTACATTTTGCCAAAAATTTAAGTTGGGTCATGATACTGGTGTCCATAGCTTTCCAATGGTATATCACAAGCCCCATTTGGGCAATGTTGGCAGAAGTTGAACCTAGTTCACAGGGAAGTTCAATGTACTACTAGCGGGACAGGTTAGGTTGTGATTAGAATATTATTCTCATCCCGTGATCAGAATAGTGTATATATATATATATATATATATAAAGCATGGAAAAATACATTTGAATATATATTTGCCATCTCTTGACCGTTGGATGGGCATATCCAACGACTAATATTTGAAACTATTGGCACACTATATAGTGGTATAGAAAATATGTTGATGAAAAATAATCACATTGCAGATTCATCAGATTAATTCAAGCCACATGGAAAACCAATTTATCCAAACCAAGCATGATCAAGAACTAGGAAATATAGCACTTGTATATGTTTCTCATGTATTAAGTGCAACCAATTCGATCGATTCCTCACATGGTATACAATAACAGAATGCAGCCACAACAATTGAACATCATGTTGCAGAATTGAACCAAGCAGTTAACTAAACACCACAACAAATGAAGCATGCTTAACAACATGGAAATATAGCACTTGTATTTATTTCTCATGTGTTTAGTACAGCCAAATTCAATTTATTTCTCACATGGTATACAATAACAGAATGCACACACAACAATTGAACATCGCATTGCAGAATTGAACCAAACAGTTAACTAAACACCACAACCAATGGACGAAACGTTAACTAAGCACCACATTACATAATATAACATACTCCTAATAGAAGTTCAGACAGGTAACCAAACCAAGCATGCTTGACAACTTGGAAAATTGCACCCTAAAGAATCGAACATAACATTTGCAGAATTGAACCAAATAGTAAACTGAACACCACATTGCATGACATATAGAACATATACACTAGGGAAGAAGATTACATGGTAAAAATAGATAACACAATTCACTAGAATTTGTTGAGGAAAGGTAGTAGCTAGCAAACTGAACATGGGTCCTTATAGTGAGCTAATAAGACAAGCTACCCATTGTTGGAGGTATCGATGATGATTGGCTCCTTGGACATGGAAGAGGGCGAGGCCTCCGCATCGTGGGTGCCCTCGTCGTAGTGGTGAGTTCCCTGAGCCGCTCCGGGCACCAATCTGCTGGCTCTCGAGATGAGGCAAGCACGTGCACACTGAGAAAACACCTCGTAGTCTTCATCGAAGGCATCGACGGTGGCCTTGAGAAAACGCCATGAACTCTCATTTAAAGCAGTCAACCGTGTCGCGGCATCAGCGTGCGAGGCGTCGATGGTTGCCTCATCGGCAAGGTGCTCCTGCAAGATCTGGGGGTCGGCATGAATGGCAGCCATCGTGACCTCATCTGCGCGTGCGGCCGCAATTTGCTTCTCCGCTGCCAAATGCTCCTTGAGATCCTGGCTATACTACGTGCACCATGGATTACGGCGGCTATTATTTGGTGAAGGGGTCGATGATTTGGGTGGAAGGTGTCGCGCTCGCATCGACGGTCGGGGCATGTGGGATGTGGAAGGAGGACGACGGGGGTCGGGTGTGGATTACCTGCCTGGATGGGCGAGGCTGAGCAGCTAGGGGGCGGCGCTGCAAGCAAGGAGTGAAGGCTTCAACTTGGAAAGGAAGGCGGAAACATGGGAAATGTGGCTTTTGGTAAGGGGGAGGGGGGAGCGGGGAGGTAGATATTTCCGTGGAAGCCGAAAATTTGGAATCGCTTCAGCGAAAAAACAGGCGCGCAAAGTGTCATCAGACACGGTCCCTTATTTAGAGTGGGCTGTGGACTATAGTCGTCGCACCTTCTCGCGTAAGCCATAGGCGTACTATACACCGACGGTGCTCCAGGATTTTTTGTACTGCATCTCACACCGTTGGTGATAATAAACCGTGTGGGATCTACTTGATTTTTTATCTTGATTTGAATTACATAATAGGGTCACAACTACAAAGGATGGTGTTTGAATTGCTAGAACTTCTATCTGTAGTGAACATGCAACAATAGGTGCGTCGTCAAAAATTTTGGAATTATCCAGGGTTCGTTTGGACATTTTTATACGGTAGCTTGGTTTCCTAGGCATTTCAAGTGCACAATTCAAAATTAAACCACATGCACATACCCCTGTGCACGAAAATGGGTTGTAAAATGATATGTGTCCATGGGTTGATGCTTGCGTCCCATTCAAGAAATGGGGATGAATTTCAAACACCACGACACCGTGGCTCTCCGGCAAACGTTGAGTTGCTTGCTTTTGTAATTCTAGTAAATCCAAAAGTCGTCCGAAATTCATGAAATTTGGCATGCTATCATGGAGCGGCATCAACATGCCATGGTAATTTTTTTGTCCCATTTGGGGCAGGTTTGGGTATAAGCTTCTCATAAACCAGATCTTCTCACAACAAGTGTGATGGTTTCGGCAGGGAACGTTTCAACTTTCTGGACGAAACGATATCAGTTGCATCTTCTCGACTTCAATTTTTTTCTAGTGTCAACATAGAACAACTGGAGTACTGTGTCAATTTTTGGGATTTTTCGGGGTTCGCTTGGACATTTTTATACATCAACTGAGTTTTCTATGCATTCATGTGCACAATTCAAATTTGAACTACATGCACATGTTCTAATGCATATAAATTGGTTAAAAATTAAAATCCATGTTCTTGGTTGCATGCTTAGGTCCCATGCAAGAAATGGGAATGAATGTCAAACACCCTGCCACCGTCACTCGGCCGCAAATATTGAGATATCTAGTTTGTAAATTCTAGCAAATCCAAAACTGTCTGAAATTCATGAAACTTGGCATGCTATCATGGAGCAGCATCAACATGTTGTGGTAATTTTTGGTCCCATTTGGGGCAGGTTTGGGTATATGCTTCTCACAAACCAGAGCTTCTCACAACAAGCATGATGGTTTCAGTAGAAAACGTCCCATCTTTGGGGACGAAGTGATATCCATTGCCTCTTATTGCTTTCAATTTTTTTCTCGTGTCAACATAGAACAACAGGACTGTTGTGTTAATTTTTAGGATTTTTCGGGGTTTCTTTGGACATTTTTATGCATTAATTGAGTTTTCAATGCATTTATGTGCATAATTTAAAATTTAACCATTCACGTGATGCCACGTGTCTTGGTTTTAATGGCTCTTGATCGCAAACGTTTTAGAAATAACACCGGTATGCGAAGTGAGAGAATGATTTGTGCATCTCTTTAACGCAAAGGGTTCTTTTGGATGACCCGTGTGCAACCACTTACAAACAATTTGATAAGATTTGCATCCGTCATATTGGGTATGTTGCCATTTGTCAAACTGGAAAGATTGACATTTGTTGATCTAGTAACATTGCCATTTGTCAACCTTGTAACACTGCGATTTGTCAGAATATGAAGCTAAAAATCACTAACAGTGTCTAATTTTTGCAACTAAAATTCAGTAATTAAGCATAGATGGAGGTGAGGAGGCATGTTCAGTCGGGCGTGCAGCGGGCGGCCCAGTACTATTTGATTTGACAGCAGGCGGTGCAGTTCCTGATATGGCTTTAATGCAGACGAGGGAGAGGGCAGCGGTTCCCGAAATGTTGAATGGCCAATGATGCATCCTCATTCAATGAGCATCATGAATGCATGAGGGAAGTAATGGGAGGAGGACCGGGAAAAGAGGCAGCACGATGTGAATGCAACACAATTTGCACTCATATAAAGGTGCCCCCCATCCCAATGCATCTACCACATCGTACACACCTAAGCATTTGCCTAAGCACCTACACTAAGCGCAAACGTGCTCACTCCAGACCCATGGCGGCGATGCGCGTGATTGGCCAGCGGCTGTGCCAGACGGTCCACGACGCCGTCCTGCGACATGGCACCGAGGATCGTCTCCAGAAGGTGTTGGCGACCGGCTGGTGGATGGCCGCCGTCGACGCCAGCTACGACTCTCAGTTGGACTAGATGATCGTTGCCACCTGTCGGTGTACAAAAGTAGGGGCTCTCTTTTGTACCCCTTTACTTGTGCATGGGCAGTCAGAGCCACGCTCATGGCCACACTTAGCAGGGCAGAGGAGGGAAGCCAAAGGCGCAAGACAATCAGAGCAACGCCAAGACCAAAGAGACAAAGAGCAGAGAGCGAGGTAGGCTCCCCCGGCAAGACCCTTGCCGGGGCAGCCTCTGCAGCCCCGGCAAGAGCCTTGCCGGGGCAACTTGCCCAAACGCTAGCAGAGTGTGCCACCCTTGAGCCTAAGGGTTCCAACGCCATCAACCACATTGGAACCAAGGCTCGGGAGGCACCTCCATGGTGGCATGCAGATCTTCGTTAAGATCATAAACACACAAGATCAGATGAGGACCCGAAGACGATGTTCCTTGGCAAGATCCTTGCCGAGGAAATCCACGAGACCTCTAGCAAGATCCTTGCTGGGGACGACCACGATGTCATGGCAAGACCCTTGTCGGAACCCCGACAAGACCCTTGCCGAGGATGTCAGCGGGGCCGCGACCAGGCCCACATCTGCCAAGACTCCACCGCCGTTCCCATGCAGCTGCCAGCTCAGCCAGCTAGGTGAGCACTTGCGTGGCGACGTACGGCCTATAGACCGACTCAGCAAGCACCTGTGTGGTGGAATGCAGATCTTCGAGAAGACTCTGCCACCGCACCAGCCTAGATGCCTTATCAGCTCGGACGCGCGTCAGAGCCAGGTGAGGCGGTGACAGCTGGGACGAGCTTCCTTGCCGTCCCCGATAAAGAAAGAAGGGCACGTCGGCAGTGCATTAAATGCGTTTGTGCGACGGTGCCAGAGGATAGACTCAGCCACTGTACACCTTTCCACCTCCTGTGTGCCACTTTGGCGACACCTTTTTCTATAAAAGGAGGCCCGAGGCGTAGGGGAGAGGGATTCAGATCTTTTGAACAGGCCACGTGCCGTAGCTAGTTCAAGAACTCAAGAACACTCAAATATACACCAAAGCAGGACTAGGGTATTACGCATCCTCGTGGCCCGAACCTGGGTAAAAGATCTTTGTGCTGACTCCTAGACCCGCTCTTTCCACAACCTCGCTCCCGCTGGCCGTAGTAGTATTTCTAGTGATCCCATAGGTGTCGTTTTCCATCGACATCTTTGGCATGCCAGGTAGGGGATGCAGTTGTGAAAATCCAGTTGAGCAGTTAGTTTAGCAGTTCTTCATCGCCATGGCTCCCAAGAAGAAGACGACGATGGCGATCAGTTCATCCGGAGCCGGACGACTCGTACCAGTGTGCAAGTAGGGGGGCGGTCGCGGACGGAAGCCGAGGCACGGCCCATGAACACCCACATCGCTCTGGCAGTCAAAGCCTGGCAAGCAGCGTCGTTCGTGCGCGAGACGACAAACCGCACACATCCAAATCCAAAGACGGAGCGGGCCCCCCCGTAGGCGGCGTGGGGCCCTCCAAGGGCGGCGCCGTGCCACCTACCAGCGGCGCGGCGACCTCCAAGACACCCACGCCGGCGCCCACGACGCGCTCTTCCCAAGTTGTGCGTGATGAGAAGCATCACCCCGCTGGTGACCCCGGGCGCTACCATCGGAAGAGCCCTGCGCATCGTTCGTGGGACGATGGAGGCCAGCATGCATGCTGAAGTGCTGGCGAAAATGGCATACAGCCGCAGGGCCGTGATAGAGCTCCTTCTAACGTGGTCCATGCAGCTTTCACCGCCGCCCATGCCAGCAGAAGCTTTGGCGCGCGCAGCTGCTCCTCGACTTTCCTCCTGCCGCAGAAAAGCTCGATGAGTGGAGAGCCACCATCCAGATCCTCGTCGGCGTCGCCAACAAAGACGAGCCGTTTATACGTCTCCAACGTATCTATAATTTATGAAGCATTCATGCTATTTTATTATCTATTTTGAATGATTACGGGCTTTATTATACACTTTTATATTACTTTGGGGACTAACCTATTAACTGGAGGCCCAACCCATATTGTTGTTTTATTGCCTGTTTCAGTATTTCGAAGAAAAAGAATATCAAACGGAGTCCAAACGGAATGAAATCTTCGGCAACGTTATTTTTGTGAAGAATATCACCGAGGAGACATGGAGTTCACGTCAGAAGATCCTCGAGGAGGCCACGAGATAGGAGGGCGTGCCCCCCCACTGGGTGTGCCCCCCTGTCTCGTGGGCCCCTTGAGCACCTCCCGACCGACTTCTTTTGCCTATATAAGCCTACGTACCCTAAAAACATCTAATATCAAGATAGATCAGGAGTTCCGCCGCCGCAAGCCTCTGTAGCCACCAAAAACCTCTCGGGAGCCCTTCCTGGCACCCTGCCGGAGGGGGGATCCTTCACCGGTGGCCATCATCATCATCCCGGCGCTCTCCATGACGAGGAGGGCGTAGTTCACCCTCGGGGTTGAGGGTATGTACCAGTAGCTATGTGTTTTATCTCTCTCTCTCTCTCGTGTTCTCTCTCGTGTTCCCTCTATGGCACGATCTTGATGTATCGCGAGATTTGCTATTATAGTTGGATCTTATGTTGTTTCTCCCCCTCTACTCTCTTGTAATGGATTGAGTTTTCCCTTTGAATTATCTTATCAGATTGAATCTTTAATGATTTGAGAACACTTGATGTATGTCTTGCTGTGCTTATCTGTGGTTACAATGGGATATCATGTGCCACTTGATGTATGTTTTGGTGACCAACTTGCAGGTTCCGCCCATGAACCTATGCATAGGGGTTGGCACACGCTTGTCTTGACTCTCCGGTAGAAACTTTGGGGCACTCTTTGAAGTACTTTGTGTTGGTTGAATAGATGAATCTGAGATTGTGTCATCCATATCGTATAATCATGCCCACGGATACTTGAGGTGACAATGCAGTATCTAGGTGACATTAGGGTTTTTGTTGATTTGTGTCTTAAGGTGTTATGCTAGTATGAAATCTATGATAGATTGAGCGGAAAGAATAGCTTCATGTTATTTTACTACAAACTCTTGAATAGATAGAACAGAAAGGATAACTTTGAGGTGGTTTCGTACCCTACCATAATCTCTTCGTTTGTTCTCCGCTATTAGTGTCTTTGGAGTGACTCTTTGTTGCATGTTCAGGGATTGTTATATGATCTATATATGTTATTATTGTAGAGAGAACTTGCACTAGTGAAAGTATGAACCCTATGCCTTGTTTCCTAGCATTGCAATACCGTTTACGCTCACTTTTATTGCTTCCTACCTTGCTGTTTTTATAATTTCAGATTACAAATACCTTTTTCTACCATCCATATTACACTTGTATGACCATCTCTTCGCCGAACTAGTGCATCTATATGATTTACCATTTTATTGGGCGTGTTGGGGACACAAGAGACTCTTTGTTATTTGGTTGCAGGTTTGTTTGAGAGAGACCATCTTCAGCCTACGCCTCCTACGGATTGATAAGCCTTAGGTCATCCACTTGAGGGAAATTTGCTACTGTCCTACAAACCTGTGCACTTGCAGGCCCAACAACGTCTACAAGAAGAAGGTTGTGTAGTAGACATCAAGCTCTTTTCTGGTGCCGTTGCCGTGGAGGCTAGGTAAACGATACTCACACCCCGTCAACTAAGATCTTTTCTGGCGCCGTTGCCAGGGAGGTGAGTGCTTGAAGGTATATCTTTAGATCTTGCAATCGAATCTTTTTGTTTCTTGTTTTATCACTAGTTTAGTTTATAAAAGAAAAAAAATGGATTTGAGTTTGTCTCATATGCTCCATCTTTTTAATATCTTTCGTGAGATGATGGAAAGGAAAATTGTGCACAAGTGCTAGAAGAAGAATGCATTAGAATGTTTGGTACTAGATCTTTGTATGATGAGCATGATTGAATGTTGTTAGTATGAATTCCTTGAATATCCATGATGCTAATGATATGCAAAGCCACAAGCTTGGGGAAGCTATGTTTGATGAGGATGATATTTTTTGTCCCCCAACTTTTGATGAGCAAATTTATTTTGATGATAGCATGCCTCGTACTTATGATGATATATTGATGAAAGTGGGTTTGGAAGAGTGTCAACTTTAGGAAGTAGTAATCCCACTATTTTGGAGGATGTTGAATCTTATTATGATGAATATGAAAGTGGATTTGGAAGAGTGTCAACTTTATTTAGTGATGATTCCACTATTTCGGAAGAGGTTCCAATAGATTATGAGAACAAAGTTGCTATATATGATGATTATTGTGATGACTTGTATGCTATTAAGAATAATGATAACCATGAAACTTGTCATCATGATTTTAGTTTTCAATTGGATTATGCCTCACATGATAGTTATTTTGTTGAGTTTGCTCCCACTATTATTCATGAGAAGAAATTTGCTTATGTGGAGAGTAGTAATTTTCTATGCTAATAGATCATGAAAAGAATGCTTTAGGTGCTGTTATATTGTTGAATTCATTCATGATGCTACTGAAAATTATTATGAGAGAGGAACATATGCTTGTAGGAATTGCAATAGTATCAAGTTTCCTCTCTATATGTTGAAATTCTTGAAGCTATGCTTGTTTTATCTTCCTATGCTAGTTGATTATTGTTCCCATAAGTTGTTTGCTCACAAAATCCCTATGCATAGGAAGTGGGTTAGGGTTAAATGTGCTAGTCATATTCTTCATGATGCTCCCATTATGTTTCAATTCTTATCTTTTATGTGTGCATCATTGCCATCATCATGCCTAGCTAAAAAGGCATTGAAGAAAAGCTCTTGTTAGGAGACAACCCAATATTTACTTTTACTATTTTTGTGTGTCCACATGATTATGCTACTATTGTAATCATGTTTTATAGCTTTTGTTTCAATAAAGTTCCAAGTAGAACATTTGGGAAGACTTGGGTGAAGTCTTTGTGATCATGCTGTAAAAAACAGAAACTCTAGCGCTCACGAGAATAGACAAATTCCTCAGGTCGATCAATTTATGGAAGATTTTTTTGAGTTCCATAAGTATACGTTTGATACAGATTACTACAGACTGTTCTGTTTTTGACAGATTCTGTTTTCATTATGTTGTTTGCTTATTTTGATGAATCTATGAGTAGTATCGGAGGGTATGAACCATAGAGAAGTTAGAATACAGTAGATATTACACCAATATGAATTTATAATGAGTTCATTACAATACCTTAAATTGGTGATTTATTTTCTTACAATAACGGAGCTTACGAGTTTTGTTTGAGTTTTGTGTGGTTGAAGTTTTCAAGTTTTGGGTAGAGATTCGATGGACTATGGAATAAGGAGTGAAAAGAGCCTAAGCTTGGGGATTCCCAAGGCACCACAAGGTAATATTCAAGGACAACCAAGAGCCTAAGCTTGGGGATGCCCCGGAAGGCATCCCCTCTTTCGTCTTCGTTCATCGGTAACCTTACTTGGAGCTATATCTTTATTCACCACATGATATGTGTTTTGCTTGGAGTGTCAATTTATTTTGTTAGTATTTTCTTGATGTTATTTAGAATAATGTTTTGCATCTCTATTTTCAATAAAAATGTCAAGGATAGCCTTTATCATGCTTATTTTGCATGTATACATGTTGCTGTTTCAAAACAGAAAGTTTACCGCTGTTGCAAAAATTACCTAGAAAAGTCAGAGAGTGATATAATGTTGAATCTTTTTGCATAATGAGCTCTGATAAACCTTCTGCATATTAGTATTTTTATTATAATTTTCGGAGTTAGGTAAGTATGATGAATCTTGCATTCTTTACAGACTATACTGTTTTGGCAGATTGCTGTTACGTATGCATTGTTTGCATATGTTTGCTTGTTTAGTGATTCTATTTGAGGATAGGAGTATTAAACATGCAGAGACATTTACTATGCAATGTTGAATAATAATTTTAGTGATTTGTTACAGTAGAAAATGGTAAGGTTTTGCATTGGTTTATACTAACCTATCTCACGGGTTCTTGTTGAGTTTGTTGTGGATGAAGCTTTTGATAAAAAGAGAAACCGAGATATAAAAGCAATTAAGGAGACACAAAAGTTCAAGATTGGGGATGCCCAAGGCACCCCAAGATAATATTTCAAGAAGTCTCAAGCATCTAAGCTTGGGGATGCCCCGGTAGGCATCCCACCTTTCCTCTTCAACAATTATCGGTTAGTATCGGTTGAACCTAAGTTTTTGCTTCTTCACATGAGTTGTGCTATCCTTGCAATGTCATTTTGTTTTGCTTTGCTTTCTGCTTGAAAACATTACCAAGATCTGAAATTCTTAAATGAGAGAGAGTCTTCACATAGTTGCATAATTATTTAGCTACTCATTGGTCTTCACTTATATCTTTTTGGAGTAGTTTGTCATTTACTCGTGTGCTTCACTTATATCCTATGAGTAAATTGTTGATGAGTTGAATGTCATAAATCTGAATTTATATATGTTTCATTTGCTTATCCCATGGGGAGTAATGACTTCACATCTAGAAGTAGAGGTTGTAAATTTATTGATGATTAGCAAGCATTGTATTAGTCATTTGAACAATTCATGAAAGAATATTGAAGAAAGAGAGATTTCACATATAAATATATTATCATAGACATCTTTTATAATTGTGAGCACTCATTAAGTATGACATGCTAAAGATTTGATGTTGGACAAGGAAGACAATGTAATGGGTTATGTTTTCTCGCATCTCAGTTAAAGTATATTGTCATGGATCATTCAAACATGTTGAGCTTGCCTTTCCCCCTCATGCTAGCCAAATTCCTAGCACCAAGTGGAGATACTACTTGTGCTTCCAAATATCCATAAACCCAGTTTTTTCCATGAGAGTCCACCATACCTACCTATGGATTGAGTAAGACCCTTCAAGTAAGTTGTCATCGGTGCAAGCAATAAAAATTGCTCTCTAAATATGCATGACTTATTAGTGTGGAGAAAATAAGCTTTGTACGAACTTGTTATTGAATAAAAGCGACGGACTGCATAATAAAAGTCCATATACAAGGGGCAATATAAAGAGACGTTCTTTCGCATTAAGATTTTGTGTATCCAACCCTAAAAGTGCATGACAACCTCCGCTTCCCTCTGCGAAGGGCCTATCTTTTACTTTATGTCTTTTACTTTATGCAAGAGTCAAGGTGATCTTCACCTTTCCCTTTTTCATTTTATCCTTTGGCAAGCACTTTGTGGTGGGGTGATCCTGATATATATATCCAATTGGATATACGTTAGCATGAACTATTATTGTTGACATCACCCAAAGGTGAATACGTTTGGAGGCAACATTATAAGCCCCAATCTTTCTTTGTGTCTGATTAAAACTTCATAACCACAAGTATTGCGTGAGTGTTAGCATTTGTAGAAGACTATATGATAGTTGAGTATGTGAACTTTGCTAAATCAAAGCTCTGACATAGACTCTTCCTGAAAATAGGATGAATTGCAATTGTTTGATGACTAAGAATGAAGTTTGCTAGTTTTCAAGAAAGTTTATGGTCTATGCTTTAACATGTAAATAGCTTGCTACTTGATTATGAATAGTTTTATGAGATGAACTACTGTTATGACATATTATCATGCTAGAAAAGGTGATTGAAATTATCATTGATCAAACTTGTGCACCTCTAGCATTCACACTTCATAAATCCTTTCTTTTATCATTTACCTACTCGAGGATGAGTAGGAATTAAGCTTGGGGATGCTGATACGTCTCCAACGTATCTATAATTTATGAAGCATTCATGCTATTTTATTATCTGTTTTGAATGATTACGGGCTTTATTATACACTTTTATATTACTTTTGGGACTAACCTATTAACCGGAGGCCCAACCCATATTGTTGTTTTATTGCCTGTTTCAGTATTTCGAAGAAAAGGAATATCAAACGGAGTCCAAACGGAATGAAACCTTCGGCAGCGTTATTTTTGGGAAGAATATCACCCAGGAGACTTGGAGTTCACGTCAGAAGAGCCTCGAGGAGGCCCCCCCCTACTGGGCGCTCCCCCCTGTCTCGTGGGCCCCTCGAGCACCTCCTGACCGACTTCTTTCGCCTATATAAGCCTATGTACCCTAAAAACATCGAATATCAAGATAGATCGAGAGTTCCGCCACCGCAAGACTCTGTAGCCACCAGAAACCTCTCGGGAGCCCTTCCCGGCACCCTGTTGGGGGGGGGGATCCTTCACCGCTGGCCATTATCATCATCCCGGCCCTCTCCATGACGAGGAGGGAGTAGTTCACCCTCGGGGCTGAGGGTATGTACCAGTAGCTATGTGTTTGATCTCTCTATCTCGTGTTCTCTCTCGTGTTCCCTCTATGGCACGATCTTGATGTATCGCGAGCTTTGCTATTATAGTTGGATCTTATGGTGTTTCTCCCCCTCTACTCTCTTGTAATGGATTGAGTTTTCCCTTTGAAGTTATCTTATCGGATTGAGTCTTTAATGATTTGAGAACACTTGATGTATGTCTTGCCGTGCTTATTTGTGGTGACAATGGGATATCATGTGCCACTTGATGTATGTTTTGGTGACCAACTTGCGGGTTCCGCCCATGAACCTATGCATAGGGGTTGGCACACGTTCTTGTCTTGACTCTCCGGTAGAAACTTTGGGGCACTCTTTGAAGTACTTTGTGTTGGTTGACTAGATGAATCTGAGATTGTGTCATGCATATCGTATAATCATGCCCACAGATACTTGAGGTGACAATGGAGTATCTAGGTGACATTAGGGTTTTGGTTGATTTGTGTCTTAAGGTGTTATTCTAGTATGAACTCTATGATAGATTGAGCGGAAAGAATAGCTTCATGTTATTTTACTACGAACTCTTGAATAGATAGAACAGAAAGGATAACTTTGAGGTGGTTTCGTACCCTACCATAATCTCTTCGTTTGTTCTCCGCTATTAGTCTCTTTGGAGTGACTCTTTGTTGCATGTTGAGGGATTGTTATATGATCTATCTATGTTATTATTGTTGAGAGAACTTGCACTAGTGAAAGTATGAACCCTAGGCCTTGTTTGCTAGCATTGCAATACCGTTGATGCTCACTTTTATCGCTTGCTACCTTGCTGTTTTTATAATTTCAGATTACAAATACCTTTTTCTACCATCCATATTACACTTGTATGACCATCTCTTCGCTGAATTAGTGCACCTATACGATTTACCATTGTATTGGGTGTGTTGGGGACACAAGAGACTCTTTGTTATTTGGTTGCAGGGTTGTTTGAGAGAGACCATGTTCATCGCATGCCTCCTACAGATTGATAAACCTTAGGTCATCCACTTGAGGGAAATTTGCTACTGTCCTACAAACCTGTGCTCTTGTAGGCCCAACAACGTCTACAAGAAGAAGGTTGTGTAGTAGACATCAGCCGTGACCGACGGGGTCTTTAGGCCGACGCTCCGTCGAGCCACCACATGCCCGTGGTGGAGGGGCCGGAGGTGATGCAGCCACGGTGCACTCTCCTCCCCCACGCCAGTTACCACGGGTGTCGGTCCGTCGTGATGACGCTTGTGATAACATTCCCATAGTGTCGTCCGACCCACAGACCCACCGCGATCAGCGCCAATTTCTTCGAGAGCGAACCCTTAAAGACACTTAAACCACCATCAAACGCCAGCGTGAAGCGCACCACCAGTCAGATAGGTGGGCAGGGCCCACTATGGACTACCCGGCACATGGAGGCTATGGTGGCCTACCCTACGAGGAGGGTTGTACAGCCTTTGCCCGTGAGCTTCTACAGTTCCAGTGGCCCTCCCACCGCATGTTCAAGCCCGATGTTGGCGAGAAGTACAACAGTAAGACTCACCCGTCGGAGTTCCTCAACATCTACACCATCGCGATGCAAGCTGCTGGAGCCAGCAACGACAAGGTGCTTGCCAGTTCTTCCCGTTGGCACTTAAGCCCAAGGTCATGTCATGGTTCATGCACTTGCCGGCGGATTCCATTTCTTCTTGGTCAGATTTGTGTCATGAGTTCGTTGGTGCCTTCACTGGGGGGCCATCAAGCTCATGGTAGGCAAGCGATTTGCATATCACCCCCTAGAAGGAAGGTGAAAACCTACGCAAGTACATACAAAGGTTCAGTCAGGTGCTACAACATCCCAGATGTTCATCCCGCCGTTGTGATTAGCGCATTCCATCAGAATGTGCGCAACCGCAAGATGCGTGAAGAGCTGGCAATGAACAAGGTCAAAGATGTGGCCAAACTTTATGTTCTGGCCGATAGGTGTGCTCGAGCTGAAGAAGGGAGGAAGTACCCCGGGGAGGACGCTGGTGCGGAAACCGACTCCATAAACGAAGACACCACCGCCCCGACGAAGAAGGGCCAGTGCCGCAACAGAAAGCGCAAGGGTAAGGCTGTGCTTGCCGTTGAGGGATCTGACGACACCGGCGCTGCCAAGAAGGCCAAGGCAAACGACCCCGGCAAGGAAATTGCTGGGTGTGCCGCTTGCTGGGCCTTGGCGGCTGCCGACAAGCCAGGAAGCTCCGACATGCAGTACTGCAAGATCCACCGCACCAAGGGCCACGACCTCCAGAACTGCCCACAAGTTGAGATGCTTGCTGAGAAGCAAAAAGCTGAGTATGAGAGGCATGACAAGGAGAAGGGTCAGGACGGTGCCGAAGGATCCGGCAAGAAGTGTGGCGGCCAAGGAGGCCACCGCGGCATGGATAACCAGCAAGAGAGGCCCGCCCGGGGCCATGACAAGAAGCAGGAAGACGATGATCATGACGAGGATGACGAGTCCGGTGAACACGAGTTTCAGAAAGCTACGGAGGCCATGTGCGTCAACGGTGGCACCTTGCTGCACACCTCTCACTGCTAGCTCAAGCAGTGGGCGCATGAAATTGCAGCGGCGAAGCCATCATTCGACGCTCAGAAGCCACTGAAGTGGTCCAGCATGCCTATCATTTTTGACAACGAGGACCACCTTGATCGCACAACTACGGTCGGGTGTCTACCATTGTTGGTTTCACCAACGATACACATCCTCAAGGTGACGAAGATGCTAGTTGACGGCGGGGCCGGTCTAAACTTGATCTCGCCTGTTGTGATCAAAAGGCTGCAGATTCCTGATGGAGACCTCGAAGAGACGGGCACGTTTCAAGGGGTCAACACGGGAATAACTCAGCCGAAGGGTAAGGTCACGCTGCCCGTGACGTTTGGAGGTGAGTTAAACTACAGGACAGAGAGGATTGTCTTCGATGAGACGAGATCCCCTTGCCCTACGGGATCCTCGACCACCCGACACTAGCCAAGTTCATGGCGGCGTCACACTACGCCTATAACAAAGTGAAGATACCTGGGCCGATGACCATCATCACCATCCCCTCTGACAAGAAGGATGCGCTGATCTGTACTGACCAACTCTACCGGGAAGCAGTTGCGGCGACTGCCGCCAAGGCACTTGCTCCTGCTGCCGAAGCCCCGGGAGGGAAGAAGACCGGCAAAACCTCTCGCACCTACTCCAGCAAGCGCACCTCTTCGGAGTGCTGTGCTCCCATCGAGGACGTGCCAGAGAGCTCCAGCGGCAAGAGCAAGAAATCCAGAGCTGCACCACTAGAGACCAAGAAGGTGTCCATCAAGGAGGATGGCACGGGAGGGGCTTTCACCATAAGCTCCACCCTTGACAGCAAGTAGGAAGGCGTGCTCGTCACTTTCCTGCGGGTGAATGTCGATGTGTTTGCGTGGTAAGCATCTGACATCCCCGGCGTTCCCAGACAGGTGATTGAGCACCATCTTGATGTCTGTCCTCATGCGTGACCCGTCAAGCAGAAGGTCCTGAAGCAAGCTTTGGAAAGATAAGAGTTCATCAAAGAGGAGATCAGGAAGCTGGAAGCGGCAGGCTTGGTGAGAGGAGTATTCCATCCGACGTGGTTGGCAAATCCGGTTGGCAAATCCGGTGGTTGTGCGCAAGGCGGGAAGTGGAGGCTGTGTATTGATTACACAGATATCAATAAGGCCTATCCAAAATACCATTTCCCATTGCCACGCATTGACCAGATTGTTGACTCCACGGCCGGGTGTGACTTCTTACCATTCCTTGACGCCTACTCAGGATACCACCAGATTTTCATGATGAGAGAAGATGAAGAGAAGACAACATTCATCACCCCGTGTGGTATGTATTGCTTTATATGGATGCCTTTCGAGTTGAAGAGTGTTGGCTCAACGTCTGCAAGATCAGTCCAAATTGGTTTTCAGCCCCAGCTACATAGAAACATGGAAGCTTATATGGATGACATAGTGGTCAAAACCAAGGACAAGGCAACACTTGTACAAGATTTGGAAAAGACATTTGCCAATTTGCGCCAGATCAACCTCAAGATGAACCCTTAAAAGCGTGTCTTCGGTGTTCCGTCCGGCAAACATCTCGAGTTCTTTGTGTCACAGCGTGGGATCGAGGCGAATCGAGACAAGATCAAGGCCATTGAGTAGATTGATGCGCCTAGGCAAATCAAGGACGTGCATTGGCTCACTGGCTGCATTGCCGCCATGAGCAGATTCATCTCCAAGTCTACTGAGCGTGCCCTTCCCTTTTTTAAAATCTTGAAAAAGGAGGGCCCAATGGAATGGAACCCAGAGGCCGAAGCAGCACTGCAAGATTTGTAGAAATACCTCTCCTCCACACTGATACTGGTTGCGCCTAAACCACAAGAGCCGCTGCTGCTGTATCTAGTGGCAACAAATCAAGTGGTCAGCGCCGCGCTAGTGGCGTAGAGGGAGATCGACGAAGGGGCAGTGGCAATGGCAGGACTGGCGGATGGTGAGCCAGAGCTCCCCCCGGCAGGGCCTGGTACCGGAGAGCCGAGGCCCCCGGCAGGGTCTGATGCCGGCGGGACAGGGCCCGCGCAAAAATGAAGTGGTGCAGAAGAACAAGATGATGCAGCACCTGGTTTACATTGTTAGCTCCCTCTTGCAGGGGGCTAGGTCAATGTACTCCGGTGTGCAGAAATTGCTCTTCGGCCTCCTTAGGGCCTCGAGGAAGCTGCGTCATTACTTCCAAGCGCACAAGATCACCGTCGTCACCCGCCTCTCGTTACAACAGATACTGCATAACTCGGACGCTACCGGGAGGATTGTGGAATGGGCCTTGGAGTTGTCGAGCTTTGTTTTGAAGTTTGAAAGTACTTAGACGATCCAGAGCAGAGTCTTGGTAGAGTTCATTGCAGAGCGGACCTAGATGCCCAACGGAGAGATCCAAGAGACAACTCTTCCTGGCAAGGAAACAAGTCGCAAATGGATTATGTACTTTGACGGGGCTTTCTCGCTACAAGGCGCCGGTGCTGGTGTGCTGCTCATCGCACCCACTGGAGAGCACCTCAAGTACGTAATCCAAATGCACTTTCCTAGGGAGATGTCAACGAACAACACTGCTGAATACGAGTGGTTGCTTGCTGGTCTCAGGATCGCGGCAGACCTCGGGATCAAGAAGCTCATCGTCAGGGGTGATTCATAGCTTGTCATCAGGCAAGTCAACAAGGATTATCAAAGCCCATTGATAGATGCCTACGTAGATGAGGTGAGGAAGCTGGAGGAGTGTTTTGATGGTATACATGTGGAGCATGTTCCCCGAGTGGAGAACGACATTGCTGACTAACTGTCGAAGCGCGCCGCCTTCAAACTACCTGTGGAACCAGGTACTTTTGTGCTTCGTTTAACTCAACCATCCGTTGAACCATCGACATATCAGAACAAGCGGAGGAAATTAGGCCCCGGCAAGTACTTTCCCACCGAGCTCCCAGGAGTCGCTAGCAAAGATGTTGCCCTGGACACTGAGCCTGCCATGGGGCAACCGAGTCCGACAAGGCGTCAAGCCTTGGCTGTAGAGATAGCCGCTCCCATGGCAGAGGAAATACCTTTAGTCCTTGCCGTCGAGCCCTAGGCTCCGGCATGGGCACAACATACCTTTCGATTCCTCCAAACAGGGGAGCTTCCTGAGGAGCAGGAAGAAGCAGAGAAAGTAGCTCATCGGTCTGCCATGTATCAGTTTGTTGACAATGTTCTATACAGAAAAAGACCGAACGGTGTGAAATTGAAGTGCATTCCCTGGGAGGAAGGACTGGAGCTGTTGGCGGACGTACATAGAGGCATATGTGGCTCCCACACAGGTTCGAGGGCCCTTGCGGGCAAGGCCTTCCGGCAAGGTTTCTTCTGGCCCACTACCCTCCAGGATGCAACGGCACGAGTAACAAATTGTGAAACGTGCCAATTACATTCAAAGAAGCTTCATCACCCAGCTCAAGCCCTTCAAACAATCCCTATCTCCTAGCCATTTTTGTTCTGGGGGCTCAACATACTGGGCCCTTTCCCCCATGTTACTGGGGTATTTGAATACTTGTACATTGCAATCTACAAGTTCACAAAGTGGCTGGAGGTGGAAGCAGTGAGGAAGGTGACAGCATAGTCAGCCGTCAAATTCTTCAAGGGGCTAATCTGCCATTTTGGTGTGCCAAACGGAGTCATCACTGACAACAGCACACAGTTCACAAGCCGCACCTTCATGCAATACATCCAAGACCTCGGCAGCAAGGTCTGTTTTGCTTCCATGGCGCACCCACAGAACAACGGCCAGGCGGAGAGGCAAATGTTGAAGTACTGCGAGGCCTGAGGACGAATACTTTTGACAGGCTGCACAAGAGCGGAAGGCGATGGATTGATGAGTTGCCGGCGGTTCTTTGGTCGATCAGAATGACGCCAAATCGAGCCACTAGCCAGACACCTTTTGCCTTGGTATACAGGGCATAGGTATTTCTCCCCACGGAACTCACATACGGGTCACCTGGAGTGCTCGCTTATGACGAGCTTGAGCAAGAGCAATTGCGGCAAGATTACGCAACACTCCTCGAGGAAGATCGTCTTCGGGCGGCAGTGAGAGTAGTGCACTACGAGCAAGCCTTGTGCCACTACCATAGCCGCAAGGTTCATTCCCGAAGCTTTGAGGAAGGAGACCTTGTTCTTCGGCGTGTTCAATCGGCCAAGAATTCCAACAAGTTGATGCCAAAGTGCGAAGGACCTTATCGGGTAATACGAGTCACCAGGACATCGTAGTCCGCCTGGAGATCGAAGATGCCATTCTAGTGAGCAACTCCTGGAGCATCGAACATCTTCGCAAGTTTTTCCCATAAGGAGTGCTTCCCGCCTCCCCGACAAACCACCTTTTGTACAAGCCTTGCTGGCAAGGCATGTAACCCTCTGTACAAAGCCAGGTGCAGACTTTGAGCATAAATAAATGAAGCGTTGGTGCCCTAAGTTATAACATGGATGCTAGGTTGAGTCTCTCCCTCGGTTAGGGTTGATAGTGCTTAGCGACGACTAACTCCTAGCATAGAGGTCGAGTGTGCGTCTCTTTGTTCCTTTCCGTCCTCTTTGGTTCGCAGGGTACATGGACATTTTGCTGAGCTATTTGGAAGAAAGAGAACAAGTCGGCGCTCCGGTCCCGGCAAGCCAAGGTTGCCGGGGGCTGCAGACACAAGGGTCCAACCACGGCAAGCCAAGGTTGCCGGGGGGCTGCAGATTCAGATAAGTCCTTTCTCCCCTGTTGTGAATTTCCGTATGGAATTGGGACGTATGAAACCTCGTTTTATTCCTAGGCTACTGTGCTCCCCTTTTCCCGTACCCAAGAAATATTCCCTGGGTTAGAACTTGGTTGTAGTCGGGGTGACAAGGAAGCAAACGAAGGGCCTAAACCTACTTCGCCCCTGCCTCCACCAAGAGCGTGAGTATGGTCGAATGAAGTAACGGGACGGCAAGACCTGTTGCCGGGTAACAATGTTTATCTTACAAATAACAAGGATTCATTCCTTGGCATGGGCTTCACTCATGCACAAAGAACCCAGCAAGCACCCTTTTTCGTTAATACATCCCATACAGGTACAGTTCGTACAAAATGTAAACATGAGCAAGGGGATTACAAGGTTTAAATGTGACAAGTGCCCGTAGGCTTAAAAACTAAAAAGAGATAAGATGCACATAATCCCTTTCTTGTCCCTCTCCCCAGGAAACAGAACAAGATGGCAGGAGGGTAAAAGGAGTGCCTAGCCGAGGTACGAGCATCAGAAGACACCAAGAGAACATCCCGGTGGCCGTCTGGAAGAGGGCTGGTGATGATGGGGCCGGGAGAAAAGCCGAAAGATGAGGCAGCGGGCCGCAATACGAGACGAAGGCATCGGTGCCATCGCACTCCGACTTGACGGCCCAGCACCCGCTTTCTTCATCTTCTCCGGCCTTCCCACGCCAGCCGCTCAAGGTGGCGACCCCGAGAAGTTCAAGGAGCTGGCCCCGCCCCCGACAAATCGCTCTGCCGGGGGAAAGACCAGGTGCAGATGATGGTGCTGCCGGCATCGCCCGAGGACGGTGTGTCCGACGCCTAGTCGGACCCATCCTTCTCGTCTTCCCCACCGGTGTCCTCCTCGTCACTATCGCTCGACGAGGAGCTTTCATCGTCGGTCGAGCTCTTCGCGCAGCACCCTAACCTGATTCCCGAGCGCCCAAAGACGTTGACGGAGAGCAAATTGCTCTCCACTAATTTGAACTGGAGAACGTGCCCCTTCATCAAGCAGTGGGCGCGTGCGAAGGTTTTCCAGCCCCGACGGAGAAGCATAACGTGAGGGACGGGGAATCTTGTGTTCGCCCACATGTCGCCATTGCAACACCCCTTCATGTGAAGCCTCAACCTTGGTGGCTGGTCAATCTCCAGCACCCTTGCAAACGCCTCAGGAAGACGAAGGCGGCTGCGTGGCGGCTCGCGCAACTGGAGGATAAAGTCTAGCGCCGTGTCCCCGACATGGCCACTCGATGAAGTAGGTGGAGATGGCGACGAAGACGATGGCGACGCGAGTGCCCCCCTTCCGCGCCCACCTCTGCCTCGACCGCCTCGTCGACCGCGGCCCCTTCAGGTGCCTCTGCCTCGAGCGTGGCCTTCAACATGGGCGGCTGGCTCTTCCTTAACCACCATGGCTCTCTGGCGAGAGGAAGACCTAGTCGCCTTCACAAAGGGACGGCCATGACCGCGACTGCTACCTCTTGAGCACTGCGTTGGTTTCCCTTGAAGTGGAAAGGGTGATGCAGCAAAGTAGCGTAAGTATTTCCCTCAGTTTTTGAGAAACAAGGTATCAATCCAGTAGGAGGCTCCTCAAAAGTCCCTCGTACCTACACAAACAAACAAGAACCTCGCAACCAACGCGATAACGGGGTTGTCAATCCCTTCACGGTAACTTGCGAAAGTGAGATCTGATAGAGATAATAAGATAAGATAAATATTTTTGGTATTTTTATGATATAGATTGGAAAGTAAATATGCAAATAAAAGTAGATGGGAAGCTTCTATGAGAAAAGATAGACCCGGGGGCCATAGGTTTCACTAGTGGCTTCTCTCAAGATAGCATAAGTATTATGGTGGATGAACAAATTACTGTCGAGCAATTAATAGAAAAGTGCATAGTTATGAGAATATCTAGTCATGATCATGTATATAGGCATCACGTCCGCAACAAGTAGATCGAAACGATTATGCATCTACGACTATTACTCCACACGTCGACCGACTCCTTCCTGCATCTAGAGTATTAAGTTTATAAGAACAGAGTAACGCATGAAGCAAGATGACATGATGTAGAGGGATAAACTCAAGCAATATGATATAAACCGCATCTTTTTATCCTCGATGGCAATAATACAATACGTGCCTTGCTGCTTCTGCTGTCACTGGGAAAGGACACCGCAAGATTGAACCCAAAGCTAAGCACTTCTCCCATTGCAAGAAAGATCAATCTAGTAGGCCAAACCAAACTGATAATTCAAAGAGACTTGCAAAGATAACCAATCATACATAAAAGAATTCGGAGGAGATTCAAATATTTCTTATAGATAAACTTGAACATAAACCCACAATCCATCAGATCTCGACAAACACACCACAAAAAGAGTTACATCGAATAGATCTCCAAGAAGATCAAGGAGAACTTTGCATTGAGATTCAAAGAGAGAGAAGAAGCCATCTAGCTAATATATATGGACCCGAAGGTCTATGGTAAACTACTCACAACTCATCGGAGAGGCCTTGGATATGATGTAGAGGTCCTCCATTGTCGATTCCTCCTCCGGCGGAGCACCAGCGAAGGCTCCAAGATGGGATCTCGCGGATACATAAGGTTGCGGCCGTGGAAATAGTTTTTCATGGTGCTCCTGGATGTTTTCAGGGTACGTGGATATATATAGGCGAAGGAGGTAGGTCAGGTGAGCCACGAGGGGCCCACAAGGGTGGGGGCGCCCCCACCCCCCTAGGGCGCGCCCTCCTGCCTTGTGGCCGCCCCGGCTGCTTGTTGACGTCCACTCCAAGTCTCCTGGATTGCGTTTGTTCCAAAAAGATCGCTCCCGAAGGTTTCATTCCGTTTGGACTCCGTTTGATTTTCCTTTTCTTCGAAACACTGAAATTGGCAAAAAAACAGCAATTCAGGCTGGGCCTTCGGTTAGTAGGTTAGTCCCAAAAATGATATAAAAGTGTAAAGTAAAGCCCATAAACATCCAAAACGGGTAATATAATAGCATGGAACAATAAAAAAATATAGATACGTTGGAGACGTATCTAGCATCCCCAAGCTTAAGTCCTACTCGTCTTCGAGTAGGTAAATGATAAAAATAGAATTTTTGATGTGGAATGCTACCTAGCATAATTCTCAATGTAATTTTCTTTATTGTGGCATGAATGTTCAGTCCAAATGATTCAAGATAAAAGTTCATAACACATAAAAATAGTAATACTTCAAGCATACTAACAAGTAATCATGTCTTATCAAAATAGCATAGCCAAAGGAATCTCATCCCTACAAAATCATATAGTTAGGCCATGCTTTATTTTCATCACACAAAATACTCCCATCATGCACAACCCCAGTTTCAGCCAAGCAATTGGTTCATACTTATTAATGCGCTTCAGCTTTTTCAACTCTTACGCAATACATGAGAGCAAGCCATGGACATAGCACTATATGTGGAATAGGGTGGTGGTTGTGAAGACAAAAAGGGAGAAGATAGTCTCACATCAACTAGGAGTATCAACAGGCTATGGGGATGCCCATTAATAGATACCAATGTGAGTGAGCAGGGATTGCCATGCAACGAATGCACTAGAGCTATAAATATATGAAAGCTCAACAAAAGAAACTAAGTGGGTGTGCATCCAACTTGCTTGCTCATGAATACCAAGGGCATTTTGAGGAAGCCCATCATTGGAATATATAAGCCAAGTTCTATAATGAAAAATTCCCACTAGTATATGAAAGTGACAACATAGGAGACTCTCTATCATGAAGATCATGGTGCTACTTTGAAGAACAAGTGTGAAAAAAGAAAGAATAATAGCATTTTCCCTTCTCTCTTTTCTCTCATTTTTTTATTTGGTGGGATTCTTTGGCCTCTTTTTTTATTTGGGCTTCTTTGGCCTCTTTTATTTTTATAAAGTCCGAAGTCTCATCCCGACTTGTGGGGGAATCATAGTCTTCATTATCCTTTCCTCACTTGGGACAATGCTCTAATAATGAAGATCATCACACTTTTATTGATTTACAACTCAAGAATTACAACTCAATACATACAACAAAATATGACTCTACGTGAATGCCTCCGGCGGTGTACCGGGATATGCAATGAACCAAGAGTGACGTGTATGAAAAATTATGGAGGTGGCTTTGCCACAAATACAATGTCAACTACATGATCATGCAAAGAGCAATATGACAATGATGGGGTGTGTCATAATAAACGGAACGGTAGAAAGTTGTATGGCAATATATCTCAGAATGGCTATGGAAATGCCATAATAGGTAGGTATGGTGGCTGTTTTGAGGAAGGTAATGGTGGGTGCATGATACCAGCAGAAGTTGCGCGGCATAATAGAGGCTAGCAATGGTGGAAGGGTGAGAGTGCGTATAATCCATAGACTCACATTAGTCATAAAGAACTCATATACTCATTGCAAAAGTTTACTTGCACTCGAAGCAAAGTACTACTACGCATGCTCCTAGGGGAAGGGTTTGTAGGAGTTAACCATCGCGCGATCCCGACCTCCACACATAAGGAAGACAATTAAAAGAGTACCCCATGCAACAAATTTGTCACACAACTTTTACCATACATGCATGCTATGGGACTTGCCAACCTTAACACAAGTATTTCTAAATTTCATAATTACCCAACTAGCATGACTCTAACGTTACCACCTTTATATCTCAAAACAATTATCAAGCATCAAATTGATCATAGTGTTTAATGCACTTTCTATGATAGTTTTTATTATACCCAACTTGGATGCCCATCATTCTAGGACCAATTTTATAACCATAGCAAATACCATGCTATTCTAAAAGACTCTCAAAATAATATAAGTGAAGCATGAGAGATCAATATTTTCTACAAAATTAAGCCATCGCCGTGCTCTAAAAAGATATAAGTGAAGCACTAGAGCAAAATTATCTAGCTCAAAAGATATAAGTGAAGCACATAGAGTATATTCTAATAAATTCCAAATCATGTGTGTCTCTCCCAAAAGGTGTGTACATAAAGGATGATTGTGGTAAACTAAAAAGCAAAGATCCATATCATACAAGACGCTCCAAGCAAAACACATATCATATGGCGAATAAAAATAGCTCCAAGTAAAGTTACCGATAGACGAAGACGAAAGAGGGGATGCCTTCCGGGGCATCCCCAAGCTTAGGATTTTGGTTGTCCTTGAATATCTTGGGTTGCCATGGGCATCCCCAAGCTTAGGTTCTTTCCACTCCTTATTCCATAGTCCATCAAATCTTTATCCAAAACTTGAAAACTTCACAACACAAAACTCAATAGGAAATCTCATAAGCAACGTTAGTGCAAGAAAGAAAAACCACCACATAAGGTACTGTGATGAACTCATTCTTTATTTATATTGGTGTTAAACCTACTGTATTCCAACTTCTCTATGGTTCATACCCCCCGATACTAGCCATAGATGCATCAAAATAAGCAAACAACACATGAAAAACAGAATCTGTCAAAAACAAAACAGTCTGTAGCAATCTGTAACCATCGAATACTTCTGGAACTCTAAAAATCCTACAAAAATAGGAAGTCCTGGGAAATTCGTTTATTGATCTACTTCAAAATGAATCAACTCAAAATCACGTTGCTGTGATTTATTAAAATTATTCTCTTGCGTGTAGAAGTTTCTATTTTTTAGCAGAATCAAATTAACTATCACCATAGATTATCCTATAGATTCTACTTGGCACAAACACTAATTAAAACATAAAACCACATCTAAACAGAGGCTAGATGAAATATTTATTACTATACAGAAGCAAAAAGCAAGAAACAAAAATAAAATTGGGTTGCCTCCCAACAAGCGCTATCGTTTAACGCCCCTAGCTAGGCATTGATAATTTTAATGATGCTCACATGAAAGATAGAAATTGAAACACGAAGAGAGCTTCATGTAGCATATGAAAATCACATCTAAGTCTAACATACTTCCTATGCATAAGCATTTTATAGGAAAACAAATTATCATAGCAAGCAAAACTAACATATGCAAGGAAGCGGAAAGAAACAATAGCAATCTCAACATAACGAGAGGTAATTTAGTAACATGAAAATTTCTACAATCATATTTTCCTCTCTCATAATAATTACATGTGGGATCATCAGCAAATTCAACATAATATCTATCACATAAAATATTTTCAACATGATCCACATGCATGCAAAGTTGACACTCTTCCAAAATAGTGGGATTAACATTAACTAAAGTTATGACCTCTCCAAACCCACTTTTATCCAAAATTTCATAAGATTGAACGTTCTCCAAATACGTGGGATCTAAAGTTGACACTCTTCCAAACCCACTTTCAATAATATTGCAAACACTATTATCAATCTCATATTGATCATGGGGCTTAAATAAATTTTCAAGATCAAAAGAAGAATCACCCCAATCGTGATCATTGCAACAAATAGTAGTCATAGCAAAACTAGCATCCCCAAGCTTATGGTTTTGCGTATTATTAACACATTTGACATCAAGAGAGTTTATAGTAACATCATTTCAGTCATTCTTTTCATTGAAGGAACTACCAAGTATGGGTGCAATAGCAACGATCTCATGTTTAACATAAGGAACTATAGCAAATTCATCTTCATAAATATTGGCATCATGGCCACAAGAATAGCAAGCTTCATGTTCATCAAGGGATATTTCAATCAAATCATTGGAATCATTATCTATAGATTCATGCATATCATTATTTTCTTCCAAAGCAACAGTCATTCTCTCAATAAATTCTTTGACATAGACATTATGAGCATAGTTTTCATAGCAATATTTAAGTATGTCAAAAATTTCAGATTCATAGAGAGTAATATCATACTTTTCAATCAAAGAAGCAACTTCATAAGCACCCTTAAAAGCAACAAATTATTCAATTTGTTTGATACCATAGTAACTATAAACACCCTTTGCATAAGAAGATAAGATTTCATTTTCATTAAACTCACATAGGTAGGGAAGGTGTTTTTTAGGGTTCTTAGAGCAACAAGTAAAATCATAAATTTCACAAAGATTCCAAGCATAACACAGCAATCTGTTTATTTGATCCCATAAGAGTCTCCCTTTTATCAGACAAACAATGAACAGAAAATGAGCATGCTCATCTAAAGATTTCCCATCAACTAGGCTAGTTGGGGTTTCAGCACGAGCGCATAAGGATCGAAGATGATCCAAGTAAAACACTTTAAGAGGATCCATAACAATAGATTTTTAGGAAGCAAAGATGAAAGCACATAGAAGGCACATGGAGACACAAGCAAACATAAGATCGAACGGAAGAACGGCGAATAAAATGGCAAGGGTGAAGTGGGGAAGAGGAAAACGAGAGGCAAATGGCAAATAATGTAATGTGAGGGAGATGAATTTGTGATGGGTACTTGGTATGTCTTGACTTGAGCGAAGACCTCCCTCGCAACGGTGCCAGAAACCCTTCTTGCTACCTCTTGAGAACTGCGTTGGTTTTCCCTTGAAGAGGAAAGGGTGATGCATCAAAGTAGCGTAAGTATTTCCCTCAGTTTTTGAGAAACAAGATATCAATCCAGTAGGAGGCTCCTCAAAAGTCCGTCGTACCTACACAAACAAACAAGAACCTCGCAACCAACACGATAAAGGGGTTGTCAATCCCTTCACGGTAACTTGTGAAAGTGATATCTGATAGATATAATAAGATAAGATAAATATTTTTGGTATTTTTATGATATAGATTGGAAAGTAAAGATGCAAATAAAAGTAGATGGGAAACTTGTATGATTAAAGATAGAACCGGGGGCCATAGGTTTCACTAGTGGCTTCTCTCAAGATTGCATAAGTATTACGGTGGGTGAACAAATTACTGTCAAGAAGTTGATAGAGAAATGCATAGTTATGAGAATATCTAGGCATGATCATGTATATAGGCATCACGTCTGCAACAAGTAGATCGAAATGATTCTACATCTACTACTATTACTCCACACATCGACCGAATCATGCCTGCATCTAGAGTATTAAGTTCATAAGAACAGATTAACACATTAAGCAAGATGACATGATGTAGACGAAAAAACTCAAGCAATATGATATGAACCCCATCTTTTTATCCTCGATGGCAACAATACAATACGTGCCTTGCTGCCCCTGCTATCACTAGGAAAGGACACCGCAAGATTGAACCCAATGCTACTGATAATTCGAAGTGACTTGCAAAGATAACCAATCATACATAAAAGAATTCAGAGGAGGTTCAAATATTTCTCATTGATAAACTTGATCATAAACCCACAATTCATTGGATGTCGACAAACACACCGCAAAAAGAGTTACATCGAATAGATCTCCAAGAAGATCGAGGAGAGCTTTGTATTGAGATTCAAAGAGAGAGAAGAAGCCATCTAGATAATAACTATGGACCTGAAGGTCTGTGGTAAACTACTAACAACTCATCGGAGATGCCTTGGAGATGATGTACAGGCCCTCCATGGTCGATTCCCCCTCCGGCGGAGCACCGACGAAGGCTCCAAGATGGGATCTCGCGGATACAAAAGGTTGCGGCAGTGGAAATAGTTTTTCCTGGTGCTCCTGGACGTTTTTCAGGGTACGTGGATATATATAGGTGAAGGAGGTAGGTCAGGGGAGCCACGAGGGGCCCACGAGGGTGGGGGCACACCCACCCCTCTAGGGCGCGCCCTCCTGCCTTGTGGCCGCCTTGACTTCTTCTTGACGTCCACTCCAAGTCTCCTGGATTGCGTTTGTTCCAAAAAGATCGCTCCCGAAGGTTTCATTCCGTTTGGACTCCGTTTGATATTCCTTTTCTTCGAAACACTGAAATAGGCAAAAAAACATCAATTCGGGCCGGGCCTCCGATTAGTAGGTTAGTCCCAAAAATTATATAAAAGTGTAAAGTAAAGCCCATAAACATCCAAAACGGGTAATATAATAGCATGGAACAATCAAAAATTATAGATACGTTGGAGACGTAGCAGTGCCCTCTCGCCATGACAAGGGAAGGAAAGAGACCAGACTGGGAGAAGACGGATGTGGGAAGACGTTGTCCCTCTCCCCTTTTTATAGGCAGACGGGGCTGAGCGAGCCTGAAAGCGACCGCCCCAATCAAGCAATTCAGCCGCCGGGGGCGCAAGGAGATAGGACCGACTCGCTGCCCCAATCGGCGGCGCCCGGCCCCCCGCCCCGACATTAAAGCCTGTACCCTCTATGTCCACCGCCTGCCTTCCCCGAGGCATGGAGGACATGTGGCGGGCGAGCCAAGATTTAGATGTCAAGTGCAACGGCCGTCTCACGCCCCGTGATCGTGGGGTGCGGGTGCCATAATGGACACGACCTGAGTCCACTTAGTAAATGAGCCGCGCCCCTATGGCTTCCTCTGTTTTTATGGAGAGGACGCGGACCACCTCTTTACTATTAACTGCGGGGTGATGCAAGCATGCTGCGGTCACCCCACACATGACCCCACGTCACGCATTCGACGCGGGTCGTGGGGAAGCACAGCGGACGAAGAAGTTACCACGGTAAAAATCCGCCCCGCCTTCCCGTGCACCGTTCTGGGCCTAGCCCAACAACGCGTCACGCTTATGTGTGGCCCAGGTCCGGGGGCTCCTGTCGGTGTACAAAAGTAGGGGCTCTCTTTTGTACTCCTTTACTTGTGCACGGGCAGTCAGAGCCGCGCCCGTGGCCACACTTAGCAGGGCAGAGGAGGGAAGCCAAAGGCGCAAGACAATCAGAGCAATGCCAAGACCAGAGACAAAAGGAGCAGAGGGCGAGGTAGGCTCCCCTGGCAAGACCCTTGCCGGGGCAGCCTCCACAGCCCCGGTAAGAGCCTTGTCGGGGCAACTTGCCCAAACGCCAGTAGAGCGTGCCACCCTTGAGCCCAAGGATTCCAACGCCATCAAACACATTGGAACCAAGGCTCGGTAGGCACCTCCATGGTGGCATGCAGATCTTCGTGAAGATCATAAACACACAAGATAAGATGAGCACAAGAAGATGACGATCATCGGCAAGATCCTTGTCGAGGAAATCCACTAGTCCTCCGGCAAGAACCTTGCCGGGAACGACCACGATGTCACGGCAAGACCCTTGCCGAGGATGTCAGCGGGGCCGTGGCCAGGCCCACATCTGCCAAGACTCCACCACCGTTCCCATGCAGCTGCCAGCTCAGCCAGCTAGGCGAGCACCTAGGTGGCGACTTATGGCATCTAGACCGAGTCAGCAAGCACATGCGTGGTGGCATGCAGATCTTCGAGAAGACTCTGCCACCGCACCAGCCCAGCAGCCAGCCAATGTGGCACTGCGACACCTCATCAGCTCGGGCGCGCGTCAGAGCTAGGTGAGGTGGCGACAGCTGGGACGAGCTTCCTTGCCGTCCCCGATAAAGCAAGAAGGGCACGCGATAACCCGCAACTATACGGGATCAATTGTAGCCTCTTTCGATAAGTAAGAGTGTCGAACCCAACGAGGAGTAAGGTAGAACAAATATTCTCTCAAGTCCTATCTGCCACTGATACGACTCTACGCACGCTTAGTGTTCGCTTTACCTAGAACAACTATGAAACTAGAAGTACTTTGTAGGTGTGATAGGATAGGTTTGCAAGATAATAAAGAGCACGTAAATAAAAAGTAGGGTCTGTTTAGATAAAGAAGCAATAAAGTAAATATAGCGAGTGTGGAAAAGTGGTGGTAGGAGTTGTGAAATTGTCCCTAAGCAATTGACTACGTTACTAGACCGATACTCACTATTGCAATTCTATTTGAGGGAGAGGCATACGCTAGCATACTTTCTCTTCTTGGATGATATGGACTTATGATTGGAACTCTAGCAAGCATGCGCAACTACTAAAGATCATTAAGGTAAAACCCAACCATAGCATTAAAGTATCAAGTCCCCTTTATCCCATACGCAAACAACCTACTTACTCGCGTCTGTGCTTCTGTCACTCACGCCACCCACCATAAGGAAATCATGAACATATTGCAAACCCTACAGCGGGAATCCCTCACGCTTGCGCAACACGGAGAGCACCATAGGACAGCACCAATAATAAAACATGCAACTCAAACCAATCATAGCAATTCATCAATCACCGATAGGACAATGAAAATCTACTCAGACATCATAGGATGGCAACACATCATTGGACAATAATATGAAGCATAAAGCACCATGTTCAAGTAGAGGGTACAGCGGGTTGCGGGAGAGTGGACCGCTGAATATAGATGGGGGAAGGTGATGGAGATGTTGGTGAAGATGGAGGAGGTGTTGGTGAAGATCGCGGCGATGATGATGGCCCCCGGCGGCGTTCTGGCGCCACCGGAAGCAAGGGGGAGAGAGCCCCCCTTCTTCTTCTTCTTCTTCCTTGACCTTCTCCCTAGATGGGAGAAGGGTTTCCCCTCTGGTCCTTGGCTCCCATGGCTTGGGAAGGGCGAGAGCCCCTCCAAGATTGGATCTATCTCTCTGTCTCTCTCTGTTTCTGCGTTCTTGAATTCTGCCCTGGCACCGTTTCTTTTATATCCGGAGATCAGTAACTCTGACTGGATTGAAACCTTCACCCAAATATTTTTCCAAAAAATAGCTTTGTTGCGGCCAGAGAAGGGCATCAACCGCCTTACGAGGGGCCCAGGAGGGTGGGGGGCGCGCCCACCTAGAGTGGGCGTGGGCCCCTGTCTCGTGGCCACCTCGGGCACCGTCTCGCGTTGATTTTTACTTCCCAAAAATCACAAATATTCCAAAATAATTCTCCGTCCGTTTTTATCCCGTTTGGACTTCGTTTGATATGGGGTTTCTGCGAAACATAAAACATGCAACAGATAGGAACTGGCACTGGGCACTGGGTCAATATGTTAGTCCCAAAAAATAGTATAAAAAGTTGCCAAAAGTATATGAAAGTTGTAGAATATTGGCATGGAACAATAAAAAATTATAGATTCTACAGAGACGTATCAGCGTCCCCAAGCTTAATTCCTGCTCGGTCTCGAGTAGGTAAATGATAAAAAAGATAATTTTTGATGTGGAATGCGACGTAGCATAATCTTGATCATATATATAATCATGGCATGAATATTAAGACACGAGTGATTCAAAGCAATAGTCTATCATTTGACATAAAAACAATAATACTTAGGGTATCCCAACAAACAATCATGTCTTTCAAAATATCAATGCTTCCAGAATGTTATCCCTACAAAATCATATAGTCTTGTATGCTCCCTTTTCTTAACACAAGGTACCCCTCATGCCTATCCCGGTGTCAGCCAAGCAATTGTTTCATACTTTAGTATTCTCAACCTTTTTCAACTCTCACGCAATACATGAGCGTGAGCCATGGATATAGCACTATGGGTGGAATAGAATATGATGGTGGAGGTTATGTGGAGAAGACAAAAAGGAAAGAAGTGTCACATCGACGCGGCTAATCAATGGGCTATGGAGATGCCCATCAATTGATGTCAATGCGAGGAGTAGGGATTGCCATGCAACAGATGTACTAAGAGCTATAAGTGTATGAAAGCTCAAACTAAAAACTAAGTGGGTGTGCTTCCAACTTGCTTGCTCATGAAGACCTAGGGCATTTGAGGAAGCCCATCGTTGGAATATACAAGCCAAGTTCTATAATGAAAATTCCCACTAGTATATGAAAGTGACAATATAGGAGACTCTCTATATGAAGAACACGGTGCTACTTTGAAGCACAAGTGTGGAAAAAGGATAGTAACATGCCTCTTCTCTTTTCTTCTTTTTTTTCTTTTTTTTCTTTTTTTTTGGATGGGCTTCTTTGGCCCCCTTTTTTATTTAGGCTTCTTTGGCCTCTTTTTTTTCATGGGGCAATGCTCTATAATGATGATCATCACACTTTTATTTACTTACAACCCAATATTACAAGTCGATACTAGAACAAAGATATGACTCTATATGAATGCCTCCGGTGGTATCAGGATGTGTAATGATCTAGCGTAGCAATGACATCAAAAAACGGACAAGCCATGAAAACATCATGCTAGCTATCTTACGATCATGCAAAGCAATATGACAATGAATGCTCAAGTCATGTATATGATGATGATGGAAGTTGCATGGTAATATATCTCGGAATGGCTATGGAAATGCCATGATAGGTAGGTATGGTGGATGTTTTGAGGAAGATATAAGGAGGCTTATGTGTGATAGAACGTATCGTATCACGGGGTTTGGATGCACCGGCAAAGTTTGCACCAACTCTCGAGGTGAGAAAGGGCAATGCACGGTACCGAAGAGGCTAGCAATGATGGAAAGGTAAAAGTGCGTATAATCCATGGACTCAACATTAGTCATAAAGAACTCACATACTTATTGCAAAAATTTATTAGCCTTTGAAACAAAGTACTATGCGCATGCTCCTAGGGGGGAGGTTGGTAGGAGTTAACCATCGCGCGCCCCTGACCTTCACGCAAAGATAAACAATCAAAATACAATGCGCGCCAATTTGGTTACATAGTTAGTAGACCATACGTGCATGCTTCGGGAATCACAAACCTTGACACCAATATCCCTACTAAACACAACCATCTACTAGTACCTCCCACATATTACCACCTCTATATCGCAAACTATTGCAAGGAATCAAACATATCATATTCAGTGATCCACAAGTTTATGTAGGATTTTATGACTAACCATGTGAATGACCAATTCCTGTCATCTCTCTAAATTGATATAAGTAAAGCAAGAGAGTTTAATTATTTCTACAAAATATATGCCCACGCTCTAACAAATATAAGTGAAGCAAAAGAGCATTCTATAAATGGCGGTTTTCTATGTGAAGAGAAACATGCAATCCAAACTTCAAATGATATAAGTGAAGCACATGAAGCATTTTATAAAGCCATACTCAAAAGATATAAGTGAAGTTAAATGAGAATTCTATAAATCAACCAAGGACTATCTCATACCAGCATGGTGCATAAAACAAAAGTGAAAACTAAATGCAAAAGACGCTCCAAGTCTTGCACATATCGCATGAATGAAACGAATACGAAAACATACAGATACTTGTTGAAGAAAGAGGGGATGCCTTCCGGGGCATCCCCAAGCTTAGACGCTTGAGTCTCCTTGAATATTTACTTGGGGTGCCTCGGGCATCCCCATGCTTTATCTCTTGCTTATCTTCCTTTTCCTCATATCGAGACCTCCTCAATCAAACACTTCATCCACACAAAACTTCAACAGAAAACTCGGTAAGATCCATTAGTATAATAAAGCAAATCACTACTCTAAGTACTGTAGAAATCCAATTCTTATTTTTATTTTGCATTGTGTCTACTCTAATATAACTTTTTCATGGCTTAAATCCACTGATATAAATTGATAGATTCATCAAAACAAGCAAACTATGCATCAAAAACAGAATCTGTCAAAAACAGAACAGTCTGTAGAAATCTGAACATTCACCATACTTCTGGTACCCAAAAAATTTACCAAAATTAGTAAAAATAAAGAATTTGTACAGAAATACAGTGCAAAAGGAACCAGAACCATTTGATGTTTCAGTAAAAAATTTGAAATTGCGCACTACAGCCAAAGTTTCTGTCCTGCACCGTACAAACCAACAAGCATTGTAAACATCCTAAAGGCAAACCTTAGCACATTATTTTTATAATACAATCGAATTGTACAAGGGGATAATTATTTTTGATGAAAACTTTCTGTAATCAAGATTCACAAAGTTTCGGTGAGCATGAACAAAGTTCAAGGAGCTCTCCCACTTCGACAATGCTTGTCTTTCTCACTTTCACTTTCCTTTTTGAAAAGTTTTAGGTTCCCCTATTTATTTATTTTGTTTTTAAACTATATAAAAGCACTCAACAGAAATAAATGACTCTCTAAAACTTCCGGGTCGTCTCCCTGGCAGCGCTTTCTTTAAAGCCATTAAGTTAGGCATGTAGTGCTCAAGTAATGAATCCACCCGGATCCCAAGGTATATCAAAACCGATTTTAATTAACAATGATTTGTAATTTAGTAGTGAGCACAAGTAACACATATCAAGCAACAACGAAGTCTAACTCTCTTCCTATGCATCGGCATGTCATAAAAGAACAATTCATGCACACATAGTAGAGGCCAATGCATAATATAAGCAATTTCTTGCAATTTTATCATATTGGAAACATAGAGAGGTGGAGATATAGTTCCTCTCTCATAATAATTACAAGTAGGAGCAGTGAGGGAGTCCAGGATTAAGGGGTCCTCGGACAGCTGGACTATATACTTTGGCCAGGCTGTTGTACTATGAAGATACAAGATTGAAGACTTCGTCTGTGTCCGGATGAGACTCTCCTTTGCGTGGACGTGTCCGACAAGCTTGGATATTCAGATTTTTAGATTTCCTTCTCTGTAACCGACTCTGTGTAACCCTAGCCCCCTCGGGTGTCTATATAAACCAGAGGGTTTAGTCCGTAGGACAACAACAATCATAATCATAGGCTAGCTTCTAGGGTTTAGCCTCTACGATCTCGTGGTAGATCAACTCTTGTAATACTCATATCATCAAGGTCAATCAAGCAGGAAGTAGGGTATTACCTCCATCGAGAGGGCTTGAACCTGGGTAAAACATCGTGTCCCCTGCCTCCTGTTACCATTAGCCTTAGACGCATAGTTCGGGACCCCCTACCTGAGATTCGTCGGTTTTGACACCGACATTGGTTCTTTCATTGAGAGTTCCACTGTGCCGTCCCTGTAAGGCTTTATGGCTCCTTCGATCATCTTCAATGACGCGGTCCAGGGGGAGGTTTTCCTTCCCGGACAGATCTTCGTATTTGGCAGCTTCGTATTGCGGTCCAACTCGCTTGGCCATATGGAGCAGAGTCGATAGCTACGCCCCTGGCCATCAGGTCAGGTTTGGAAGCTTAAACTATACCGCTGACATCCGTGGAGACTTGATCTTCGACGGATTCGAGCCCATGACAGGCGCCGAATGGTCACGACGTGCATGACTTTCATCTGCCATCGGACAGTATTTGGGTGATCGCGTCTGCGGGGGCGCCGGGAATCAATCCAGAGCAGATCGTGCCTTCCGAGGGCGGGTGGATGGAGCCCGCCACGGAAGCCGCACACTCTTCGGCGTTGGAGCCGAACACTGATTCCACCTCTTGTGAGAGTGTGTCATCGGACCCTCGGACTCACCTCCGGCCACAGGATCCGGGCACCGGTTATGGAGTTCAACGCCGCGGATATTTTTCAGCACTCGCCCTTGGGTGACATGCTAAACTCATTAAGGTCTCTTTCCTTGACGGGAGATTCTTGGCCGAACTATGTCCGCCTCGAGTGGGAGCATACAACAAATAAATTCGTCCCCCACCAACCACCCACTTCATAGCCACTGTCGATGACTTAACCGACATGCTTGACTTTGACTCTGAAGACATCGATGGTATGGATGACGATGCTGGAGAAGAATAGGAACCGCCGCCTATAGGGCGCTGGACAGCCACCTCATCATATGAAATTTATATGGTGGACACCCCTAAACAAAAATATGGCGATGAGGCAACGGAAGATAACCCCTTGGAGAAGCAATCTAGACACCAGCGTCATCGGCGCTGTTCCAAGCCCCGCCATAGCAAAAGTAATGATACTGGCACAAGAGATAACAATCCGGATGGTGTCGAAGATGAAGACAATCCTGCCCAGCCAGGCTTCGAGCAGACCAAGCAAGAGGATGGTCAAGCTAGCCCTAAAGAACAGGCTACTGATGGAGAATCAGAGGACGATAATTACATGCCTCTCTCCGAAGACAAAGTGAGCCTTGGCGACGAAGAATTCATCGTGCCTAAGGATCCCGTCGAGCAGGAGCACTTCAAACGCTGACATATAGCCACTGCAAAAAGCCTGAAGAAAAAGCAGCAACAGCTTCAAGCTGATCAAGATCTGCTAACTGACAGATGGACCGAGGTCCTGGCTGCCGAGGAATACGGACTCGAGCGCCCTAGCAAAAGCTACCCAAAGCGCAGGCTGCTACCTCAACTCGAGGAGGAGGCTTTAAAGCCCACACTGCCAGTGCATGATGCGGCTGACCAGCCACTCCGTGGCCGAGACAAAGCGGCATACCATCCCAAAGTCCAGACCACACCCCGTCGCCAATCAAACAATAATACTAAGGCCCGGGGCTACAAGAAGGACCTGCGATATGTATTGGAAAACAAAGCAGGATAGTCAGGATCGATCTATGGATCACGGGGGCACGCCCTAACGTGTTACATGGATCGTCACGATGGATACACTAACAAATCCGGCCGGGCCGAATACAATGAAGCCTGGCACAGAGGCGCCACACATCCCCTATGCTTCACTGATGAAGTAATGGATCATGAATTCTCAGAAGGATTTAAACCCGTGAACATTGAATCAGACGATGGTACCACAGACCCCGCGGTATGGATAGAAGATTTTTTTCTCCACATTCACATGGGCGGTGGAGATGATCTACACGCCATCAAGTACCTCCCACTAAAAGTAAAGGGACAGGCTCGGCATTGGCTGAATAGCTTGCCGGCAAACTCCATCGGGAGTTGGGAGAACCTGGCAGACGCATTCCTTGACAACTTCCAGGGCACTTATGTGCGACCACCGGATGTTGATGATCTAAGTCACATAACCCAGCAGCCCGGAGAGTCAGCCAGGAAATTTTGGACCCGGTTCCTAACAAAAAAGAACCAAATTGTCGATTGTCCGGATGCCGAAGCCCTAGCGGCCTTTAAGCATAAAATCTGTGACGAGTGGCCTGCCAGACATCTCGGCCAGGAAAAGCCAAAGTCCATGGCAGCCCTCACAACACTCATGACCCGCTTTTGCGCGGGCGACGATAGCTGATTGGCTTGTAGCAACAATACAACAAGCAATCCTGGCACATCGAAAGCCAAGGATAGCAACGACAAACCACGGCGCAACAAACCCAAGCGCCGGAAAAATGGTGATAGTACCGAAGACACATCAGTCAATGCCGGATTCAGCGGCTCCAAGTCCGGTCAGAGGAAGAAGCCATTCAACAAAAACAATTCAGGCCCGTCCAGTTTGGACTGCATACTGGACCGTCCATGCCCAATTCATGGCACCCCGGGAACACCAGCCAACCACACGAATAGAGAGTGCTGGGTCTTCAGACAAGCCGGCAGGTCAGATGCCAAAAACAAGGGGAAGGGGTCTCACAGCGATGACAACGAGGAACCCCAATCACCGAATACAGGAGGACAGAAGAAC
>NC_041381.1:42175763-42221536 GCF_002162155.2 Triticum dicoccoides | reverse complement strand
AGGTGAAAATGGTGAATATGATATGCGCAAGCCACAACCCCAAGTGGAAACGTGCACTAAGGGAAGTCTATAAAATTGACCCAAAGTTTAACCCATGGTCCTTTTGCCCGATCATTTTCGATCATAGGGACCATCCTACCAATATCCGTCCTGGCAGTACGGCCGCACTGGTCCTCGACCCCATCATTGACGAATTCCACCTCACACAAGTCCTTATGGACGGAGGTAGCAGCCTGAACCTGCTATACCAGGATACAGTGCGCAAAATGGGCATCAACCCCTCAAGGATCAAGCCCATAAAAACCACCTTTAAAGGTCTCATACCAAGTGTAGAGGCCTGTTGCACGGGCTCAATCACACTAGAAGTGGTCTTCGGATCTCCGGACAATCACCGTACCGAAGACTTAGTCCTCAACATCGTCCCCTTCCGCAGTGACCATCAGGCACTACTCGGATGAACTGCGTTCGCTCGGTTCAACACGGTGCCACATTATGCCTACCGTAAATTAAAGATGCCCGGTCCACATGGCGTCATCACGGTTAATGGCAGGTCCAAACTGGCCATCACTGTCGAAGAGTCTACCACCGCTTTGACAGCAAGAACAGCGGACGACACCTTCCAACTGAACCTCGAGTCGAAGACCATGCTCCTGGACACCATCAAAGGAGTTTGAACTACTCCGCAACAGGATAGCCCGGTTCGCCCGGAGCTTAATTAAAAACACTCCAGAAAAAGATAATACAAGCCACATACGGCGGCTCAATCGCCAGTTGGCACAAAACCATTCATTGTATTTTGTTTGCAGGTTCACCTTTATGTAGGCCAGGATGGATGGCGTAGTAACAGTTTGAGCGCATAAGGGAATCTCTAGATATTCCCCTTTATGATCATACGACTACACCCCGGATCCAAACACAATTTCCTCATGCCTGGTATCAACAGGTTCCGCAATCATATTTCCTTTTATAACATCAATTTGTACTTATACACATTGACGTATCATTCAAATACAACATGTGGATTTATGTGATGCCCATCTACTGCTATTTCTTATTTAAAATTCTTATGTTAAAAGGCGGCTGCTTATCGCGATATGCCTTAATATGCCAGGGGCTTCATCATGCCCATACTACGGCAAAAAAGTCCGAACACCTTCACGGTAGTTCGGCACCCCGAACTTATAGCATTATATGCATCAGCTCCGAATCATGTCTTGGGTCAATAGTTGGGTTTGCCCGGCTCCTATGTTTTGGTACCTTACGTTCCGCTATATCGTCTAAGGTAGCACTGGGAGAACTACTGCGATTGTGTCCTGGTTCTTCCGGACGAGCACCTCAGTAGAGAAAGCCGAAAACTGACGGTCATGATGTAGTGAGAGCTGGTCAGCTATTCGAGAGGTTCTAAAATCTTTAAGGATTTCTTCCGCATAATGCCATACCCAATGCAGCGTGCGACGGATCGGCTTTTTCCGATCAGGCGCTAATAGAGCCCCTTGTGCGGTCTTCCGGACACCAGGGGCTGCGCCTACCTTCCTCATAAAAACTGCTATGGCTAAGTGAGAGCGATAAAGCCCTATAGTCTGATTGCCTGGTTCGCTATGCTGAACACCTCCTTTAGGGACCCAAAACTGGGATAAAGAGTGCTCAGGTTTATCCCGAACACCCCCGTACTCACTACATGGGGGCGGAAGCCGACGAATGGCCGACTCTCAGGATTAATATATAAAACGGCCGCACAGGAGGAAAAACTTTCAAACAACAAGCAATAGATGACAAGAATGCTCTTGTTCAAATATTACAAAGGACGAACATGACTGAATTCATGGAAATATAATGTCCTTGGTGCATTGCTCCGCCGTAAGGCGGGCTCCTTTGAAGACACCTTCATAATACAGTTCGGGCTTGCGGTGCTCCTTCCCCTCCGGCGGTCCCTCGGTCATCAGCTTTTTTGCATCCATCTTCCCCCAATGCACCTTGGCACGGGCGAAGGCCATTCGTGCACCTTCTATGCAGACTGACCGCTTGATGACTTCGAGTCGAGGACATGCACTTACAAGCCGCTTCACGAGACCGAAGTAGTTGCTCGGAATCGGCTCAGCAGGCCACAACCGGATAATCAAATCCTTCATGGCTAACTCGGCCGCCTTATGCAGCTCGACCAGCTGCTTCAGCTGATCGGAGAAAGGCACCGGATAATTCGGCACCAGATACTGCATCCAAAAGAGCTTATCCGCAGTATTCCCCCCATCGGCTCGGTAGAATTGGGAGGCATCAGATATGCTGCGCGGCAGCTCTGCAAATACCCCTGTACACACCAAAAATCAGGTTATCAAATTTGATTTTCTCATCTCAAATTCGCTTTTTATAGAAAAAGCCTCACTAGTCGCAATCTTCCTAGTCTCCTGAATTTCCTTTAGGGCACCCTGGGTTTCCCCCTGGACATCGCTGGCGGCTTGGCGAGCCTAGGAGAGTTCGAATTCTTTCCCTGATAAACTCTGCTCCAAGGACTCGCATTTTTCCACGGCCTCCTGAAGCTCCCGCTCAGCTTCAATAACTCTGGCCTCGTGCTTATCACGGAGAACCTGCTCTGCGGCCGCTTTCTTCTTGGCTTCGGCCACATCCTTCTTCAGGGCCTCAATTTTCGCCGCCGCCCCTGGAGCGCATTATCAAAATATTTTTATCATGCATACCTATCCTTCCGTGCTACATAAACAAGGTTTCTGAATACCTTGGTTGTCCTCTAGCTGTTTCTTCACTTGGCCAAGTTCTTCTTCGGCCCGCTCCAGACTATGCCTCAGTCTGGATACTTCCGCAGCATGAGAGGGGGCAGTCGCTACAGATGCCTACTGATTAAAAAGAGTGATCGATGTCATCAAGTGAGTCTCCTGCGAACATGAATATGATCCTCTGTTCGGACCTCTCTTTCACCGAACAGTGTATCAGGGGCTGTTATATATACCATGACACTCTCCTAAAAAACTCATAAAACATACCTCAAAGCCTCTTATGAGGCTGATACAGGATTCATTTAGTCCACTCTTAGAAGACCGAATCTTCTCAATCACCGCACCCATGAGGGCACGGTGTTCATCAACGATGGAGGCACCCTTCAGCGCCACCAATAAAGTATCATGCACCTCTGGTTGGACAGAGGCGGCCGGGGGAGCAGGCATACATCCTTCAGTTGGCAGAGGCCACCTGTCTGACTCAGGGACCTTATGGGTCTCTAGAATTGTGTCCGGTTGGGGTCCGGATTCAAGATAACCCCCGCCGTCGACGCCCACGGGAGCTTTCTCTCCCGTGTGTCCGGTCCCTGAAGTATGGCATCATGGCGCCGCCTTTGCGACCTTTTCCCCTCCTCCGTGGCCTGGGTCCTTCTGGGACGAAACCTCAGTTCCATTCCTATGTTTGGAGGATGAGGCCTTCGGGGGTGTTCCGCTCTCCATAGTGTCCGAACCCAGCAGATTTTCTGATGAGGATTGTTCGGCGCAGGGCTTCGCCGGACTGAAAAAAGCATGGCTCAGATTAGAATGTGATGCCATGACAAGTCCGGACGCACGAGTGTGTTCGGATTTTATACTCACGAGTTCACCAGGGGCTTGGCCCTGGGATCCCACTCTAGGCTGCTATCGGTGGCACCGGTGGACTCCTCTTGTAGAGGAGTTTTTTGTTGGGGAACGTAGTAATTTCAAAAAATTTCCTACGTACATGCAAGATCATGGTGATGGCATAGCAACGAGAGGAGAGAGTGTTGTTCACGTACCCTTGTAGACCGTAAGCGGAAGCGTTATGACAACGCGGTTGATGTAGTCGTATGTCTTCACGATCCGACCGATCCAAGTACCGAATGTACGGCACCTCCGAGTTCAGCAGACGTTCAGCTCGATGACGATCCCCGTACTCCGATCCAGCAAAGTGTCGGGGATGAGTTCCATCAGCACGACGGCGTGGTGATGATGATGATGCTCTACCGGTGCAGGGCTTCGCCTAAACTCCGCGACGATATGGCCGAGGTGGAATATGGTGGAGGGGGGCACCGCACACGGCTAAGGAACGATCCGTAGATCAACTTGCGTTGTTCCTAGAGGTGGCCCCCTGCCCCCGTATATAAAGGAGCAAGAGGGGAGGGGGCGGCCGGCCTAGGAGGGGCGCGCCAAGGGGAGTCCTACTACCACCGGGAGTAGGACTCCCTCCTTCCTTGTTGGAGTAGGAGAAGGGGGAAAGAGGGGAAGAGGAAGAAGGAAAAGGGGCCAGCACCCCTTGTCCAATTCGGACCAGAGGGGGCCTGCGCGCCTCCTTCCTTTCGGCCTCTCTCCTCTATTCCCGTATGGCCCAATAAGGCCCATATACTCCCCGGCGAATTCCCGTAACTCTCCGGTACTCCGAAAAATACCCGAATCACTCGGAACCTTTCCGAACTCCGAATATAGTCGCCCAATATATCGATCTTTACGTCTCGACCATTTCGAGACTCCTCGTCAGGTCCCCGATCTCATCCGGGACTCCGAACTCCTTCAGTACATCAAAACTCATAAACTCATAATAAAACTGTCATCGAAACCTTAAGCGTGCCGACCCTACGGGCTCGAGAACTATGTAGACATGACCTAGAACTATTCTTGGTCAATAACCAATAGAGGAACCTGGATGCTCATATTGGCTCCTACATATTCTACGAAGATCTTTATCGGTCAAACCGCATAACAACATACGTTGTTCCCTTTGTCATCGGTATGTTACTTGCCCGAGATTCGATCGTCGGTATCCAATACCTAGTTCAATCTCGTTACCGGCAAGTCTCTTTACTCGTTACGTAATGCATCATTCCGTAACTAACTCATTAGCTACATTGCTTGCAAGGCTTATAGTGATGTGCATTACCGAGAGGGCCCAGAGATACCTCTCCGACAATCGGAGTGACAAAACCTAATCTCGAAATACGCCAACCCAACATGTACCTTTGGAGACACCTGTAGTACTCCTTTATAATTACCCAGTTACGTTGTGACGTTTGGTAGCACCCAAAGTGTTCCTCCGGCAAACGGGAGTTGCATAATCTCATAGTTATAGGAACATGTATAAGTCATGAAGAAAGCAATAGCAACATACTAAATGATCAAGTGCTAGGCTAACGGAATGGGTCATGTCAATCACATCATTCTCCTAATGATGTGATCCCATTAATCAAATGACAACTCATGTCTATGGTTAGGAAACTTAACCATCTTTGATTAACGAGCTAGTCAAGTAGAGGCATACTAGTGACACTATGTTTGTCTATGTATTCACACATGTATTATGTTTCCGGTTAATACAATTCTAGCATGAATAATAAACATTTATCATGATATAAGGAAATAAATAATAACTTTATTATTGCCTCTAGGGCATATTTCCTTCAGTCTCCCACTTGCACTAGAGTCAATAATCTAGTTCACATCGCCATGTGATTTAACACCAATATTCATATCTGTATATGATTAACACCCATAGTTCACATCGTCATGTGACCAACACCCAAAGGGTTTACTAGAGTCAATAATCTAGTTCACATTGCAATGTGATTAACGCCCAAAGAGTACTAAGGTGTGATCATGTTTTGCTCGTGAGAGAAGCTTAGTCAACGGGTCTGTCATATTCAAAGCCGTATGTATTTTGCAAATATTCTATGTCTTCAATGCTCTGCATGGAGCTACTCTAGCTAATTGCTCCCGCTTTCAATATGTATCCATATTGAGACTTAGAGTCATCTGGATCGGTGTAAAAGCTTGTATCGTTGTAACTTTTACGACGAGCTCTTTTATCACTTCCATTATCGAGAAATATTTTCTTACTCCTCACTAAGGATATTTTTTACCGTGTCCAGTCATCTACTCCTAGATCAAAATTGTACTCCCTTGCCAAACTCAGAGCAAGGTATACAATAGGTCTGGTACATAGCATAGCATACTTTATAGAACCTATGACTGAGGCATAGGGAATGACTTTCATTCTCTTTTCTATTTTCTGCCGTGGTCGAGATTTGAGTCTTACACAATTTCACACCTTTGCAACACAGGCAAGAACTTTTTCTTTGACTGTTCCATTTTGAACTACTTCAAAATCTTGACAAGGTATGTACTTATTGAAAAAAAACTTATCAAGCGTCTTCATCTATCTCAATAGATCTTGATGCTCAATATGTAAGCAGCTTCACCATGGTCTTTCTTTGAAAGAACTCCTTTCAAACACTCCTTTATGCTTTGGAGAATAATTCTACATTATTTCCGATCAACAATATGTCATTCACATATACTTATCAGAAATGCTGTAGTGCTCCCACTCACTTTCTTGTAAATACAGGCTTCACCGTAAGTCTGTACAAAACTATATGCTTTGATCAACTTATCAAAGCGTATATTCCAACTCTGAGATGCTTGCACCGGTCCATTGATGGATTGCTGGAGCTTGCACATTTTGTTAGCACCTTTCGGATCGACAAAAACTTCTGGTTGTATCATATACAACTCTCCTTTAAGAAAACCATTAAGGAATGCAGTTTTGACATCCATTTGCCATATTTCATAAAATGTGGCAATTGCTAACATGATTCAGATAGACTTAAGCATCGATACGAGTGAGAAAATCTCATCGTATTCAACACCTTGAACTTGTTGAAAACCTTTCGCAACGAGTCGAGCTTAGTAGATAGTAACACTACTATCAGTGTCCGTCTTCCTCTTGAAGATCCATTTATTTAACATGGCTTGCTGATCATCGAGAAAGTCAATCAAAGTCCATACTTTGTTCTCATACATGGATCATATCTCAGATTTTATGGCCTCAAGCCATTTCGTGGAATCTGGGCTCATCATCGCTTCCTCATAGTTCGCAGGTTCATCATGGTCTAGTAACATGACTTCCACAACATGATTACCGTACCACTCTGGTGCGGATCTTACTCTGGAAGACCTACGAGGTTTGGTAGCAACTTGATCTGAAGTTTCATGATCATCATCATTAACTTCCTCACTAATTGGTGTAGGAATCACTGGAACTGATTTCTATGATGAACTACTTTCCAATAAGGGAGAAGGTACAGTTACCTCATCAAGTTCTACTTTCCTCCCACTCACTTCTTTCGAGAGAAACTCCTTCTCTAGAAAGGATCCATCTTAGCAACGTATAACTTGCCTTCGGATCTGTGATAGAAGGTGTACCCAATAGTTACCTTTGGGTATTCTATGAAGATGCACTTCTCCGATTTGGGTTTGAGCTTATCAGGTTGAAACTTTTTCACATAAGCATCGCAGCCCCAAAATTTAAGAAACGACAACTTTGGTTTACTGCTAAACCATAGTTCATACGGTGTCATGTCAACGGATTTAGATGGTGCCCTATTATACGTGAATGCAGCTGTCTCTAATGCATAAACCCAAAAACGATAATGGTAAATCAATAAGAGACATCATAGATCGCACCATATCCAATAAAGTGCGGTTACAACGTTTGGACACACCATAATGTTGTGGTGTTCCAGGTGGCGTGAGCTGTGAAACTATTCCACATTGTTTTTAATTGAAGACCAAACTCGTAAACTCAAATATTCGTCTCCGCAATCAGATCGTAGAAATTTTATTTTCTTGTTACGATGATTTTCCACTTCACTCTGAAATTCTTTGAACCTTTCAACTATTTTAGACATATGTTTCATCAAGTAGATATACCCATATCTGCTCAAATCATCTTGTGAAGGTCAGAAAATAACGATACTTGCCATGAGCATCAACACTCATTGGATCGCATACATCGGTATATATTATTTTCAACAAGTCAGTAGCTCGTTCCATTGTTCTGAAGAATGGAGTTTTAATCATTTTGCCCATACGACACGGTTCGCAAGCATCAAATGATTCATAACCAAGTGATTCCAAAAATCCATCTTTATGGAGTTTCTTCATGCGCTTTACACCGATATGACCCAAACGGCAGTGCCACAAATAACTTGCACTATCATTATTAACTTTGCATCTTTTGGTATCAATATTATGAATATGTGTATCACTACGATCGAGATCCAACAAACTATTTTCAATGGGTGTATGACCATTAAAGGTTTTATTCATGTAAACAGAACAACAATTATTCTCTGACTTTAAATGAATAACCGTATTTCAATAAACATGATCAAATCATATTCATGCTCAACGCAAACGCTAAATAACATTTATTTAGGTTTAACACTAATCCTGAAAGTATAGGGAGTGTGCGATGATGATCATATCAATCTTGGAACTACTTCCAACACTCATCGTCACTTCCCCTTCAACTAGTCTCTGTTTATTCTGTAAGTCCTGTTTCGAGTTACTAATCTTAGCAACCGAACAAGTATCAAATACTCAGGGGCTACTATAAAGACTAGTAAGGCACATATCAATAACCTATATATCAAATATACCCTTGTTCACTTTGCCATCCTTCTTATCCACCAAATGTTCAGGGCATTTCCGCTTCCAGTGACCATTTCCTTTGCAGTGTAAGCACTCAGTTTCAGGCGTTGGTCCAGCTTTGGTCTTCTTCACGGGAGTGACAACTTTTTTGCCATTCTACTTGATGTTTCCCTTTCTTTCCCTTTGCCCTTTTCTTGAAACTAGTGGTCTTGTCAATCATCAACACTTGATATTCTTTCTTGATTTCTACTTTCGTTGATTTCAACATCACCAAGAGCTCGGGAATCATTTTCTTCATCCTTTGCATACTATAGTTCATCACAAAGTTCTACTAACTTGGTGATGGTGACTAGAGAACTCTATCAATCACTATGTTATCTGGAAGATTAACTCCCACTTGATTCAAGCGATTGAAGTACCCAGACAATCTGAGCACATGCTCACTAGTTGAGCGATTCTCCTCCATCTTTTAGCTATAGAACTTGTTGGAGACTTCATATCTCTCAACTCGGGTATTTGCTTGAAATATTAACTTCAATTCCTGGAACATCTCATATGGTCCATGACATTCAAAACGTCTTTGAAGTCCCGATTCTAAGTCGTTAAGCATGGTGCACAAAACTATCAAGTAGTCATCATATTGAGCTAGCCAAACGTTCATAACGTCTGCATTTGCTCCTGCAATATGTCTGTCACCTAGCGGTGCATCAAGGACATAATTCTTCTGTGCAGCAATGAGGATAAACCTCAGATCACGGATCCAATCCGCATCATTGCTACTAACATCTTGCAACACAATTTTCTCTAGGAACATATCAAAATAAACATATGAAAGCAACAATGCAAGCTATTGATCTACAACATAATTTGCAAAATACTACCAGGACTAAGTTCATGATAAATTAAAGTTCGATTAATCATATTACTTAGGACTCCCACTTAGACAGACATCTCTCGAGTCATCTAAGTGATCACGTGATCCAAATCAACTAAACCATAACCGATCATCACGTGAGATGGAGTAGTTTTCAATGGTGAACATCACTATGTTGATCATATCTACTATATGATTCACGCTCGACCTTTCGGTCTCCGTGTTCCGAGGCCATATCTGCATATGCTAGGCTAGTCAAGTTTAACCTGACTATTCCGCATGTGCAAAACTGGCTTGCACCCGTTGTAGATGGACGTAGAGCTTATCACACCAGATCATCACGTGGTGTCTGGGCACGACGAACTTTGGCAACGGTGCATACTCAGGGAGAACACTTCTTGATAATTTTTAGTGAGAGATCATCTTAAAATGCTACCATCAATCAAAGCAAGATAAGATGCATAAAGGATAAACATCACATGCAATCAATATAAGTGATATGATATGGCCATCATCATCTTGTGCTTGTGATCTCCATCTCTGAAGCACCGTCGTGATCACCATCGTCACCGGCGCGACACCTTGATCTCCATCATAGCATCGTTGTCGTTTACGCCATCTATTGCTTCTACGACTATCGCTACAGCTTAGTGATAAAGTAAAGCAATTACAGGGCGTTTGCATTTCATACAATAAAGCAACAACCATATGGCTCCTGCCAGTTGCCGATAACTTCGGTTACAAAACATGATCATCTCATACAATAAAATATAGCATCACGTCTTGACCATATCACATCACAACATGCCCTGCAAAAACAAGTTAGACGTCCTCTACTTTGTTGTTGCAAGTTTAACGTGGCTGCTACGGGCTTTAGCAAGAACCGTTCTTACCTACGCATCAAAACCACAATGATAGTTCGTCAAGTTAGTGTTGTTTTAACCTTCGCAAGGAACGGGCATAGACACACTCGGTTCAACTAAAGTTGGAGAAACTGACACCCGCTAGTCACCTGTGTGCAAAGCACGGCGGTAAAACCAGTCTCGCATAAGCGTACACGTAATGTCGGTCTGGGCCGCTTCATCCAACAATACCGCCGAACCAAAGTATGACATGCTGGTAAGCAGTATGACTTGTATCGCACACAACTCACTTGTGTTCTACTCATGCATATAACATCAACGCATAAAACCTTGCTCTGATACCACTGTTAGGGAACGTAGTAATTTCAAAAAAAATTATACGTACACGCAAGATCATGGTGATGGCATAGCAACGAGAGGAGAGAGTGTTGTCCATGTACCCTCGTAGACTGTAAGCGGAAGCGTTATGACAACGCGGTTGATGTAGTTGTACGTCTTCACGATCCGACCGATCCATGTACCGAACGTACGGCACCTCCGAGTTCAGCACACGTTCAGCTCGATGACGATCCCCGGACTCCGATCCAGCAAAGTGTCGGGGATGAGTTCCGTCAGCACGACGGCGTGGTGACGATGATGATGCTCTACCGGCGCAGGGCTTCGCCTAAACTCCGCGACGATATGACCGAGGTGGAATATGGTGGGGGGGGGCACCGCACACGGCTAAGGAACGATCCATAGATCAACTTTTGTTGTTCCTAGAGGTGCCCCCTTGCCCCCGTATATAAAGGAGCAAGGGGGGAGGGGGCGGCCGGCCTAGGATGGGCGTGCCAAGGGGAGTCCTACTCCCACCGGGAGTAGAACTCCCTCCTTCCTTGTTGGAGTAGGAGAAGGGGGAAAGAGGGGGAGAGGAGGAAGGAAAAGGGGGCCACACCCCTTGTCCAATTCGGACCAGAGGGGGGCTGCGCACCTCCTTCCTTTAGGCCTCTCTCCTCTATTCACATATGGCCCAATAAGGCCCACATACTCCCCGGCGAATTCCCGTAACTCTCCGGTACTCCAAAAAATACCCGAATCACTCGGAACCTTTCCGAACTCCGAATATAGTCGTCCAATATATCGATCTTTATGTCTCGACCATTTCGAGACTCCTCGTCATGTCCCCGATCTCATCCGGGACTCCGAACTCCTTCGGTACATCAAAACTCATAAACTCATAATAAAACTGTCATCGAAACCTTAAGCGTGCGGACCCTACGGGTTCGAGAACTATGTAGACATGACCTAGAACTATTCTTGGTCAATAACCAATAGCGGAACCTGGATGCTCATATGGGCTCCTACATATTCTACGAAGATCTTTATCGGTCAAACCGCATAACAATATACGTTGTTCCCTTTGTCATCGGTATGTTACTTGCCCGAGATTCGATCGTCGGTATCCAATACCTAGTTCAATCTCGTTACCGGCAAGTCTCTTTACTCGTTACGTAATGCATCATTCCGTAACTAACTCATCAGCTACATTGCTTGCAAGGCTTATAGTGATGTGCATTACCGAGAGGGCCCAGAGATACCTCTCCGACAATCGGAGTGACAAAACCTAATCTCGAAATATGCCAACCCAACATGTACCTTTGGAGACACCTGTAGTACTCCTTTATAATCACCCAGTTACGTTGTGACGTTTGGTAGCACCCAAAGTGTTCCTCCGGCAAACGGGAGTTGCATAATCTCATAGTTATAGGAACATGTATAAGTCATGAAGAAAGCAATAGCAACATACTAAATGATCAAGTGCTAGGCTAACGGAATGGGTCATGTCAATCACATCATTCTCCTAATGATGTGATCCCATTAATCAAATGCCAACTCATGTCTATGGTTAGGAAACTTAACCATCTTTGATTAACGAGCTAGTCAAGTAGAGGCATACTAGTGACACTATGTTTGTCTATGTATTCACACATTTATTATGTTTCCGGTTAATACAATTCTAGCATGAATAATAAACATTTATCATGATATAAGGAAATAAATAATAACTTTATTATTGCCTCTAGGGCATATTTCCTTCATTTCCCCCCTCTTAGGTGGCTCGGCCTCCAAGGATGTGGAGGCCGTCCTTTTCTTTCTTCCCCCCGCGGGGGATTCGTTTCCTTCCTCCTCCTCATCCTATTCGGAGGAAGAATGGGTGTTGGATTCTTCGGATCTTGCGTCCGAAGCGCCACGACGATGGAGGACGCCCTGGTCTTCTTGGCCTTATTTCCGGCCTTCTTCTTCGGTGCCTGGTAAGGCGCCGGGACTAGCATCTTCGTCAGAAGTGGGCCAGCCAGTTCTTCCGGGAGCAGGGCCGAATAGTAGATCCGCCCCGCCTTCTTCGCCCAGCCCTAGGAAATTTGGGGGAAACACTTCAGGCATTTTCTTAAAGAATATGCGGATGAAACATACGAACTGTCAACAAGTGATCACTTACCGAACATGCCGGGCGGGATAGTTGGTACCCGCGGTCCTCAGCGGAGTCCGGCCATGATTTGCCGGACTTGAATAGCACCTTTCAGATGTCCTTATGTGAAGAGCCAAAGAGCTCTGACAAGGTTTGGTGCTTGGCCGGGTCAAACTCCCATAGATTGCAAGCCCGGTGTTGACAAGGTAGAATCCGACGAACTAACATCACCTGGACTACATTGACGAGCTTGATGTCCTTTTCTTCCATATCTTGGACGCGCGTTTGGAGCTCTGATAGCTCGTTAGACGAATCCCTGTTCAGGCCCTTCTTGGGCTAGGATGTAAGCCGCAGGGGGGTGCCGGATCTGAACTCTGCGGCAGTGGCCCATTCCTTGTCGCGCGGCTCGGTGATGTAGAACCACTGCTGCTGCCACTCCTTGACGGAATCATTGAAAGCACCCATTGGCCATGTGATGTTGGGCCTCTTGCTCACCATGGCACCTCCGCATTCGGCATGCTCGCTACTCACTACCTTGGGATTCACATTAAAAACCTTCAGCCATAAGCCAAAGTGCGGTGGGGGGGGGGAGTGCGGAGAAAGGCCTCACACATGACGATGAATGTCGAGATATTGAGGAAAGAATTGGGAGATAGATCATGAAAATCAATCCCATAATAGTACATGATGCCGCGAACAAATGGGTGGAGGGGAAACCCTAGCCCGCGGATAAAATGAGGGAGAAATACCACCCTCTCGTGGGGTTCCGGGGTGGGGACGATTTGTCCCGCCGTTGGAAGATAGTGGCTGATTCTCTTGGCCAAATACCCTGCCCCCCGAAGCTTGTTGATGTCCTTCTCCCGGACGGTAGAAGCCATCCACTTGCCTCCTGCTTCGTATCCGGACATTTTTGGGAGACCTTTTGGATGAAGAAGGCGGACGCTTGAGCGCTAGGGCTTGAGAAATAAGGGACGGATGCGCGGAGGAAGAAGGCATGGATGAAAGAGGGAATTCTTATCCCCTTATAAAGGCAGCAAAAACCCTGCGCCTCCCCACATGCCAGTTAAAATCGCTTATCCCCAAAGGCCACGTTTGATGGCACGGTTGGGTTACCTGCGTCTGTATTAATTAGGATCCTGTGATAAGGGGACACGATCTCTGCTTTAACAAGACGTGCCGATAAAGCCGCCTCACGATATGTGCGGTCGCTGGTTGTGAAAAACGGCTTGAATAATGACCGGACCGTGGCGTATTGTTATGTTGTCAACAGATTAGATTTGTGGAATATTGTACTCTCTACGGTGGGATGTGGAATTTGTTTTGTAGAGACGGACACGATCCTCGTGTTCTCAATCTTTTACGAAGTATTCGGAGAAGGAACCTGCCTTGCAATGCCGATGACAATCTGCGCGCCGGACTCATCGTCATTGAAGCCTGGTTCAGGGGCTACTGAGGGAGTCCAGGATTAAGGGGCCCTCGGACAGCCGGACTATATACTTTGGCCGTATTGTTGGACTATGAAGATACAAGATTGATGACTTCGTCCCGTGTCCGGATGAGACTCTCCTTTGCGTGGAAGGCAAGCTTGGATATTCGGATATGTAGATTTCCTTCTCTGTAACCGACTCTGTGTAACCCTAGCCCCCTCGGGTGTCTATATAAACCGGAGGGTTTAGTCTGTAGGACAACAACAATCATAATCATAGGCTAGCTTCTAGGGTTTAGCCTCTATGATCTCGTGGTAGATCAACTCTTGTAATACTCATATCATCAAGATCAATCAAGTAGGAAGTAGGGTATTACCTCCATCGAGAGGCCTGAACCTGGGTACAACATCGTGTCCCCTGCCTCCTGTTACCATTAGCCTTAGACACACAGTTCGGGACCCCCTGCCCGAGATCCGCCGGTTTTGACACCAACAAGCAGCAAGCACATGCATATGATATCTAGCAAAATCATCACGCGCAACGGTAAAAGGCAACCCATCAATATAATCCTTAATAAGCACAAACTTCTCCGATATAGGTTAGTCGAGAGAATTCAAAAAGATAATAGGACTATCATGTGTGGGTGCAATAGCAACAATTTCATGTTTAACATAAGGAACTATAGCAAGTTCATCTCCATAAGCATAATTCATATTGGCATCTTAGCCACAAGCATAGCAAGCATTATCAAAAAGGGGTATTTCAAGATAATCAACGGGATCATAGCAATCTTCATAACAATCATCCTTCGGTAAGCACGAAGGGGAATTAAACAATGTATGAGTTGAAGAGTTACTTTCATTAGAAGGTGGGCACGAGTAGCTAATCCTCTCTTCCTCCTTTTGTTCTTTGCTCTCCTCATCATCTTTTTCATCCAATGAGCTCACAGTTTCATCGATTTCTTCTTCCATAGAATCCTGCAAAATATTAGTCTCTTCTTGGAAAGCGGAGACTTTCTCAATAAATGCATCAATATTGGAATTGTATTCATAATTTTTATAGCAATATCTAATTATAGCAAAAAATTTAGGTGTATAAACTAAATCATCAAAATCATCAAACTCTTTAAACATAGATTCAATTCATAAGCACCCATAAAAGCAACAAATTCTTCTATTTGTTCCACATCATAGTAATCATATACACCATTAGCATAAGAAGCTAAGGTTTTATTATCATTGAATTTGCATGAAAAGGGAAGGTGTGGAGCCTTCATCCTAGAGCAACAAGTATAATCATATTCAAGCAAAGTTGACGAGCATACCAATGTAACATAGAAATTTGATCCCATAATAGTTTCCCTTTTTGTGTCAAGCAATAATCCCTAAAGTATTCACGTTGATCCAACGTGTCTCACATAACAAAGTTGAATGGGGTTTTCTTAGGATTATCAAAGTAGTACATAATTTCTGTCGCATAACGAGCCTTGAGGGTTTTAGGAGGTTCGCCATCTCCATGAGTAGCAAGTACACCTAATTTTTTTGGTATTTCGTGTTCCATCTCCATAATTAAAGATAGAGAACAAATAAGAAAAGCAAATAAAAATTACTTAGTGATAAAGCAAACAAGACAAACGAGAATATTCACCCCACGCTATGACTCCCTGGCAACGGCACCGAAAAAAGGTCTTGATAACCCGCAAGTATACATGATCAATTGTAGCGTCTTTCGATAAGTAAGAGTGTCGAACCCAACGAGGAGCTAAAGGTAGAACAAATATTCTCTCAAGTCCTATCTGCCATTGATACGATTCTACGCACGCTTAGTGTTCACTTTACCTAGAACAAGTATGAAACTAGAAGTACTTTATAGGTGTGATAGGATAGATTTGCAAGATAATAAAGAGCATGTAAATAAAAAGTAGGGTTTGTTTAGATAAAGAAGCAATAAAGTAAATATAGCGAGTGTGGAAAAGTGGTGATAGGAGTTGTGAAATTGTTCCTAAGCAATTGACTACATTACTAGACCGACAATCACTATTGCAATTCTATTTGAGGGAGAGGCATAAGCTAACATACTTTCTCTTCTTGGATCATATGCACTTATGATTGGAACTCTAGCAAGTATCCGCAACTACTAAAGATCATTAAGGTAAAACCCAACCATAGCATTAAAGTATCAAGTCCCCTTTATCCCATACGCAAACAACCTACTTACTCGGGTTTGTGCTTCTGTCACTCACGCCACCCACCATAAGCAAATCATGAACATATTGCAAACCCGACAGCGGGGATCCCTCACAGTTGCGCGACACGGAGAGCATCATATGACAGCACCAATAATAAAACATGCAACTCAAACCAATCATAGCATTTCATCAATCACTGATAGGACAATGAAAGTCTACTCAGACATCATAGGATGGCAACACATCATTGGATAACAATATGAAGCATAAAGAACCATATTCAAGTAGAGGGTACAGCGGGTTGCGGGAGAGTGGACTGCTGAATATAGATGGGGGAAGGTGATGGAGATGTTGGTGAAGATGGCGGAGGTGTTGGTGAAGATCGCGGTGATGATGATGGCCCCCGGAGGCGTTCCGGTGCCACCGGAAGCAAGGGGAAGAGAGCCCCCCTTCTTCTTCTTCTTCCTTGACCTTCTCCCTAGATGGGAGAAGGGTTTCCCCTCAAGTCCTTGGCTCCCATGGCTTGGGAGGGGCGAGAGCCCCTCTGAGATTGGATCTATCTCTCTGTCTCTCTCTGTTTCTGCGTTCTTGACTTTTGCCCTGGCACCATTTCTTTTATATCCGGAGATCCGTAACTCCAATTGGATTGAAACATTCGCCCAGATCTTTTTCCAAAAAATAGCTTTTTTGCAGCCAAAGAAGGGCATCTACCGCCTTGCGAGGGGCCCAGGAGGGTGGGGGGCACGCCCACCTAGAGTGGGCGTGGGCCCCTGTCTCGTGTCCACCTCGGGCACCGTCTTGCGTTGATTTTACTTCCCAAAAATCACAATTATTCCAAAATAATTCTCCGTCCGTTTTTATTCCGTTTGGACTCCGTTTGATATGGGGTTTCTGCGACACATAAAACATATAACATACAGGAACTGGCACTAAGCACTGGATCAATATGTTAGTCCCAAAAAATAGTATAAAAAGTTGCCAAAAGTCTATGAAAGTTGTAGAATATTGGCGTGGAACAATCAAAAAATTTAGATACGACAGAGACGTATCAGCACATCGGCAGCGCATTAAATGCATTTACCCGACGGTGCCAGAGGATAGACTCAGCCACTGTACACCTTTACACTTCCTGTGTGCAACTGTGGCAACCCCTTTTTCTATAAAAGGAGGCCCGAGGCGTAGGGGAGAGGGATTCAGATCTTTTGAACAGGCCACGTGCCGTAGCTAGTTCAAGAACTGAAGAACACTCAAATATACACCAAAGCAGGAGTAGGGTATTTCGCATCCTCGCGGCCCGAACCTGGGTAAATGATCTTTGTGCTGACTCCTAGAGCCGCTCTTTCCACAACCTCGCGCCCCTGTCGGTGTCAAAACTGGCGGATCTCGAGTAGGGGGTCCCGAACTGTGCGCCTAAGGCTGATGGTAACAGGAGGCGGGGGACACAATGTTTACCCAGGTTCGGGCCCTCTCTATGGAGGTAATACCCTACTTCCTGCTTGATTGAACTTGATGATATGAGTATTACGAAAGTTGATCTACCACGAGATCGTAGATGCTAAACCCTAGAAGCTAGCCTATGATTATGATTGTTGTTGTCCTACGGACTAAACCCTCTAGTTTATATAGACATGGAGGAGGCTAGGGTTACACAGAGTTGGTTACAGAGAAGGAAATCTACATATCCGAATTGCCAAGCTTGCCTTCCATGCAAAGGAGAGTCCCACCCGGACACGGGATGAAGTCTTCAATCTTGTATCTTCATAGTCCAACAGTCCGGCATAAGAAAATCGGCTGTCCGAGGATCCCCTAATACTGGACTCCCTCAGTAGCCCCTGAACCAGGCTTCAATGACGATGAGTCCGGCGCGCAGATTGTCTTCAGCATTGCAAGGAGTGTTCCTTCTCCGGATACTCCAAAGAAGATCTTGAACACAAGAATCGTGTCCGGCTCTGCAAAACAAATTCCACGTACCACTGTAGAGAGCACAATATTCCACAAGTCTAATCTGCTGACAACTCTTCCATAGCTCGACATCACGCCGCGGCCCGGTTATTATGCAAACAGTTTTCCCCAACCTGGCGCTACACGTCTCACGAGGCGGTTTTATTGGCACGTCTTGTCTAAGCAGAGATCAGGTCTCCCTTATCACGGGATTCCCATTAATACGGGCGTGGGTAACCCAACCGCTCCATCAGTACGACTCCATGGTTTAGGCAAGTTCCAAACGGCCGCGCGGAGGACGCTTGACATTTTTCCTCTATATAAAGAGGTCAAGATCTGTCCTTTTCTTTCCACGCCTGATCCTTCCCTTCTCTCACCTCGAGTTCCAACACCCTAGGTTCATCCCAAGCGCTCCGGACCTTCAATCATGCCCGGATCCAACCTTTAAGGCCGGTGGATGGCCTCTTCTATCACAGAGGAGGACATCAAGAAGCTTAGGGAGGCTAGGCATCTGACCGCCGAAATCCTTCACAGGCTTCCTGCTCAAGGGAAGGTTATTCCTACCCCCAAACCCAACGAGAGCGTCGTATTAGTCTCCCACTTCCTCCGAGGGCTAGGCTTCGGTCTTCATCCCTTTGTTAGAGGGCTTATGTTCTATATGGGCTAGATTTTCATGATCTAACTCTAGATTCCTTCCGTCACATCTCGGCGTTCATCGTTGTTTGTGAGGCCTTCCTCCGCATTACCCCACACTTTGGCTTATGGCTCAAGACTTTCAATGTGAAGCCGAAGATGATCGACAGGCAATACGCGGAGTGCGGAGGTGCTATAATAAGCAAAGGCGATGATGCTTTATGGCCAAAGGGTTCTTTCCCGGAAGTTTCTAGCCTATGGCAACGGGGGTGGTTTTACATCACAGCACCTCGAGGGAGGAAGTGGGCGGCCACACCGGCCTTTCGCTCTGCCCCTCCGCCACAACTTGCATCATGGGTCAACAAGGGGCTGGACTAGGGATTGGTTGATGACATGCGTATATTGCAAAGCCGCATTCGGGATCTCCTCAAGAAGGATGTCAATTTTGTCAAAGTAATTCAAGTAATGCTAGTTAGTCGGGTCTTGCCGTGTCAATGTCGACCTCTCCGTATGTGAGAGTTCAACCCGGAAGGACCGCAAACTGTTCAGCACTTCTTCGGCAGGACGCCCGAAGGAATGTATCAATTATTCTTCGGATCACGAATAAAGTGTCCGGTCACCACAGAGGATGCGGGCCTCGACTGCAAGCGTCCAGATACCCAGGTAAGTAATTTCGCGACCGAACATGTTGTCATTATACTTGTCACAACATTACTCTGAAAAACCACCCTCGGCCAGGACTAGATAAGAAAGGCGGAGAGGATCAGGTGTTCGACCCCTCTACTCGAAGATTCGCCGGATCATGTACTAACCAGGATGCTGGCTCGTGCACCTTATCAAGTGCCGTCAGGGGAGGACAAGGAGAGGACTGGGGAAGCCAAAGGCGGACTTCATGCTGGAGGTACGTCATGCATCCTAACCGGGGAAATTAATACCCCCGTGTCGGAGGATGAACGGGGAGGAGAATCTAGCGTCCCTTGTCCCCATGGGAAGAAAAGGACCGCCCCTTAAGACTTCGAAGCAGAGGTCTCCAAACGAGGGAAGAAACCTTCATCGGGGGGCACTGCCCCGGAGGGCAACATTGCTACACAACACCCATAGAGGGGCCAGCTGTTAACCGAGCCGTAAGTGAACAAAGGTACTTAGTAAGCATACCCCGTTCTTTTCCTGAGAATAACGACCGAAACATATGTTTTGCAGTTTGGATCATAGCCTCCCTCCACAATGTTCATCCTCAGGGGATCTCTCTCGATCCGCAAAGACCAGAAGGTAAATTTTCGGCCGTCCGAATTCCGGGGTTTTCGGCTGCTAGAGAGACCAACGAAAAAAGCCCCGAACTGTCCGATATACATCCGGACATGTTGAAGGGTCTTCTGCAGCAAGCGGCTATCTCAGAGGCACATCGTACCTTAATGGGTATGGTGGTCGAGAAGATATTATCCACAAAAGTGGGTTGAACGAGGCTTTTATGAGCCTGCTAAGAGGCTTTGAGGTACGCAAAGTGATATTCTTTGATTGTACCGTAAGCGCAAGGTGCACTTTGTATAGGTAGTAGCCCCTGAGACTCTGCTTGCCATCCGAACAAGGCGAGGAGAGGATCATAGTCTCTGGTAATGATGGTGCCAATTTTATGTGGAGGCGGCTGCAGCTCCGGCGGCTGACCAGACTGCGGAATTTGCTGAACTGAAGCGGCAACTTGACGTGGCGGATGCGGACATCATGCTTGTGAACAAGCGACTTGACGAGGCACAGGGTATGTATATTTGGGTAGTCGGCAAATATTAATAAGAGCATGATGCTAGGATTTGTAATATGCTTTGACTGCAGATAGTGTTGCCGCCATGGAGACCCTTCAGGCAGAGCTTGCCCAGGCCAAGGAGCAAGTAAGGAGAAGCAATGCAGCCGCCGTGAAGGCAGCTGATAAATTAAAAGCCGAACAGGCTGCTCATCACCGAAGTGAGGATAAAATAGCCAACATGGCTCTTGAGCTACAAAATGCTGCCAGCCGATATGATCTTCTCGAAAGGGAAAACCAAACGAAAACGGCTGACCTGGAGAAGGCCTTACAAGCAGCAAAGGAAACTCGCTCTGAGATCACAGCGGCGCACGAGGAACTTCGGCAAGCCAGTGATATGCGGTCGGGAAGCCCTTTTTATTGCGAACGAAATTCGGCGATCCGAAGTATGACCCTCTAGATCAATTGTGGAGTTCTTCAGACGCATACTTGGATTTGGCAAAGAGTGCTGCTGATGCGATGTAGTATTTCAAAGATCGAGAAGATCATGAGGTGGAAAGATTGTTTTGGTCGCAGTTCAGTACTCCAAGGCGTCCGCTGCTATTGAATGAGCAAATGGCCGAATGGGCCAGCTCCACATGTTATCCGGGCTTGCCATGAAGGCCGTCGTGGATCACCTGTGGCCGAAGGAACCAAGTTCGAATAGTTATTTTGGCTTGGTGCTACGATTTATTCGTGCTGTGCCACATATCAACACTGTCAAGAGGTCGGCGTGCATAGAGGGTGCGCGGATGGCCCTTACCCATGTGAAGACATATTGGGCGAAGATGGAGGCCACCGTTATTGCAACCAGGGGTCCGCCCGGGGGCCCAGACTCGCCCGAGCACTATTTTGAAGAAGTCTTAGAAGGTGCCTGTCGGTGTCAAAACCGGCGGATCTCGGGTAGGGGGTCCCGAACTGTGCATCTAGGCGGATGGTAACAGGAGACAAGGGACATGATGTTTTACCCTGGTTCGGGCCCTCTTGATGGAGGTAAAACCCTATGTCCTGCTTGATTGATATTGATGATGTGGGTATTACAAGAGTAGATCTACCACGAGATCAAGGAGGCTAAACCCTCGAAGCTAGCCTATGGTATGATTGTTGTTATTGTTGTTGTCCTACGGACTAAAACCATCCGGTTTATATAGACACCGGAGAGGGCTAGGGTTACACAGAGTCGGTTACAATGGTAGGAGATCTACATATCCGTATCGCCAAGCTTGCCTTCCACGCCAAGGAAAGTCCCATCCTAACACGGGACGAAGTCTTAAATCTTGTATCTTCATAGTCTTGGAGTCCGGCCGATGATGATAGTTCGGCTATCTGGACAACCCCTAGTCCAGGACTCCCTCAGTAGCCCCTGAACCAGGCTTCAATGACGAGAGTCCGGCGCGCATATTGTCTTCGGCATTGCAAGGCGGGTTCCTTCTCCGAATAATTTGTAGAAGATTGTGAACACCAGGATAGTGTCCGGCTCTGCAAAAATAAATTCCACACTTCATCGTAGAGAGAATAATATTTACACAAGTTCAATCTGCTGACGTATTTCGTGGTGTGATGTCACACCACAACCAAGCCTTCACTCGAATTGTTTTTATTATACCGCCTCAGCGCGTTTAGCGAAGCGGTTTCCTTGGCACGTCTTGTTGAAGCAGAGATCATGCTCCCCCTATTCCGGGATTCTCATCAATACGAACGTGGGTAACCCAACCGCTCCATTGATTGCGGCGCTTGGGAGAAAAGCGAGTTTTACCAGGCCAGTGGGGATGCATAGTTTCGTCCGTCCATATATAAGGGGATAAGGATCCACCTTTTCACCTACGCCTTCTTCCTCCATTGCTTATCCATCTCACACTCGAGCTCCAGCGCCCAAGTCCGCACATCTCGCCTCGACCTCCTCCAGCCATGTCCGGAGCGGGAGGCAAATGGATGGCCTCCTCCATCACGGAGGGGCACATCGAGAGGCTGCGCGGCGTCGGATACCTGTCCAGCGACATCGTGCACCGGCTCCCCAACAAGGGGCAGCTCATCCCCACCCCCAGGCCCCATGAGAGGGTGGTATTCCTTCCCCATTTCCTCCGTGGACTGGGCTTCCCACTTCACCCCTTTGTCCGGGGGCTCATGTTCTACTACGGCCTGGATTTCCATGATCTGGCCCCGAATTTCATCCTCAACATCTCGGCGTTTATCGTCGTGTGCGAGGCCTTCCTCTGCATCCAGCCCCACTTCGGCTTGTGGCTCAAGATCTTCGATGTCAAGCCGAAGGTCGTGAAGGGGAATCAAGCGGAATGTGGAGGCGCCATGGTGGGCAAGATACCCAACGTTACTTGGCTCGAGGGCGCCTTCGTGGAAACCATCAAGGGGTGGCAATCGGGGTGGTTCTACATCACCGAGCCGCGTGACCCTAAATGGGCAGTGGCCCCCGAATTCAGATCTGGCATCCCCACACGGCTCACCTCTTGGAAGGAGAGTGGCCTGACTTGGTGGGATTCGGAGGAGCTGACCGGACTCCAAGCCTGTATCCAAAAGCTGGTGGACAAGAAACTCAAGCTTGTCAACGTCGTCCAGGTCATGCTTATCCGCCGGATCCTCCTGTGCCAACAACGGGCCTTTAAACTGTGGGAGTTCGATCCGGCTCAGCACCGAACCTTAAGCGGGCTCTTCGACACTAGGTACGAAGATGCCTGGAAGGTGCTTTTTAAGGGCGCCTAGGCCCCCGCATCCGCTACCGAAGATTGCGGATTCCGCTCGCAGCATCTGGCTGACGAGGTAAATGATTTTACCCTTTACGGGATACTTGTTTTTCATAGTTTGACTCTATGCGGGATCTAAACTCCCTTTCCTTTGACAGGACTGGCTGAAGAAGGCCGAGCAGACTAACTGTCTGGCCCCCTTGCCAGAAGACCCAGTGGATGCCCATCTGGCGGGGCTGCTGGTTCAGGCACCCCATGTGGTGCCGGAGAAGAAGGCCAAGAAGGAGGCCACGGGTACTCGAAAGAGTTCCCGTTTTCAGGTGTCCGATGACTCCGAGGCGGACTCCTCCCCCGAGGATGAGGAGAAGAAGAAAAGGGCCTCTCCCCCAGCGGGGGGAGGGAAGAAAAGGAGGGCCTCCCAATGAGGGAGGCCGAAGGGTCCAAGAAGGGAAGAACTCTTCCCCCGGACTGTTCTGCCAACGCCGGTGACGACGACGAGGATTGGCCTCCGAGGGCCAAGCCCCTGGCAAGATCGTATGTATCCGGACTCCCGAATGACTTCATGATTTGTCTTTTCGCCACTTGGTGTCTTTTTAACGCCGCATACAACCCTGCAGTCCGCCCAAGGACGGTCTTTCTGCTTCGTCGAGCGGGTCCTTGGGTTTGTCGGATGTGAACAGCACTTCACTTCCAACCGCCTCTTCTCCCCGCGACACTGACGACGTCGAGGTGGGATCCCAGAGAGGGACCCATCCGGAGGAGGAGGACCCGGAGGTAGCACAGGGCGACCTCCCGGACTTCATGCCAAACTCCGCACCGGAACCTGCAGTGGTTCCGGAGTTCGGCGGGGGGCCCCTTCGCAAGAAGGGCAAGACCGTGGCACCAGCGGCCTCCGTCCAACCGGAGGCACCGGATAACTTGCTGGAGGCGCTCAACGGCGCTTCCATCAAGGAGGAACACCGCACTGTCATGAGTGCGGTGATTCAGAAGGTCCATCTCGCTAAAGGCGGGCTGACCGAAGCCTGCAGCAGCCTTCTATCACGCTTTGAGGTAAGAATATTAATAATGTAAAATAGTACCGCATAGACAGTAGCCCCTGATGCTCGGTTTGGTGTTCGGAAAGAAAAGCCGGACTGAGGATCTAAAAGGATATACGCAGGAGTCATAAAAAGTATGTCGATATGGGATTGCAGGCTACCCTGCGGACCTCTGCCGCACTGACTGCGGAGGTCAATGCTTTGAAGCAAAACCTCGAGTGGTCCGAGAACGAGCTTGGCTGTGCCAAGAAGCAACTCGAGGACAAAGAAGGTGAGTAGCACCTTATTAAAGTTGTACCTTACAGAAAAGGATTTGGTTGCAAAAAGAATGACAAGGATAACGTGGGTATTGCAGGGGCCACAAACGAGGTGGCGACCCTGAAGGAGGCAGTGTCCATGGCCGAACGTAATGCGGCCGCGGAGCGCGCCGAGCGAGAGAAGCAGGGGGCGCGGGTTGGGAGGTACGGCAAGAGCTCCAGGCTCTCATGGAAAAACATGAGAGTTTGGAGTGTGACTCGAATACTCGAGAGTCCGAGCTTGCATCGGCTCTTGAGAGTGCCAAAGCCGCTAAGGCCGAAGCCTACAAGGCCCTCCAGGAAATCGAGGCGTTGAAGAAAATAGTGTCGGGTAAGGCATTTTTCATGCAAAGCAAGCATGTGGATGTGGATTACGTGTTACTTACCCGAATTCGGAGCTCTCCAGGAGCGTTCGCAGATCTGCCCCGCAGCGTGTCCGATGCTGCCGCTTTCTACAGGGCCAAGGAGGGGAGCTCGATGGAGAAGGTCTTCTGGTCTCAGTATGCTGAGGCCGGACATCCGGTTCCCCTTAGCGACCAGCTGAAGCAGCTGGTCGAGCTCCACAAGGTGGCCGAACAGGCCATGAAGGGCCTCATAGTTTGGCTGTGGCCTAATGAGGCCATGCCTGGGAGCTACTTCGGCCTGGTGCGGCGGCTGGTGGATGCGTGTCCATGGGTTGAGGTCATCAAGCGATCCGCCTATATTGAAGGTGCCTGTCGGGCCCTTGCCCGTGCTAAGGTGCACTGGGGCAAGATGGATGCTGAGAAGCTTGTGACGGACGCGCCACCGCCTGGCAAGGAGTATCGCACGCCCGAGATGTATTATAAGAGTGTCCTGAAGGGTGCCCGCACTATTGCGGGTGAGTGCTCCAATAATGTAATATTTGAGTAAACTCGCATTTTGTTATCATGTGCGCAGAAAACTTTGTTCATATGCGCTAAGCAACGCTTGTTGATTTAAAATATTACCTTCTGTGCGACTGTTTATCAAATCTGAGAGATGGCAAGTCGTCGGCTTCAGCCCCCATGCCACGAGTGCTGGGGTGTTCGGTATAAATTTGAGCACTCTTGTTCCCATATTTTGGTCCATCTAGGGAGGCGCTCAACACGACAAACTACGCAACCGGACTTATAATGCTTGAACACTCTCACTTAGCCATAGAATTCTATAATTTTAAATTTCGGCGAAGCCCCTAGTGTTCGGAAGGCCAAATTCGGGGCGCTATCTACGCCTGGGCCGGACAAAGCCGGTTCCTCGCTCTAAGCGGCATAAGTCTTTAGGGACTCGAAAAAACCTCTTGAACAGCGACCGGCTCTCGCCTCATCATGACGGTCAGTTTTAGCTTTCTCCCCTGAGGTGTTAACCCAGCTCAACTGGGGCGCAATCGCAGTGGTTCTCCCAGTGCTACCTTAGCCGATACAACGGAACGTAAGGTACCAAAACATGGGAGCCGGGCAAAACCAACTATTGACCCAAGACATGATTCGGAGCTGATGCATATAATGCTATAAGTTCGGAGTGCCGCACTTGTGAAAGTGTTCGGACTTATCACACCATGATGTGGGGAACATAAGCCCCTGGTGTTTTTAGCCGTACCAAAGTGTACGGATGCAACATGTCGTAAGAAAGAAATGCAATTATAAGCAAAAAGGTGTTGCATTGTTTTATTCAAGAAGTACTGCTATGAATGCAGAACGATACAAATAGTGCGATAAGCAAGGGACGGGACTGTTAAACATGTCCCCCTCCACGGATAGGCTGCGGAGTGGTGTATAAAATAGATTAAATGCTCGTAAGGGAGACCACCTGGATATTCGTCGCAGCCTTTCTCCTTCCCTAGCTGTTGCATCGTGAGTTCGGCCGGTCTACTGCCGGACAGGGCCTCTGGTGAACATAGTCCTGTGGGTAAGAAAAAAAAGGAAAGAAAAAAAGAAATGACACACTTAGGAGCCCCTGATGTGGTTGAGCCGCATTCTGGGCCTCTCATGGTCGTGCCCATTCCCCTATGCCCATGGTATCTCCAGAGCGTAATGATGTACGCGAAGGACCAGTCTTGCGATCTTGCGAGGGCTGGGGTTGGGGTCGCATTGCTACGCGTGCTCGGGACGCGCCAGGTGGTCTTGTTGTAGGTTACTTCGGGCGCGTTTGGCCGTGTCTGGTCGCTTAACGGACGGACACGAAAATTGCCTTAAGAGGCTGCATTGTACTTCTGCCGCGAGAGCCGCTGTATGTTCCTCCGTTCGGAGGCAGCGCTCGGTGTTTCCGTTGACCGTGATGACTCCTCGAGGGCCTGGCATCTTGAGCTTGAGGTATGCGTAGTGCGGCACCGCATTGAACTTTGCAAACGCGGTCCGTCCGAGCAAAGCATGATAGCCGCTGCGGAACGGAACTATGTCGAAGATTAACTCCTTGCTTCGGAAGTTATCCGGTGATCCAAAGACCACTTCCAGTGTGACTGAGCCCATACAGTTGGCCTCTACACCTGGTATGACGCCTTTGAAGGTCGTCTTTGTGGGTTTAATCCTTGAGGGGTCTATGCCCATCTTGCACACTGTGTCCTGATAAAGCAGGTTCAGGCTGCTGCCGCCGTCCATTAGGACTCTGGTGAGGTGGAATCCATCGACGATTGGGTCCAAAACCAATGCGGCGAATCCGCCATGGCGGATGCTGGTGGGGTGGTCCCTTCGATCAAAAGTGATCGGGCAGGAGGACCATGGGTTGAACTTCGGGGCGACTGGCTCCATCGCGTATACGTCCCAGAGTGCACGCTTGCGCTCCCTCTTGGGTATGTGGGTTGCGTATATCATATTCATCGTCCGCACTTGTGGGGGAAAACCCTTCTGTCCTCTGTTGTTCGGCGGTCGGGTCTCTTCTTCGTCATCGCTGTGCAGCCCCTTGTCATTGTTTTCGGTGATTAGCTTGCCTGCCTGCTTGAATACCCAACAGTCCCTGTTGGTGTGGTTGGCTGGCTTTTCGGGGGTGTCGTGTATCTGGCACAAGCGATCGAGTATTCGGTCCAAATTGGACGGACCCGTAGTAGTTCTTTTGAATGGCTTCTTCCGCTGACCGGGTTTCCAGCCTCTGAATCCGGCGTTGACTGCCGTATCCTCATTATTGTCGCCGTTAATGCGGTGTTTGTTCTTTTTGAGACGTGACCTGCCATTGCGATCCTTGGTATCCAGACTGCCGGAATTTTTGCTGAGGTTGTTGCTGTGAGCTAGCCAGCTGTCCTCCCCGCGCAAAAGCGGGTCATGAGTGATGTGAGTGCTGCCATGGATTTCGGCTTTTCCTGTCCCAGGTGCCACGCAAGCCACTCATCGCGGATGTTATGTTTGAAGGCTGCAAGGGCCTCCGCATCCGGACAGTTGATGATTTGATTTTTCTTAGTTAAGAACCGTGTCCAGAATTGTCTGGCCGATTCGTCTGTCTGCTGAATTATGTGGCTTAGGTCGTCAGCGTCTGGTGGTCGCACGTACGTGCCCTGGAAGTTATCAAGGAATGCGGCTTCCAGGTCCTCCCAACATCCGATTGATTCTGCTGGCAAGCTGTTAAGCCAATGCCGAGCTGGTCCTTTAAGCTTGAGTGGTAGGTATTTGATGGCGTGAAGATCGTCACCGCGGGCCATGTGGATATGAAGGAGATAGTCTTCGATCCAAACCGCGGGGTCTGTTGTGCCGTCATAGGATTCGATATTCACGGGTTTAAACCCTTCGGGGATTTGATGATCCATTACTTGGTCTGTGAAGCATAGTGGGTGTGCGGCGCCTCTGTATTGGGCTATATCACAACGAAGCTCTAACGAGCTTTGTCTATTGTGTTCGGCCCGACCGGACTTACTGTGTCCGGCGCGACGGTTGTCGTCACGTATCATGGGGCGCCCCCGTGATCCATAGATCGATCTTGATTGTCTTGCCTTATCCTCCATTATATCTCGCAAGTCCGGAGCATTCCCCTGTGGCCTTGTGCTGTTCGAGCGGTGCCGGGGTACGGTTATAGTGAAAGGCCTAGAGGCCTCTCTGTCGCGGCCGCGAGGTGGCCGGTCAGCCGTATTGTGCTCTGGTGATGCAGGTTTATATGCCTCCTCCTCTAATCAGGGGAGCAACTTGCGTTTGGGGTAGCTTTTGGAGGGGCGTTCGAGCTCATGCTCTTTGGCCGCAAGGACTTCAGTCCATCTGTCGGCTAGCAGATCCTGATCAGCTCTAAGCTGTTGCTGCTTTTTCTTGAGGCTGTTTGCCGTGGCCATAAGCCTGCGTTTAAAACACTCTTGTTCGACGGGATCCTCAGGCACGACAAATTCGTCGTTGTCGAGGCTTGCCTCGTCTCCGGAGGGAGGCATGTAATTATCATCCTCGACCTCTTCGTCTGCCGCTCTCTCATGAGGGCTGGCATCGCTGTCCTCCTGCGCTGAATCTTGCTGGAGGGGGTTGTCTTCGGCACTGTCTGGGGTATTATTATCTCCGGTGCCGGAATCGCCATACTTGCTATGGCGGGATTAAGAGCGGCGCCGCTGACGCCGGTGCTTGGCATGTTTCTTGGAGGGGTCTTCCTCCGCTGTTCCTTCGCCATTCCCATCCTTTGGGATATCGAGCATGTATATGTCGTATGACGAGGTGGCTTTCCAGTGCCCAGTAGGCGTTGGTTCTTGGTCGTCTCCGGCATCGTCGTCCATACCGTCGATGTCGTCGGAGTCGAAGTCTAGCATGTCGGTTAGATCATCGATAGCGGCTACTAAGTGGGTGGTGGGTGGGTCTTGAATTTCTTCATCGTCCGCATCCCAACCGTCCTGACCGTAGTCCGGCGAGGGCTCTCCTGATAACGAGAGATATTTTAGCGAGCTCAAAACATCGCTAAAAGGTGAGTGTTGAAAGATGTCCGCAGCGGCGAACTCCATGATCGGCGCCCAGTCGGATTCGATTGGTGGGGGCGCGGGAGGTTCGGATTCCGGCAAGTAGTCCGGCACCTTGGAGTCACGAGCTTTAGAAGGGACAAAGTCAGTATTCAGCTCTATCACCGTAGAGGTCGTAGCCCCCGAGGCGGTGTCTAACCATCCGTCCTTGATCTGCGTGGCCGGCTCCGAATCAAGGGTCGGAGCGGTCTCGTGTGCGGCCTCCAGGGCACTGTCCGGCAGCAGAGCTAAATCATGCCCATCGTGACAGTGCCGCGCTCAGCTGTGGCTCGAATCCGTTGAAGATCAAGTCCCCACGGATATCATCCATGAAGTTAAGACTTCCAAATCTGACCTGACGGCCAGGGGCATAGCTTTCGATCTGCTCCAGATGGCCAACCGAATTGGCCCACAGTGCAAAGCCGCCAAATACGAAGATCTGTCCGGGGAGAAAAGTCTCACTCCGGACCGCGTCGTTGTTGATGATCGAAGGAGCCATCGAGCCTATCGGTGACGACACAGAGGAACTCTCAATGAAAGCACCAATGTCGGTGTCAAAACCGGCGGATCTCGGGTAGGGGGTCCCGAACTGTGCGTCTAGGCGCATGGTAACAGGAGACAAGGGACACGATGTTTTACCCAGGTTCGGGCCCTCTTGATGGAGTTAAAACCCTACGTCCTGCTTGATTGATATTGATGATGTGGGTATTACAAGAGTAGATCTACCACAAGATCAAGGAGGCTAAACCCTAGAAGCTAGCCTATGGTATGATTGTTGTTATTGTTGTTGTCCTACGGACTAAAACCATCCGGTTTATATAGACACCGGAGAGGACTAGGGTTACACAGAGTCGGTTACAATGGTAGGAGATCTACATATCCGTATCGCCAAGTTTGCCTTCCACGCCAAGGAAAGTCCCATCAGGACACGGGACGAAGTCTTCAATCTTGTATCTTCATAGTCTTGGAGTCCGGCCGATGATGATAGTTCGGCTATCTGGACACCCCCTAGTCCAGGACTCCCTCAGTGCCCATTTAATAGAGGCTTAGTGCTCAAAGAATACCATGTTCGAGTGACATGCATCTTGATTGTAAAAACAATGCTTTTGATAATAAAGGCTATATTTATACTTTTGTCCGTAAAGTATTGTAGCGCCTCCTGTGCGGCCGCTTAGGTATATATGTATATAACCTGAAAGTTTGCAGTCGTCGGCTTCAGCCCCCTCGCATATAATGCGGGGGTGTTCAGCAAAGCGCATAATCACACTTGATCCAACATCTTGGTCTGTTAAGGAGGTGGTAGCGCGCCGAACGAGGCAATCGAACTATATAGCTTTAAGACTTTCACTTAGCCATAGGAGTTTGACGGTGGGACTACTATATAGCCCCTGGTATGTCCGCCTTTATCTGAGTATGGTGCGTTTACAGACATGATCGGGAAACCGGTCCTACGTTAATGCGGAGGAATCGCGAAGATTCCGCTGAGTCATCGAGTGGTTGACGAGTCTCTCGCTTTATCATGACAGTTAGTTTTCGGCTTTCTCTACTGAGGTGCTCATCCAGATGAACCAGGGCACAATCACAGTAGTTCTCCCTGTGCCACCTTAGCCGATATAGCAAAACGTAGGGCAGCAAAACATGGGAGCCGGGCAAACCAACTATTGACCAAAGACATGATTCGGAGCATATAAGGCCAAACTCGCGACGCCGAACAGTCCCAAAGGTATTCAGACTTTACAACATATACTTGGATGAGTAACGCCCTCGATGATGAACCCAGAATTTCAAGGTACGTGCATCAATCCGGTGTGACGAAACAACGCCTGTGGTGAGAGCATAGATCTCAAAAACGCACTGGTTGCTGTTTCTGTAACATCTATTTTAGAACAACGAATCATAAGCTCGCCGGTAACGCCGGTATTACTCTTGGTCATTTTAAGTGCCAGGAGGGGGCGAGACAACAAGAGACAATAAAAAAGGTTTACACAGGGTCTTAATCTAAAAAGAAACCTTTGGACGGGGCCCTGCTGCACGTCTGCGCCTTTGTCTTTGTTGTGCCGTATCTTTGAAGGGTGTCGCACGATGGTCACTAGTTGAAAAAAAAGAAAAACTCAGGCGAAAGATTCTGGTGTGACCGTGCGTAAAGTCAGTTAATCTTAATGAACCGTGAGAATTCAATTTCTTGAGTGTAAATAGGATCAAGCCGAACTATGGACCCTTTACATGCGGGCAGCCCCCAGCACCTCGTATGGGGGCATAGCCACTAATCAAGCTCAGGTTTATCTAGGCTGCTACAACTAGTGGTGTGCCGAACACGTCTAGCCGTGTCCGTGGTCTTGAAGACCGATCAGTTACTCAGGTTGGAGAGGCCGTTCGGTGGTTCGGCTGCTAGAGCCGCCACGTAGTCTTCCGCGCGAAGAGAGTGCTCTGTGTTGCCGTTGACAGTGATGACACCGCGTGGACCGGGCATCTTAAGTTTGAGATAAGCATAAATGCAGTAGTGCATTGAAACGAGCGAAGGCCGTTCTTCCGAGTAGTGCATGATAGCCGCTTCGGAATGGAGCGATGTCGAAGATTAGTTCTTCGCTTCGAAAGTTGTCGGGAGAGCCGAATACAACCTCTAATGTTAAAGAGCCCATGCAGCGGGCTTCTACGCCTGGTATTTCTCCTTTAAAGGTAGTACTGCTTTGGTTGATCCTTGACGGCTCTATCCCCATCTTGCAGATAGTGTCCTGACATATCAGATTAAGACTACTACCGCCGGCCATGAGGACTCAGGTGAGATGGTATCTGTCGATTATTGGGTCGAGTACTAAGGCAGCCGAGCGTCCATGCCGGATACTAGTCGGATGATCCCTGCGATCGAAAGTGATTGGGCAGGCCGACCGTGGGTTGAATTTGGGGGAGACGGGCTCTACAGCATATACGTCTCGGAGTGCGTGTTTGCGCTTCCTCTTTGGTATGTGAGTGGCGTAAATCATTCTCACTATTTTGACCTCCGGTGGGAATTTTTTCTGTCCCCAAGTGTTTGGCTGGCGAGGCTCGTCCTCATCTTCACTTGGCGGCTCCCTCCCTTTGTGTTCGGCGTTTAGCTTGCCGGCCTGCTTGAAGACCCAACATTCTCTGTTGGTGTGATTCGCAGGTTTCTCGGGGGTGCCGTGAATCTGACAGGACCTATCTAGTATTTTATTTAGGCTGGGCGTACCATCTCTGCTACCTTTAAATGGCTTTTTCCGTTGACCGGGTCTAGAGCCCCTGAATCCGGCGTTTACCGCTGTATTGTCTGGGCTGTCTTCATTATTTCGACCCTTGTTTTTATTGTGTCGTGGCCTTCCATTGCCGTCCCTGATTTTGGATGTGCCTGGGTCGCTGGTGCCGCTCACCCAAAAACCAGCTATCCTCGCCCACGGAAAAATGGGTCATAAGAGTTGTTAGGGATGCCATTGTCCTCAGCTTTTCCTGGTCGAAGTGTCTGGCAAGCCATTCATCCCGGACACTGTGTTTGAAGGCTGCTAGGGCTTCAGCATCCGGACAGTCGATGATTTGGTTCTTCTTGGTGAGAAATCTGTTCCAAAGCTTACGGGCTGGCTCTCCGGGTTGTTGGATTATGTAACTTAAATCGTCTGCATCCGGAGGTCGGACGTAGGTCCCTTGAAAATTAGCCCTGAAAGCATCCTCAAGTTCCTCCCAACTTCCAAGTGAATTTTCGGGGAGGCCTTTCAACCAGTGCCGAGCTGGTCCTTTCAACTTGAGGGGAAGGTATTTGATGCGTGGAGATCGTCTCCGCGAGCCATATGAATGTGATGAATAAAGTCCTCAATCCAGACTACAGGGTTCGTCGTTCCGTCGTATGGCTCGATGTTTACGGGTTTAAACACCTCTAGAAATTCATGATCCAGCACCTCGTCAGTGAAGCATAGGGGGTGTGCGGCACCCCTTTACTTGGATGTGTCGTGGCGTGCGTTCGACGGCTGTAGTGTTCGTTATTGATTCCAAGGTGGTAGTTGATCTGTATAGTCGGTTTGGTGGCCGTGATCCTCCGTAGGAGCGCGTTTCCTAGATCCATAGATGGACCTGGCCACACCAGCTCTTTTGTCCAGGTAATCACGTAGATCGTGTGTTGACTTGTGTGCGGCGTCATTAGCCGCTCTGTATCGACCACAGGGTGGTCGGTCCGACAGATAGGCCATATTGTTTTTCGGTGAAATGGGCGTGATAGCCTCGGCATCGAATTCGGGCAGCATCTTGCATTTTGGGTAGCTCTTTGTGTGGCGATCACCGCCGTATATTTCGTTAGTGTTGAGCACTTTGTTCCATCCGTGGTTGAGCGTATCTTGCACGGCTTTAAGCTATTGCTTCTGCTTCTTCAAGCTCCTCGCGGTGGCAATAAGCCTTTTGTGGAGGTGCTCTTGTTCCAAATGCTTTTCCGGGATGATGTGTGCATCGTCATCCGGACTGTTCTCCTCTCCGGAGACAGGTTTCTAAGTTTTGTCTTCGGCATTGCTGTGATCGAGCAGCGGCCCCGGACTGTGTTTGCCGTTCCCTTGCTCGGCCTGCTCTATCGCTGGGTCCACAGGGTCGTCGTTATCTCTAGCATCGTCCGGGGTGTTATTCTTTCTTATGTCGTTATCGCTGTTTTTGCTATGGTGGGGTTTAGAGCGGCGCCACTGACGTTGGCGCTTTGGTTGCTTCTCAAGAGGGTCACCCTCCGTTGCATCATTTTCATCCTCGCCATTGTTTTCTTTGGGTGTGTCCACCATGTATATGTCGTATGATGAGGTGGCTGTCCAGCGTCCTGTGGGCGGTGGTTCCTGTTCTTCTCCGGCATCGTCGTTCATACCGTCGATGTCTTCGGAGTCAAAATCGAGCATGTCGGTTAAGTCGTCGAAAGTGGCTATTAAGTGGGTGGTGGGTGGGTAACGAATTCCTTCGTCGTCTGCTTCCCACTCAAGCCGGATACGGTTCGGCCAAGAGTCTCCTGACAGGGAGAGAGATTTTAATGAATTTAGCACATCGCCTAAGGGCGAGTGCTGAAAGATATCCGCGGAGCTAAACTCCATGATCTCGGTGCCCAGTTAGATCCGATGGGCACGGATGCATGCAATTTGGAGCCTATGGCCGGAGATGAGTCCGAGGGTCCGATGACACATACCTCATTGGAAGTGGAATATGTGTTCGGCTCTATCGCCGTTGAATGTGCGGCCTCCATGGTGGGGTACCTCCTCCCATCCTCGGATGGCATGATCTGTACTGGATTTAAAGCCAGGGAACCTGCAGGTGTGATCTCCTGAGCAACGTCCGGTGGCAGATCTAGGTCATGCTCATTGCAACTGCAGGGTGCACCTGTCATTGGCTCGAATCCGTCGAAGATCAACTCTCCGCAGATATCGGCGGTGTAATTCAAGCATCCAAACCTGACCTGATGGCCAAGGGCGTAGCTATCGATCTGCTCCAGATGGCCAAGCGAGTTGGACCGCAGTGCGAAGCCGCCGAATACAAAGATCTGTCCGGGGAGGAAAACCTCACCTTGGACGGCATCATTGTAGATGATCGAAGGAGCCATCAAGCCTTACGGTGATGAAACAGTGGAACTCTCAATGAAAGCACCAATGTCGGTGTCAAAACCGGCGGATCTCGGGTAGGGGGTCCTGAACTGTGCGTCTAAGGCTAATGGTAACAGGAGGCGGGGGACACAATGTTTACCCAGGTTCAGGCCCTCTCTATGGAGGTAATACCCTACTTCCTTCTTGATTGATCTTGATGATATGAGTATTACAAGAGTTGATCTACCACGAGATCGTAGAGGCTAAACCCTAGAAGCTAGCCTATGATTATGATTGTTGTTGTCCTACGGACTAAACCCTCCGTTTTATATAGACACCGGAGGGGGCTAGGGTTACACAGAGTCGGTTACTGAGAAGGAAATCTACATATCCGAATTGCCAAGCTTGCCTTCCACGCAAAGGAGAGTCCCACCCGGACACGGGACGAAGTCTTCAATCTTGTATCTTCATAGTCTAACAGTCTGACATAAGCATATAGTCCGGCTGTCCGAGGACCCCCTAATCCTGGACTCCCTCACCCCCTACCGTAGTAGGGATTCCAGTGATCCCATAGGTGTTGTTTTCCACCGACACCACCACCAACAAGTTCACTATTGTCAAGAAGCTCGCGGACGACATCGTCGTACTCCTACAGCCCGCGCGCCTGGGCTCCTCATTGCCTGATGCCCTAATCGGCCTCCATGGTCGGAACCTCTTTCAAGACCTGGTGGCCCTGCGACTGCCCGCTGACGCCACGAAGAATGTCCACCTAGAGGTCGCGCTCGCTGCGAGGCGCCTCGCCCTGCAAGAATTCATCAACCTACAAGGATAGTGAGGATGCTACGACGTTGGCCTTCTTCAACCGGCAAGGAGCCTTGGATGCCTTTGCTGAGAAGCACCTTGACCACGCCACAAAAGCCGCCGCTCCTTAGTCGCCAGTCGGTGGCCCAGCGCACTAAGTTGAGGAGGAGGAGGTCATACGTTGATGGATCCATCTTTCTTCTTGCCTCCTTAATTCTTATTGTGCTATTGCATTTTCGTTCTAGTCAATACAGACATGTGTGATCCCTTTGCTTAATTATATGCATCACTGTAACTAGTACTCCATCCATCAATTTATAAGTTGTGCTGCCAGTGTTTGGGCCGACGCACGATACAATAAGAACACACACGATGAGACATACAGAAGGACATCCAGCGGTTCCAATGGCGATTTGTCAAAATATGCTGCTAAAAATCACCAGCACTATCTAATTTTTGCAACTAAAATTCAGTAATTAAGCATAGATTTCATTCATAGATTAAGCAGTCGTGCTTAATTTATACAAACAGTTCAACTTCTATATGCATATATATATGGTTGCTCGCCGTTAGGCGCCACGGCGCGCTCTGCTCGCGTCCGTCGGCGCGCTCGGGTTGTGGACAACTTTTCCTTGCACGTTCAACTGCTATATATGGTTGCTCGCCGTTGAGGCGACCGTGGAGCGCTCTGCTCGCGTCCCTCCGTGCGCGCTCTGCCAGCGGTTGGGCCTGCGCACGATCATGTCCGGGGTGGGCATATGCATGCGGTTGCGTCGTGCACGTTGCCACGTGATGCAGTTACATGCGGCACGATGGAGTTACGCGCTGCGAATTAGAACTGCCATCAGGACGTGCCGTTTAGCCTCCCCTTTAATTACCACGACCATTATAACCGTAGTCTCTTCGACCTTTCGATCGCGCCCGATGACACATAGAGAGGGGATGTCTAGCGGTGCTCCAATGGAGTTCGGCGAGCATAAAGTGGAGACCCACGCGAGGGAGATGGATCTCTCGGTGGTGTACACCATCAACCCAGACGTGGTGGACGACTACATCAACACCGTTGAACAGTTGCTTGCTGGAGACAAGCACAAGGTGGTCGGCATCGACCTCCAGTACACCGTCGGTCGTCCCGTCATAGATCAGAAGGTTGTCGTTGCCCAGTTGTGCGTGCGCCATCATGTCCTCATCTAGCACTATTGCATGGCTAGAGAGCCTTGCGACCGTTTCAACAGGTTTGTTAACAGCACCGACTACAAGTTCGCCATGGTGGAAACCACCGACGATGTAAAAGTGCTCAGTGTTACGGGCTTGGCCTGCCAGAACCTTGTTGAAATCTGTGACCACTATAGGGTCTGGGGAAGCACGAAGAAGGACTCCCTGGTCGAACTCGCCTCGGCCATAATCGACTCCAACTACGAAAAGATAAAGCAGGATGCCCAGAGAACAAATCTGTATCCTGGCACAGGGCCTAGATGCGGCGACTGGATGAACCTCACCTCAGGTTCGCATGAAAGATCATGTACACATGCTACGAGATGCACATGCGGCTCGTTGACATGAGGAAGTGCCTCATTACTCAAATCGACGAGCTTGGATCGAGCCATAAGCAGAGCAGGCATCACAAGCAGTAGATGATGATCAGATGATAGTTTATGCTAGTTAATCATGCATGTAATATATAGTTTAATTTATTGGTGTGTGGAAGTGTCATATGTGTAGTAGCCACCTATGAAATATATATATATATATATATATATATATATATATATATCTGTGTGTGTGTATGTGTGTGTGTGTATTGTTGTTCTGTATGCAATCCCATCGCACAACACACATGTCTTATTAGCAGCAACCGACTGTGTTATTATCAGCCTTCACAGACATTTTTTATTACATACATGTTTGTCGCGTATCACGCACATCTTGTTATATTGAACCGTTTATGTTCTCTTGCCTCCACACAAACAGTACATCCGCGTGAACCGCATGCCGTATATTGCACGCACCCTGATCTGGCTGACCGTTTCTTTTGTGTTGCCTAATAACAAACAATTCATCCTAGTGAATTGTATGTTGTTTATCGCACACACACCTTCATCTGGCTGTCCGTTTTTTTGTTGCTCCTCATCACAAACGGTTAATTGCATTGAACTACGTCACACATGGAACTAAAATATGAACCTTATTTGATGCATCCGTCATCGCAAACGTTTTGCTCCCTTTGACAGTTTTTTTACACCACCATTTGCGGTTAATGCATCGCACACAGTTTCGTCAAAGGGTCTCTGATCGTAGTATCGCATTAGCAACATCCTGCAGTAGTGTATGTTTATATATTTATATGTAATTAGCGGTACCCAGCTTTTATTGCAAATTAAAAAAATGTGTTAGTCTCACTTTTGTTTAAATATATTATATATGTTTATATAATGCAGTATAAAATATTTTTTATATTTTTATAAGTTCCACTTTTGTTCATCAGAGATAAAAAGTGATGGATTCAGTTGATGTTTTAGAAATATCATCTCTCATAAGCACTGATGTAATGATGACGGACCGAACTAAAACACCATGAGAAAAGGTGCATACAACTATTCCTTCTTTATATATACGTCATACAAAAGGTGCATTTTTATATGATTATTGTTGCAGAACATGGGAGAGGTAAAGATGTATTCTGGCGACATTCAAAAAGAATCCATCGACAAGGGTTCCAAGATGACGTTGCTGGAAGGGGATGAAACTTTCCAAAGTTTTTTACAACATAATGATGTGCAAACGGTGATATCTCATAACAAACCAAAAAAAAGCAAATACAAATGTCATTGCACAAGGTTTTTTGTGATATCATTATCAGTCTTTACTTTGTCATATTATTATTTTTATAGAACTAACTTGGCTCATTTTGTATACTGATTTGGCTCATTTGTGTATCACGACGATAGACTATGTCTGTACCCCTGGAGATACTACAGTTATTGAATCAATCATGTCTGCCTCCACGAAAACCAAGTTCGTGAACATTGGAGATGCCTTGTTATCAAATGATGAGTTGGAATGCCTTAGGAAAGATGATATGTTCTTGCATGATGGTGTAAGACCAATCGCGTAAACTTTGTGCTTTATAATATAAACCATAGATAATATTAAATAACATAAATATATTCGATATGTGAATTTACAGGTGATAAATGCTGACATATATTGTATGCTTGCTCATGACCATCTACGAGACAGGGCGGGTGAAAAGGTGCATACAACTATTCCTTGTTTATATATGTGTCATACAAAGGTGCATTTCTATATGATTATTGTTGCAGACCATGGGAGAGATAAAGATGTATTCTGGCAACGTTCAAAAAATCCATCGACAAGGGTTCCGAGACGACGTCGTTGGAGGGGGTTGAAAGTTTCCAAAGTTTTTTACAACATAATGATGTGCAAACGGTGATATCTCATAACAAACCAAAAAAAAAGCAAATACAAATGTCATTGCACAAGGTTTATTTAATGTCATTATCAATCTTTACTTTGTCATATTATTTTTTGTATAGAACTAACATGGCTCATTTTGTATACTGATTTGGCTCATTTTTGTATCATGACGACAAACTATGTCTGTACCCTTGGAGATACTACAGTGATCGAATCAATCATGTCTGCCCCAAAGAAAACCAAGTTCGTGAACATTCGAGATGCATTGTTATCAAACGATGAGTTGGAATGCCTTAGGAAAGATGATATGTTCTTGCATGATGGTATAGGACCAATAGCGTAAACTTTGTGCTTAATAATATAAACCATATACAATATCAAATAACGTAAATATATTATATATGTGAAATTACAGGTGATAAATGCTGACATATAGTGTATGCTTGCTCATGACCATATACAAGACATGGCGGGTCAAAAGATACATATTATTAGCATGTTCGTATCTGCCAGATAAAAGAAGACGAGAAAAAGATATTGACCCATCAAAATATCGTCAACAAGATATGTTTAGTCTCATGTCATTATCCATGCATATAATGATGTATTATTTTTAATTAATCCATGTGTATACTTTTTATTATTATTTATATCTAATGGTGTCTACGACTTATATGATATTTCCACCGGCTATTCCTTCCGATTGGCATTCCTGGGTACCATTAGTATCAATCAGTCGTAAATGCCAAAAAACATGAGATTCAAGTACTGCTTGTGCAGGATGGGTACGAGTTGATGAATACGTTTTTATTATACTCACTCAAATATCATGCGAATGAAGCTAAAGACAACATTCCTGATATTGTGCCGGAATTTCTTAAGCATATCAAATATATCTTAATTTGTAACAGATTTTTAGTTTGATCATCGCTCTATATGTATGCATCATCAAATTGCCTTCTTGTTATCAATTTATATTACAAGTGAAGTGGACTTAAATTATTACCCGATTGTGCCCATATTATCTTTCTCTACATCTAAAATTTAACATTCATTATGTCTAATAAACTCCAACAATATATTACAAAAGCCCGTGGCAATGCACGGGCATTCTACTAGTTTTGCTTCGGGTGCTGACCGATGAGATCGGGGCATGGTACATGGTTGGGAGAAGCACCACTAAATCCTTTTAGAGAGATATCTGAGATAGTACTGAACAAAATGCCCTATTTGCAGACATTCATAAGGAAATTCAAAAGTGGGTGATCAAGTTTAGAAACAGTTTAATCAATGAGTTAATTAACACAACAATGGCATGAGAACAGATGGATGGAGGTATAGCCAACACAGCAGCCAATAAGAGCTAGCTAAGCAGGAGACACGGCTCACATGGTCTGATCCAGCGACGTTCGATATAGTATGGCAAGTGGTCTGATCCGGCGTTCCATATATGGCAAATTGTCAGAGCGGAGTTGTATATATGGCAAGTGGTCTGATCCGATATTCCATATATGGCAAGTGGTCTGATCGGGGGACAAAATCACTGTTTTGACCCTTTGTGCTAACAAATTCCCGAATTGACCTCGGTTGCAAAAAAAATTCTTAATCTGACCTCTTTTGGTGACGCCAACATCCCTGGCGTCTGGGTTGCATTGGAGACGCCAGGGACCCTGGTGTCTGGTCCCTGGCCCGCACGACCCGCGACCACGTTGACCGGCTGACATGGCAAAGGGGCCAGACGCCAGGGTCCTTGGCGTCTGGTCCTGGTATGAGTCCAGACGCCAGGGTCCTTGGCGTCTGGCCCTGGTAAGGGACAGTAATACATGTTTGTGTAGTTACTGCATGCAGGCCGGCCAGGCACTGTAGCAGCTAGCTAGCCTTTGATCAGATTAGATAAGAGGGTGTGATAGCAAGACATAAAGTTGGGTGCCTTTGCAATTAGCGGTGTACTGTGGTAGCAGTACTTTTAGGATGCGGCAGCAATACTAGCTAGCATGCATGCAGAGTCAGTATCCTCATCTAATTCACTTCCCTCGGTTAGTGGTTGGAAATAGATGAGTAAGCTAGTAAAAACCATCAAGCTTTGGCTAGTAGGGCCAATTTCATTTGCAGGGTTTTTCTCAAAAAGAAAATTTGATTTACAGGGTTGTTAAAACGTAGAAATAGAAAAAATATAGGAACGAAATGTCATGCCCATTCAAATCCTACATGATTTGAGTTTGTTCGATTGCATCACAGAAAAGAAGGAATTTTTTTCCAATAGGTTGGCGTGGATGCTTGGTAGAAAATTTCTACAGAATTCAATCATATGAATTAAACAACCAATACAGAAAAAATTCTAAGGATAATAATCCTCCGACAAACATCTTATGCAATTCCCTGGAATCAAAGGAGCCCGTAATTTATTAATCCCGAGAGTATAGTGGCAGTGAATTTTTCTTGATTTTTTTACACAATACTGTGATTTTGTATTTTTCACCAAAAATATTGATATTAAATCATGGTCCAAATTTACACGTTAAAGACTTATGTACTAATGGTAACAATCTATGATTTACATGTATGTTTTGTATTTTTTGTACCAAGGGAAACAAGTTATCATGCATGCTCGACAATTGGATATGTACTAAAGGCATCTCCAATGCGGACTCTCAAACCGTCCCATCTGTCCAAACCGCAGTCTGAATGTGTTTTGCAACGCGGTCCTGTATCCGTTTGTTGGACGTCTTTTTCTCCGCAATCCGGAAGCAAATGCGGGGGAAGGCTTTGTTGGTGTCCGGACCGCTGCCACACACGCATCCGACAACCTGTCCAGACCCAAAACCCTCTCCCACGTCTGAAGTGGTCGGCGCTGAGCGGGCGCGATCTCTCACGTCGCTCCACCATTGAAGCGGTGTGTCGGCCGACACCGGTGCACGCGCCTTCTCCGGGTTCAAACGACAACCCGTCCGTCTGCCTCCCTCCATTAAACATGTGCGGTTGCCTAGGAACATACTCTAGCGTCACTCGTCCGTCCGTCTGCCGCCCACCATTAACCACCTCGCCGGCTGGCCTGCCATTCATCCGCTATAAAAATTCCAGGCCCAGCAACAGCCGCATCCAACCTCCTCCGCTCCCTATCTCCTCTCGGCATCTCACCCGCCACGGCCTCCTCGAGCTCCAAAGCCCTGAGGGTCAGCCTCTCATCCGAACAAAAGAAGGAGATCGCTGCCATTGCGGCCGCTTGGCAGTAACTACACAAACATGTATTACTGCCCCTTACCAGGGCCAGACGCCAAGGACCCTGGCGTCTGGACCCTTACCAGGGCCAGACGGCAAGTATCCTGGCGTCTGGCCCGTTTGCCACGTCAGTCGGTCAACGTGGTCGCGGATCGTGTGGGCCAGGAACCAGACGCCAGGGTCCCTGGCGTCTCCAATGCAACCCAGACATCAGAGATATTGGCGTCACCAAAAGAGATCAGATTAGAAATTTTTTGCAACCGAGGTCAATTCGGGAATATGTTAGCACAAAAGGTCAAAACAGTGATTTTGTCCCTGATCGGGCTTTCCATATATGTCAAGTTGCATATATGGCAACTTGGCAAGTGGTCCGGCGTAGTGTATAGCAGTACTGGATCATGTGTGCTCCTACTGATCATGTGACTATTATATACGGCCAGCTGACCTAGATGCTCGCTCATGTGGCCTGATTCGGTGGCTCCCCCAGAGATAAATACTCTGACAATAAGCTAACGACAGCCTGCCATTTGAATTTGGCAACTGGGTCATTTTTGCGGCCTCCCTCATGGCCGGCGGACAAGGAATCAAGCTCAAATTTCAACTGGACAGTCTGGACTCCCCAAATCCAAACCATATGGAAGGCGGGAGGCGGTCTTGTTCTCCGAACTATCCGCCATGTTTCCAACACGCGAGCCTAAAAAACCCGCCCATGACTTATCCTTCCCTTTTCTTGCTAGGCCCTCCTCCTACTGCTCGGTCTCCCGCCGCAGCGAAACATTTCTCACCTTCTTCTTCCACTCTCATCACTCTCTCTTGGATCTCTCTCGAGAACACACATATGAGAACAGACCACCCAAGCACGCACACACAAGCACCGAGGAAGAAGAACGCATGGTTTTGCCAATAGACACCTCCTTGATGCACACCGTAGCTACTACATTGTGTCTTTCCAGCCCTCTTGGCCTCTCTTTTCTTATTCATCTGAACACCTTATAAATGCCAGTACAATAGACCCATGCACGTACACGCACGGTTCAGCCGCCACACTCGGCTGCTAACCCCCACCAATCCAACTAACCCACTACATGCATGCACACACACGTTCCTGCATGCAACTCACCCGGTCAAGCCACACATTGGCTGAACCGATTATCACTCAACTGGCTAGCTACACACACGCTAGAATAACAACCAAATCTACAGATCCGATTATCCCTCCTCCGCTTGATCTGTCACGCGACTCGATGGGCTGCTCCGGCTCCGTAGTGTATGCAGCAAACTGACTAATACATCCCGGCATGTAGACTATTTGCTAATTGTCTAACCTCACTACTAGCTTGCATGTACACATGGTCTCATCTTCACATGACTACATGGCCACAGCTTAGTCGGTTGGTTATGACTACGTGCAGGACTACTAAATAAGTATGATGTAAAACAAAATAACATGGTTAACTCTAACAACTTCACCTTCAGTATGGCCCGCTCTCTCCTTCACGGCCTACTTCCCCATAGACTGCTAAGGAGGAGTCCCCCGCCATGAGCGGAAGCGGCATTCGACATACGTGTGTGTCGAGTTGTCGAGTGAGGAAAGAAGTCGTCACCATTGTCCTCGCGTCGAGTTGTCCTCCACCACTGCTTCAAGGCCTCCCGTGCCGACCCTCGATGGTCCCCTTTTTGCTCCTCTATCCGGCTCTCTTTCGCGTCTTCCAGGCACCGATATCCTACCGCACACTTGACCTCCCTCTCCACCCTGGCCCTTGCGCTCCGACTCCCTGCACGGGATGGGGAGAAGCTTATGCATTGCCGCGGAAAAAATATAGTAATTAAGAAGTTGTTTTGATTTAGAAAATGTGTGTCGTAGATGACGAAATGATGTGTTTCCATTCATATAGTGACAAACTGACTCTCTGCCTCACTCCTCCTCCTAGGAAATTATTTTGAAGTACCATCTCTTTACAAGAAAATAAGAGTGATATCTCCTCGTCATGGTGGTTGTATGTGATTGCATCAGGATAGCACCAATGACAACATCAATGTTGATTGTGTGGTTGTGTCATAGTATTGTTCTGATCAGCGAGCAGATGGTCACGAAGTCTTGTTGTTAATCGGTATGTTGTGCTTATTTGATAGTTGGTGAAGGAAGAATATGGTACAAGAGAAGTCAACAACGTAATGTGCATGTGCATCTTTAATAGTAGTGATATTTTAGATAATTGATGTGGAACGATAAGAATATTTAGGTCTTGTTGCAACATATTATTCACTTCTCTTCGTTAGGTGCTTCAGTTTGACCTTCCCATTTGACCTTCAAAATATAACTCTGTTTGGGGATCACAATTGTCGACGAAAAGATGGGATGTGCGAAGAAAAACTTTGGTGCTTGTTGTAATGTGCTTGAGGGATTTTTCGCCTTCTGCCTGTAGCAATGCGCGGGCATTGTCCTAGTAATAATAGAACCATACAGTTTTAAAACACCTACAACCAGTCCAGCAAGAGATTAGCTCCCATCAATGTCAAAACAAAATACACTCGATCTGTAATAACCATAAATTTGTTGTCACCTTGATTCGGGTGCTGATCGGTGAGATCGTGGCATGGTACATAGTTGGGAGAAGCACCACTAAATCCTTTTAGAGAGATATCTGAGATAGTACTGAACAAAATGCCCTAGTTGCAGACATTCATAAGGAAAAGTCAAAAGTGGGTGATCAAGTTTAGAAAAAGTTTAATCAATGAGTTAACACAACAATGGCATGAGATCAGATGGATGGAGGTATAGCCAACACAGGAGCCAATAAGAGCTAGCTAAGCAGGAGACACGGCTCACATGGTCTGATCCAGCGGCGTTCCATATAGTATGGCAAGTGATCTGATCCGGCGTTCCATATATGGCAAATGGTCTGAGCGGAGTTGTATATATGGCAAGTGGTCTGATCTGATGTTCCATATATGGCAAGTGGTCTGATCCGGCGTTCCATATATGGCAAGTTTTATATATGTCAACTTGGCAAGTGGTCCGGCGTAGTATATAGCAGTACTTGATCATGTGGGCACCTAGTGTTTTTTTTTGAGGCAAATGTGTGCACCTAGTGATCATGTGACTATTATATACGGCCGGCTGATCTAGATGCTCGCTCATGTGGCCTGATTCGGTGGCGCCCCGGGAGATAGATACTCTGACGATAAGCTGACGACAGGCTGTCATTTTAATTTGGCAACTGGGTCACTTTTGCGGCCTCCCTCATGACCGGCGGACAAGGAATCTAACTCAAATTTCAAC
>NC_041381.1:42159287-42175153 GCF_002162155.2 Triticum dicoccoides | reverse complement strand
TGCATGCATGCCATGTCATCGAGGGAGGAAAATGGTTGCCGCTGCGTGCGCACGCTGATTTATCGAGTGGAAGCCGACGCCAATGTCCATGTGCGCGAAGTCATCGGCGCAGAAATTCAGATGCCCTCCGGCCTCGGCATGGCTGCCGCCTTCAAGCTGACTACCATGTGCCTCTCTCCAAGTCGCGTGTCTTCATCCCGCATGGTGTCCTCCTCCACCGTTGCTTCACGGCCTCCCATGCCGACCCTCGATGTTCTCCTTTTGTGCTCCTCTATCCGGCTCTCTCTCGCCTCTTCTAGGCCCCGATATCCTGCCGCCCACTTGACCTCCCTCTCCACCCTGGGCCTTGCGGTCCGACTCCTTGCGCGGGATGGGGAGAGCTTATGCATTGCTGCGGAAAAAATATAGTAATTAAAAGATTGTTTTAATTTAGAAAATGTGTGTCGTAGATGACGACATGCTGTGTTTCCATTCATATAGTGACAAACTGACTCTCTGCCTTACTCCTCCTCCACTAGTAGAAAACGGAGTTATATTACCGGTTTGTAGGGGCCTTTAGTGCCGGGTTTGCAACCAGCACTAAAGTGTGGGGACTAAAGGTCCCCCCCTTTAGTCCCGGTTCAGGACGAACCGGCACTAAAGTGCCACCACGTGGCAGGAGCCAGGGTCGGGGGCGGGGAGACCTTTAGTACCGGTTTGTACCACCATCCGGTACTAAAAGGTTTAGGGGTTTTGATTTTATTATTTATTTTCCCTTTAATTTTGTATTTTCCATTTAATTTATAGGTTGTTTTCCATTTATTTTCCCTTTCATAAATTATATAATAACTCGTCATCATCATCATATTAATATAAAAACTCTTGCATCTCGTATCATCAGCAACAACACTAGCTAATAATCATATATATATACATATAGTCAACACCACTATTTTAATCATCATTATGTAATCACCACCAACACTAGTTTAAAGAAGAAACATTCACTTGTATAAAAAGCAAAGATATCATCGAGTTTAACATGGTCATGAGAGATTATTATAAGCGTTCATAACTAAGACCACAAAAGCAAATCACTAATAATTAAGTTCAGGAAGAAGAACACGGACATGCATGAGACGAAGTACTAAGAGCAGGAACTAGCTAATCACTATTGCTGCTCTCTCAGGTAAAATGGCATAGAACATGTGTAGCTCTTCTGATTCATCATATTGGAGCATGCAGATGAACTTGTCTCCTAATAGTGGGTTGCCCTTCTGATTATTACCCCTAGTACTTCTCTACGACCATTCACAATTTTGCTCCAGTCTTTCACTATTAAGCATTCCTCGGTTTTAGAAATCCTGAATGCACTCATGTGCACTGTAGGATGTCTTGGCTGCAAACTAACCATTGACATGCGACCGTTAGTCGAGATCCACTGAGGCACAACTATCATCGGGAGTCCCTGTTGAAGAACATCGTATAGTAACATACTTAGCAATGAAGTTTAGCTTAAAAAATAATGTATGCAAAAGATGCACTGAGGACAAATAGTAAAATTATTGCCATCTTTGCTAAATAGATGTGACCGTAGTTCAATACGAACACTATTGGTCACACATTTTGAGTACTAAGATTTGCAGGTCTAGGAAAATAATTTCTCTTAACAGCATCAAGATCCCCAAGCCATGAAACATATTGACTTATCTCCTTACAGTTTAGTTCAGCCCCGGGACAGTGGACGGTCCTATCTACCAAGCGTCAGACATGTTTGCTTGAATGGAAATAAGCTACCAATAAAAATTAGTTGTCGACTATTTTTGAAATAAACAATATCGAAGACATAAACATGGTTGAGGAACTCACATAATGATTGAACTGGAGGCGTCTGCACATCGACCCAGATATCAGTATTACCTTCAATATCATCTTCCGGACGAATATCAAAGGTGATAACCATATCAAGCTCAAATGCATAAGCCTTGCATAGTGCATGCCAAGTTTTGCATTCAAAATAGGTGTAGGTGTCTGCATTGTATAATTTTGCGTGGAAAGTATAATCATACTCGGTCTTCATGTAAACTCTCTTTACCTTCATAGTTTCCATAGTACCGAAACTTATCTTATCCAAGACAAAAATTCTTGCATTGCAGGGGATACGCTAGTAGAATAGTAAAATATTAAAATTATAAGTTGAAGCAAATGAAGCATATGCTTAATTACAAAAAAATACTTGTCGTTGTGACTTACTGCATTCATTTTGAAGGATCTTGCTTGATGCTGAAGCGCCTATCATTAACTAAGAAATTTATGTCGCACGTGCCGCGCTTGTCTTCGCAGTATTCGCACATAATGAAATCATTCCCGTCGTCAGACATTTCCTATGTTCATATATAGTTGAAATATTAATTGATATAATCACTTACTAGCAGTTCTATTAATTCAACTAGTTCTATTACTTCAACTAGTTGTATTAATTCAATTAATTCAACTAAGAACTTACTAAAAATAAACTAGTTTTATTAAGCTTCTTACTAAAAATAAACTAGTTCTATAGTAAATTTTAATTAATTATTAGATCATCAAATCTCATATACCTAAATTTATCTAGCTAATTCATCTAACATTTGACATTAATATATCTACATTATTTTCTATCTAATTCATCTAACATTTGACATTAATATCTAACATTTCTATATATATCTAATCATCTAACAATTGACATTAATCTAACATTTATATAAACCTAAAAGTATAAAAATAAAAAAAAACAGAAAACAGAAAATATTTACAACGGGGCGACGGCTGGCGACGCGAGGCGACGGGGGGCGGCGGCGTACGGGGATGGGCCGGGCGCGCGCGACGGCCGTGGGCGGCGACGGGGACGGGAGACGGCGACGGCGACAGGGACGGGGAGGTACGGCGACAGGGGCGGCGATGGGGCGATGGGCGCGGCGACAGGGCGATGGGTGTGACGTCGACGAGGATGGGCGCGGCGGGGGCGGCGACGGGGCGACGGGCGTGGCGGCCACGGGGACGGGAGCGACGACGAAGGAAGCAGCTGAGAAGAAACTGACTGAAAATTTCGTAAGTGCTATATATATAGGAGGGCCTTTAGTACCGGTTTGGGCCACCAACAGGTACTAAAGGTCAAATTTGGCCAGGTTAAACTGCGTGAAGCGACCACCTTTAGTACCGGTTTGTGGCTCCAACCGGTACTAAAGACTACCCTTTCGTACCGGTTAGAGCCATGAACCGGTACTAAAGGCTTGCGCTGGTGTAGGCCCTGTGCGGCAAGTTTAGTCCCACCTCGCTAGCCAAGGGGCGTTCGCACTGGTTTATAAGCCCCAGTGCGGTAGCTCTCTCGAGCTACTCTCTTTAGCAGGCTTCTGGGCCTAACTTTGTCGCATTGTCCTGTGGGCCTGCTCGGCCTTGTGGGCCTGTTTCCTGGCCCAAGGCCAGGCAGGTCCACTGGGCAGCGTGCAGAGTTTTTGTTTATGTTGTTCTTTTTTCTTTTCTGCTTTATTTATTTCTGCGTTGTCTTATGCTTTATTTAGATTTTTTTTGTGAATATTTTTGCTTTAGGTACAAAAAATTAATTATTCTTTTATTTATTTTTGAGTTGTTTTATGCTCTATTTAGAGTTTTTGTGAATATTTTTGCTTTAGGTACAAAAATTTAATATTCTTTTATTTATTTCTTAGTTGTTCTACGTTGTATTTAGAGTTTTTTGTAAATATTTTTGCTTTAGGTACAAAAAATAATAATATTCTTTTATTTATTTCTGAGTTGCTTTATGCTATATTCAGAGTTTTTTTGTGAATATTTTTGCTTTAGGTACAAACAAATTAATATTCTTTTATTTATTTCTGACTTGTTTATGCTGTATTTAGAGCTTTTTTTGTGAATATTTTTTGCTTTAGGTACAAAAAATTTAATATTCTTTTATTTATTTCTGAGTTGTTTTACACTGTATTTAGAGTTTCATTGTGAATATTTTGCTTTAGGTACAAAAACTTTAATATGCTTTTACTTATTTCTGACTTGTTTTATGCTGTACAAACAATTTAATATTCTTTTCAGAGTTCATTTGTAGTGTTTTTCAATTTCAGAGTCATTTATCTCAAAACAAATCTGTAAATAAATGAAAAATAGCAAACGATGTTAGAATGGGTTGAAAGTTGATGACGTGGCTTTAAATGGTGCATACTGAACGTAAAACAAATCTGGAGTTGTAATAAGTTTAAAAAAATGAAGTGTCGGTGTAATAGATTAGTTTTCGTCCGAACCCTGATACTTTGAAAGAGATTGTCCAGTTTGTACGCCAAGTGCATCAAGTTTTTCCCATAACCCTCTCTACTTTTTCGCACATGCTATGTGAGTGAAATGATGATACCATGCCAAGTTTTAACCTTTTCAGAGTTCATTTGTAGTGCTTTTCAATTTAAGGGCCATTTAGCTCAAAACAAATCTGTAAATGCATGAAAAATAGCAAACGAGTCAGAAAGGGTTGAAAGTTGATGACGTGACATTGAATGGTGCATACTGAACGCAAAAAAAGTCTAAAATTGTAATAAGTTTTATAAAATGCAGTGCCGGTGTAACAGACGAGTTCTCATCCGAAACCCTAATACTTCGAAAGAGGTTGTCCAGTTTGTACACGAAGTGCATCCAGTTTTTGACGTAACCCTCTCTACTTTTTCGCACATACTATGTGGGTGAAATGATGATACTATGCCAAGTTCCAACCTTTTTAGAATTCATTTATAGTGTTTTTCAATTTCAAGGTCATTTAGCTCAAAACAAATCTGTAAATGCATGAAAAACAACAAACGATGTTAGAAAGGGTTGAAAGTTGATGACGTGGCTTTGAATGGTGCATATTGAACGTAAAAAAAGTCTGGAGTTAAAATAAGTTTAAAAAATAAAGTGCCGGTGTAACAGATGAGTTTTCGTCCGAAACCCAGATACTTCGAAAGAGATTGTCCAGTTTGTACACGAAATGCATCAAGTTTTTGCCGTAATTCTCTCTACTTTTTCGCACATGCTATGTGGGCGAAATGATGATACCATGCCAAGTTCCAACCTTTTAAGAGTTCATTTATAGTGCTTTTCATTTTTAGGGTCATTTAGCTCAAAACAAATCAGTAAATGCATGAAAAATAGCAAAACATGCCAGAAAGGGTTGAAAGTTGATGACGTGGTTTTGAATGGTGCATACTGAACGCTAAAAAAGTCTAGAGTTGTAATAAGTTTAAAAAAATGAAGTGCTGGTGTAACAGATGAGTTTTCATCCCAAACCCTAATACTTCGAAAGAGATTGTCCAGTTTGTATAAGAAGTGCATCCAGTTTTTGCCGTAACCCTCTACTTTTTCGCACATGCTGTGTGTGAAATGATGATACCATGCCAAGTCCAACCTTTTCAGAGTTCATTTGTAGTGCTTTTCAATTTCAGGATCATTTAGCTCAAAACAAATCTGTAAATGCATGAAAAATAACAAACGATGTCAGAAAGGGTTGAAAGTTGATTAAGTGGCTTTGAATGGAGCATACTGAACGCAAAAAAAGTCTGGAGTTGTAATAAGTTTAAAAAAATGAAGTGTCGGTGTAACAGATGAGTTTTCGTCTGAAACACTAATACTTCAAAAGAGATTGTCCAGTTTGTACACGAAGTGCAGCCAGTTTTTGCCGTAACCTTCTCTACTTTTTCGCACATGCTATGTGGGTTAAATGATGATACCATGCCAAGTTCCAACCTTTTCAGAGTTTATTTGTAGTGCTTTCCAATTTTAGGGTCATTTAACTCAAAACGAGTCTGTAAATGCATGAAAAATAGCAAACGATGTCAGAAAGGGTTGAAAGTTGATTAAGTGGCTTTGAATGGTGCATACTGAACGCAAAAAAAGTCTGGAGTTGTAGTAAGTTTAAAAAAAATAAAGTGCCGATGTAACAGATGAGTTCTCGTCCGAAACCCGGATACTTCAAAAGAAATTGTCCAGTTTGTACACGAAGTGCAGCCAGTTTTTGTCGTATCCTTCTACACTTTTTCGCATATGCTATATGGGTGAAATGATGATACCATCACAAGTCCGAACTTTTGAGAGTTCATTTATTGTGTTTTTCAATTTCAAGGTCATTTAGCTCAAAACAATTTGTAAACGCATAAAAATAGCAAACAATGTTAGAAAGGGTTTAAAGTTGATGACGTGGCTTTGAATGGTGCATACTGAATGCAAAAAAAGTCTGGAGTTGTAATTAGTTTTAAAAAATGAAGTGCCGGTGTAACAAATGAGTCTCGCCCGAAACCCTGATACTTTGAAAGAGATTGTCCAGTTTGTACACGAAATGCATCAAGTTTTTGTCATAACCCTCTCTACTTTTTCGCACATGCTATGTGGGTGAAATGATGATACCATGCCAAGTTCCAACCTTTTCAGAGTTCATTTGTAGTGCTTCTCAATTTTAGGGTCATTTAGCTCAAACCAAATCTGTATGCATGAAAAATAGGAAAGGATGTCAGAAAGGGTTGAAAGTTGATGACGTAGCTTTGACTGGTGCATATTGAACGCAAAAAAATTCCGGTGTTGTAATAAGTTTAAAAAAATGATGTGCTAGTGTAACATATGAGTTTTCGTCCGAAACCCTAATACTTCGGAAGAGATTTTCAGTTTGTACACGTAGTGCAGCCAGTTTTTGCCGTAACCTTCTCTACTTTTTCGCACATGACATGTGGGTGAAATGATGATACCATACGAAGTTCCAACCTTTTCAGAGTTTATTTGTAGTGCTTTTCAATTTCAGGGTCATTTAGCTCAAAACAAATCTGTAAAATTCATGAAAAATAGCAAACAATGTCAGAAGGGGTTGATAGTTGATGACATGGCTTTTAATGGTGCATGTTGAACGCAAAAAAAGTCTGTAGTTGTAATAAGTTGAAGAAAAATGAAGTGCCAGTGTAACAGATGAATTTTCGTCCGAAACACTGATACTTCAAAAAAGATTGTCCAGTTTACGCACGAAGTGCATCCAGTTTTTGCCGTAACCCCCTCTACTTTTTCGCACATGCTATGTGGGTGAAATGATGATACCATGCCAAGTTCCAACCTTTTCAGAGTTCATTTGTAGTGCTTTTCAATTTCAGGGTTATTTAGCTCAAAACAAATCTGTAAATGCATAAAAAATAGCAAACGATGTCAGAAGGGGTTGAAAGTTGATGACATGGCTTTTAATGGTGCATACTGAATGCAAAAAAAGTCTGGAGTTGTAATAAATTTAAAAAAATGAAGTGCCGGTGTAACAGATGAGTTTTCGTCCGAAACCCTGATACTTTGAAAGAGATTGTCCAGTTTGTAAACGAAGTGCATCCAGTTTTTGTCGTAACCCTCTCTACTTTTTCACACATGATATGTGGGTGAAATGATGATACCATGCCAAGTTCCAACCTTTTCAGAGTTCATTTGTAGTGCTTTTCAATTTAAGGGTTATTTAGCTCAAAACAAATCTGTAAATGCATGAAAAATAGCAAATGGTATCAGAAAGGATTGAAAGTTGATGACGTGGCTTTGAACGGTGCATACTGAACGCAAAAAAAACTCTGGAGTCGTAATAAGTTAAAAAAAAATGAAGTGCGAGTGTAACAGATGAGTTTTCGTCTGAAACTCTGATACTTCGAAAGAGATTGTCCAGTTTGTACACGAAGTGCATCGAATTTTTGCCGTAACCCTCTCTACTTTTTCGCAAATGCTATGTGGGTGAAATGATGATACCATGCCAAGTTCCAACCTGTAAAAATATACATCAAAAATACGTTGATCATCAATGATCTTTTTGTGTAGAATCTGAATTGTCAATAGGAATCTTCCCGGGTTTAAGAACCGGCGAAGATTCCTATTGCGGCCACAAGTCCTACACATAGAGTTCAGTGAAGACCAAGTGGTTGTGATAGTTTAAGAAGTAACATATTTAAGTTGGTAAAAACCCTGCGAAGCGAGGTGGGACTAAAAAACCGCCGCAACTAAAAAACTTTAGTACCGGTTTGTTGCATGAACCGGTATTAAAGGTGCTAGTGGGGCCCCAGCCTGCCACAGCCTCTTTAGTACAGGTTCGTGGCATGAACCGGTACTAAAGGTTCGCCACGAACTGGTACTAATGAGCGACACCCGCCTAGCCGTTTGAACCGGCACTAATGTGACCATTAGTGCCGATTCAGCTACAAACCGGGAATAATGTGCTTCACATTAGGCCCTTTTTTCTACTAGTGCTCCTAGGAAATTATTTTGAAGTACCATCTCTTTACAAGAAAATAAAAGTCATATCTCCTCGTCATGGTGGTTGTATGTGGTTGCATCAGGATAGCACCAATCACACAATCAATGTTGATTGTGTGGTTGTGTCATAGTATTGTTCTGATCAGCGAGCAGATGGTCACGAAGTCTTGTTAATAATCGGTATGTTGTGCTTTTTGGATAGTTGGTGAAGGAAGAATATGGTAAAAGAGAAGTAAACAACGTAATGTGCATGTTTAATAGTAGAGATATTTTAGATATTTGATGTGGAACCATAAGTATATTTAGGTCCTGTTGCAACATATTATTCGCTTCTCTTCGTTAGGTGCTTCAGTTTGACCTTCCCATTTGATCTTCAAAATTTAAGTCTGTTTGGGGATCACAATTGTCGACCAAAAGATGGGATGTGGGAAGAAAAACTTTAGTGCTTGTTGTAATGTGCTTGAGGGATTTTTCGCCTTCTGCCTGTAGCAATGCGCAGGCATTGTCCTAGTAATAGTATAACCATACAGTTTTAAAACACCTACAACCAGTCCGGCAAGAGATCAGCTCCCATCAATGTAAAAACAAATACACTGGATATGTAATAACCATAAATTTGTTGTCACCTTGTTTCGAGAAGCACCACTAAATCCTTTTAGAGAGATATCTAAGATAGTACTGAACAAAATGCCCTAGTTGCAGACATTCATAAGGAAATTCAAAGGGGGTGATCAAGTTTAGAAAAAGTTTAATCAATGAGCTAATTAACACAACAATGACATGAGATCAGATGGATGGAGGTATAGCCAACACAGGAGCCAATAAGAGCTAGCTAAGCAGGACACACGGCTCACATGGTCTGATCCAGCGGCGTTCCATATAGTATGGCAAGTGATTTGATCCAGCGCTCAAATGGTCTGAGCGGAGTTGTATATATGGCAAGTGGTCTGATCTGATGTTCTATATATGGCAAGTGGTCTGATCCGGAGTTCCATATATGGCAAGTTGTACATATGGCAACTTGGCAAGTGGTCCGGCGTAGTATATAGCAGTACTGGATCATGTGTGCTCCTAGTGATCATGTACTATTATATACGGCCGGCTGATCTAGATGCTCGCTCATGTGGCTTGATTCGGTGGCGCCCCCAGAGATAAATACTCTGACGATAAGCTAACGACAGGCTGTCATTTTAATTTGGCAACTGGGTCACTTTTGCGGCCTCCATCATGGCCGGTGGACAAAAAAGCATGCGTAGTTCATCTAAGTTCATGTGTTGATTTGGATTGTTCACTACACTCGATAACTTGCATTTGTAGTTCGTCTACATTTATGTATTTTCAGGTTGGATTTTTCCGTTCTACTGTACTTTTTATCAGCAGTGGTTGATGTTCTGATGCGCTGATTCTATGTGGCCTGAGCAGAATGACTTCCTGATTGTCTACTATAACATGTTTTGCCCGGCTCCCGCGAGGGAGCGGCAATGACAGCGGTGCGCCTTTGATCGACTCGCTTCAGTGCTTGTAATCATCGCTAGTCGGTCTACGGATCGGGGTGTAATTTTTATTATTTCGGGTGTTCGTTATACTGCCATGATTAAAGAAGAATAGAATGAAATTTTTCACGAAAAAGCATGCATGTGGGATTTAATAAAACCAAATTTCATGTCGCGTAAAGGCATCACCACTTCGTTTCATGTCACCGCATAATAATATTTGGAGATTTAATAAAAATAAAAACGATATACTGAAACAGTGGGATTACGTTGATGCAAAAACAAAAGGTTAAAGGGAGGAGAAACAACTTATAAGACACCTCCAAACTAAAAATAAATTAAGAAAAGTTTATTCGAGCTTGGCAGACGTAGATTAATTGTCAAGTGAATCACAACAAGCCGTTAATGGCTGGAACCAAAGCAAAGTAGCCGGTCACTCCATTGTACCAGCTGGGTGGATCCTAAAGCGCTGGAGCACGTCCTCCCGGTTGGCTGCGGCGGCGGCGTACGCCTCGTTGAATTCCCGGAAGAGGAACGGCCTGAACTTGGCCTGCTCCTCCTCGATCACTAGCGCCGGCGCGGGCTCGATGCGGCAGTCCATGTCCGGCAACATGATGGTCACCACCGACAACCTCGCCGCACTGGAGTTGGTCACTGCGCGGTGCTCTACGCTCTGAAGCAACCCGTTGGTCACGATCTGCACACACAAACGAGGAATGAATGATCTCACCAACACGTACACTACATACCATATTAACGATAAGGAATTGAAGATGGACCTCCATCAGGTGGCCGAAGTTGATGACGAAAGCGTTTGGGACGGGCTCCACGGCGATCCACCGTCCCTTGTGCTTGGCCTGGAGGCCGCTGACGTCGCCCTGCGACAGCACGGTCAGGAGTGGTCGGTCGCAGTGCGGCAGCAGGCCCAGCGTCAGGCTCGGGTCCGGGCACGGCGGGTACCAGTTCACGTTCATCAGCGTGCCGCCGCCGGTGAGCTCGCCGGGGAAGAAGCTCTCCTCCAGCCCGAGCCCCTCGGCGATGAGCCGGAGCAACGTTGCGGCCAGCGTCTGCACTGCTGTGGCGTACGCGGCCAGGCTTGGCACGAAGGCGGCCGGCTCGGCCGGCCAGTCCTTCGAGTACCTGTCAACGGGGAAGCACTGCAGCTGGAGGTAGTCGCGCCAGTACCGACCGCCGCCGCTACCGTCGAGGACGTAGGTGGTGCTAGTGTCCACGCGGAACGGTTTGGTGAGGTCGTCGGAGTAGTAGGGGAGCTTCTCCTCCGCCGGCATCGCGAAGAACTCCGCCGCCGCGGACCGGAACGCCCCGACCACCTCGTCGCCCACGCCATGGTTCACAACCTGTTTGCAACACATCGATGGATTACCACCTAAACATAGCTGAGTGGCACGGATCGATAAACAAACAATTGTTGTGGTGCGTGCGTGCGTGCCTGGAAGAAGCCGAACTCTTTGCCGGCCTTGATGATCTCGTTGACGACGAGGTGGCGGCCGGGGCCGGCGGCGAGGTCGATGACAGGCAGGGTGACGGTGGGATCCACGAGCTCGTCGGTTTCGGGGCGCTTCTCCGGCGGCAGGACGTACTCGTCCGGCACGGCGTGGTGCACTGGGGTGTTGGACAGCAGCCCCATCTTCTGGATGGATCAGAATTTTCAGACTAGCTAGTAGAGTAGCTACCTAGCTGCGAGCGCAACGTCAAACAAAGGTTGTCTTCTTTGCGTACAACATAAGGGCCTCTTTGCATGACTAACACTGAACTAATTCTAGCCAAAAAAGTGCTTGAATAACAAGGTTAGATTAATAATAAATACAATTTCTCAGTCATTTGGCTCCTTTAAACCCAAGAGCGGTTTTTCATAGCTGGGGCTACGTGGTACACATTATCACAGCCATCCACTCATTCCTCTGTTTGATGTGGATGTGTGCACACTTTTGCCTGCCCCGGACGCTTAAACCTTAATTATCTTCCACAAAGCCCACCAGATTCTAAAATTGGATGGGCCTAGTAGGCCACTGTTCACAACAAGACATGACGTGACAGCTCACTCAGCTCTTCCCCCTCTTCCCTTCCCTTCCGCCATGAGCATAGTTTGCTCTTTGGGAATAAAGCCTGGCAAGACTCGAGGTCAATGTGTTCTGCTCAGATTTATACTAGTATGAAAGTTTAGCTAAATCAAACTTAGTTTAAGCTGGCCGTAGGCCTGACACATCATCAGTAAAGTAGGAGTACGAGAAACTTGACAGCAAGTAACTTCTCGTTGGCAGTAGCATTTTGGAGTGCAACCCGATTCAGCTGATTTGCTTGGATCTGGACATTCTCAGCTCGGACAGAATGATCTGAAACCTGTTTCAGAAAAAGAATGATCTGAAACTGAATATGCAAAAAAAAAATTAAAAAAATCAGTACGTACTATGCTAAACCTATTCGTTAGTCGAGTAACTATATTGGCTCATTGTTTGTACCTGTCCAACTGCCAGCGTTGTCATCGTTCAATGGTTATTGGGTGAGCCAGGAAACCACCTTTCAGTGACAAGTGGGGCTTACCATGGTTAAAACTTAAACGTGTTGTCACATCAATCTTTCGTATGCACTGGGAATTAAAAGTGGCCATGGTTCACGTGATTAAGCGAGCTGGACGGGTAGGTATTGTTCGCACGCGCGCTGCAACAGCTGAAAAGACGTGATAGAAAAATGCATGGGCCGCCTGCTGGCCAGCCTGGGTCACGAGGCAAACAGTGACGACGCCAGCCAGGGTGTACCCTATAGAGTAGGATTGAGGCCTTAAGCCAACTGCACCGCGCGACCCTATCCTGTCCGCCCCTGTCCGTTTGGGGTAAAAGGTACAAGCGAGATGGCCCAGCGCGCGGGCGTAAACGGATTTTTGTCCGTCTTGTATCCGCTTTCGACCCATCCGCGGTCCAAGTTTGCGCCGCTTTTTGGGTGAAATGGACACCACGCGGACGCGCGGGTCATCTGCGCGTGTCCTCCCCTGGCCCGCCCGTCGGTGGCACATGACGGGCCTTTTTCTATCCGCCCCCTCCCTCCCTCCGGCCGCATCCACTCCACTCTTCCCCACTCTTCCCCTCTCCCCCCCTCGCTGCCGCCGGCCGCCCGCTGCCATTGCAGCCGTGCAACTCGGACGTGCGCTTGCCCAACCCCTTCCTCTCGTCGCCGCCGATCTACCCAAGTACGGCCACCATGTTTGCGCACCCGCCGGCCGGATTTGGGGCGGATCCGGTCGGTCTTGAGCTCGCCCGGCTGTGGGAGGCCGGGCCGCGCCATGGACTGGCCGGGCACCTTGCCGGAAGGCCCTGGCAGGGCCGCAAGGCCACATGCAGGCAGTGGCTCATCCTCCAGCCGCTCGGATCTGCACCGTCTGTGGTCCGCCGGCAGATACGCGAATGGCGGCCGGCCGGGCTCGGTGCTTGCCCAAAAGCTCGTCGGCGCACCGTTGCCCCTCATCAAGTGCGACTACTGCCCAAGGGTGGTCGTGCGCCGCAAGTCTACAACGCCGGAGCATCCCGGATGGGTGTTCATCAAGTGCTTAAACGATGGGGTATGTGTTCTTTTAGCTCCGGTTTGTGCTCTTAGATTAGACTAGTGGTGCTAACTTTAAGTTTTATTGTGTAGAACGGATGCAAGTTTTGGTATTGGGAAGAAGAGTACATCGATATGTTGATAGAGCGAAATATAGTGCATGTTCGTGCACTTTTAGCTAGCCTAGAGGCTTTAGATGAGACAGGTGCACTTGTTGCTAGATTAGAGTCTAGGCACGATACTACGTGCGAAGAAGCAATAAGGCACGATACTACGTGTGAGGAAGCAACGTCGACTTCTGGCTTGAAGAAGAAAGGAGGAGGCAACGTCGTGCCTCCTCCACAGATCAACAATGAGTGCATCGAGAAGGCGCTAACCCAACTCAAGGGAGCAGTTATGGAAGTTGGGTATCTTCTCAAATGTATTCTTGTGGTTCTTATTTTCTTTGGCCTTGCTTTACTAGTCAAAATGTGATGATGTATTGTCATGTACCAAAAATGAATGATAAAAAAAGTTTAAGGACTTGCAAAAAAATATACGCGGACAGGATGGGACAAATGGATACGGCCGCGCGCTGGGCGCACGGCCACCACATCCCAGGACACGCCCGGACACCGCGCGTTTGGGGTCGCGCGGTGGAGTTGGCCTTATACCTAGTATGTATTACTATTCACCAGGCAGGACAGATCCTCTGAACAACACAGATCACAATAAAAGATTGATGGTCCAGATATGAGGTACCATGTAGCTCGGGCTAGGAAACAACTTTGCGCTTTAAACCCTCCTTCCTGCCGGATTTGGTGTGACGTCCTCCCGCTCACAAATGACATCAATAAATCATGTTTACAAATCAAGCATCCAAAACATGATAAATTTTATCTTGCCCATACAAATGAGACGTCCCACTTAAACATACAAGTCATCAATCAAGCTTTACAAAAAAAATTCCATGAAATAAAGCATGATGTTGGGGATATAACCCCATTGTATGACCCGCTCGTTCATGGCAGAGTTATCCCATGGCAGCTTGGAGAAACAGCTCAACAGACGGGCCGTGATGATCAAGAGGCTCAAGGCCCACAAGACAAGTCGCCAAGCGGGCCGGCTCATGGCCCAGAATCTGAGACGCTGATTTTCACAAGATGCCGAAGGAAAGTTCCTTACTTGGCGAAAGTGCTCTTTTGATCCCGAGCATATATCGTCCCGCATAAATAGTAAATCGTAAAAAATTAAAAAAAATCTGAATTTTCTTGTGATGAACATTGATGAATGTACTAACTGCGTGCAAAATTTCTGGTCGAAATGACATTCGTGAAGGTCTGTGCAAAAATAAAAAAATTGATACTCCAAAATGCTTCCAACAATAGTCTTTTTGGATTATCTATTTTTTTTGCCCAGGCCTCCACGAATGTCATTTCAACCTGAAATTTTGCACGCAATTAGAAAATTATCAATGTTCATCAGAAAAAAAATCAGATATTTTTTTGATATTTTTACTATTTTTTGGATTTTACTATTCATGCGGGAGCATATGAGCTCGGGATCAAATACCTCATGTCCCTTACTTGGGAAGTAAGACAAGTTGGAAATAGATTAGGTCATGGGTTATACTACGACCAGAACTCTGTTGTAAACCCAGGGCCTCAACCTATATATAAAGGGGAGACCCTAAGGTAGAAAAGTTGCCACCGCCGCCCTGCGCCACCTGCGAAACCACCGCTGCCACACCGCCGTAGCACACCAGGCCCGCACAACCCCATACCATGCCAAGGCACGCACACCGAAGCCAGGAAGGGCCCACCAGCACTAGCCACCACTCCCGCAAGGCGGAGCCGCATCAGCCAGTCGAGGCCAGCTAGGCCTGCGCCGCCTGCCAGCCAAGCCTGCTATCGTGGCCAGGCGCGCTCCACCCACCCATCCCGCGTAGATCCATCCCCACTGCCACCACTGACCTCGCGGCCCCCGCCACCATCCACGACGCCCAAAAGCCAGCTAGAGCGCCGGCATCCGTGCCGCGCCCAGGATGGGGGGCCGCGCCAGCCCGAGCCACCGATGGAACGATAGGTCCCCGCCGCCGCCGGCTCCGGACGGGCTTTGCCTGGCCGAGCCCTGGGCCGGCAGTGGAGGAGGCGGGAGGAGGTGAGGAGGGATGCAGCGGCGCCGGAATTAGGGATCCTCCGGTCGTCACGCGGGGGCGATGCGGGAGGGGAAAGAGAATAGGGGGGATTAGGTCTCAGTTCATGATATTTGATGCTTTTCAATCCCATGAATTGTTTTAATAAATACAGAACATATTAAATACATAAGCAATGCAAAAAATGGAAGTTATGGAAGCAAAAGGAAACAAGATAAAAAGTCATAGAAGAAAACTGAAAAAAAAAAGTTACTTATGTTGCCGTCAGTGGCTGAGTGATCCTACTAGATGACAATATGATTGCAAAAATTGCCCCGTTCTTGGGAGTTGCTATCTCGCGCGCGCTCGTTACGACGCTCGGTTTCCGACAAAGTAAAATTTCCAGTTTAGGCAATCAGCGTGAGATTGAAATGGAAGGACAGGCCGGGCCC
>NC_041381.1:42115491-42159073 GCF_002162155.2 Triticum dicoccoides | reverse complement strand
GAGAAGATTATGAAAGGCAAGCTGGGCCCAGTAGTGGAATTCACGGGAGGAGGATGCGCACATATGCATGCATGCATGGGCCCCATGTCCGACACAAACAGGTTGTTTCCATGTGTGGGCTTTGCGTGTAGAGGTCGCGCGCTGCAACGCGCGGCCGTGAAAGAGTCGTTTCGTTCTTGCAGTTAGTGCAAAAAAGAAAGTGAGAACACAAAACGTGATGGTGGCACACATAAAGCCTCGTAGCCCAGCCTGTGAGAACATAAAGAAAGGTCCAAATAAGTATAGCCAACAGACGGACAATCAGTCAATTAAGAAAAGACTGAAAAAGGAGAAAAGCCCAGAAATCTAAAAATAACACGAAACAGAACATTTCATACAAAAGGAACATAACATTGGACGGATCTTGATGCTTAGATCACCACACATCACATAAGAATAAAAGAGCAGCTAATTCTAAGTAGAATGAGAATTATCAAAATTGTTTTTTCTTCTTTTGAGGATTTCGTTGGTGCATGTAGTAACAATGTACGCATGATATAGTGTGCATTAGTTTTCGTAAAAGTTGAACTTCACAAACTTCGACCAAATTTATAGATAGGCCGGCCCAGCTGCTGCTACTACAATGAAAACACCCTCTAACATCCTTTCTTCCACGTCCAAAATAAATTGATTTTTTTGCATAAAATAAATAAAATCGATTGTTTTTTAGAGCAGGATCCACCCCCGCCTCTGCGTCTGGATGATACATGCAGTCATATTATTAATTATTCACAAAGATCATACAAGGTGATACGTCAATAAGCCCGAAGCCACCATCTTGGCAACGCTGTTGCAACTCCTATCCCCTTGATGAAGGTGTGCCGAATGTTCGGGCCGAATACCAAACAGATATCACACCAGAGCCTAAAATCTAAAGTCGGTGTCCCATCCGAGCCACTACCTGAATTGTGATGTAGGGTAGAACCCTAGATGCCCGATCTTTCACGATTGGAGGGGATCCTACGAAGAACGTGAGGAACACGAGGGGAAAACACAGGGAGGAAAATCACTCAAACCAACAAGATTCGATTACACATGTGCTAGATCCTCAAAACACAAAGAGATACACGATCCGAATCCAACAAAGGACGATACAAGAGGTAACTAGTTCATCTCCGTGAGGAGGTCTTGAGGGGTCTTCCCATGAAGGGGTCTTGAATCCAAGGTGGATCTTCTCCGAAGAAGGAGCGGTCTCTCTCGATGGAGTAGATCCGGATGGATGAGCAAAGCTCTATCTCACAAATGAGCTAAACCATTGCTAACCCTAGAAAGAGGGAGCAGGAGGTCTATGTATAGTCTAGTGTCATGAAAGGGTAAGTGGCCTTCGGGCCAACACACGGCTGGCATACAGGCGTCGGACGTCCGACCATCATCGGTCATCCGGAGGCTCGCGGGGGATCGGTCGTCCGGGATGTGTCGGGCTTCCGATGTTTTGGCTCTATTGGGGCTTTGTCGGACTTCAAGTCGCGGTCGGTCGTCTGGTGCATCGGTCGTCCGGGGGCTTCCATACTTCCGATGTTTTGGCTCGGGTGTGGTGGTACCGGTCGTCCGATGGTGCTCGGTCGTCCGGGCACTGGGGGTGTCGGTCGTCCGAAGAACGTCGGACGTCTGGCCGCTGTAGCGTTCGCTGGCTCGGGCTTGTCCGGCTGACTGGAGCTTCAGGCGTTAGTCGTCCAGCGGTTGGAGACTTCCATGCTGCCTCTCTTCCCGCTCCTTGTACTTGGTGTCCACGCCGTCTTGTCCGTTGGGTGTAGTCATTCCATGGCCTACTTCCAAGTACCTGATCACGCATAGGGTCTCCGCTTGAGGTAGCAGCCATGTCTCATATGTACATAGTGGTATTTTGGAGAGGAGCGAGTTCACCTTATCTTCGATAGCCTTTGCTCTGTCTCTTGTCATTGGTCCAAGTGGTGTCGTGGGAGACGTAGGTAGGTCCATGGGGATGACCTTGGTATGCTCCGCATCATCCCCCCCACCGGGAAAGATCCGACCTCGGATTGGAAGCCTCATCACCATGGTAAGGAGAGAGATCCTTGATGTTGAAGACGTCGCTCATGTTGTACTTGTCGCGTGGGAGATCGATCTTGTATGCATTGTTGTTGCAGCATGCTAGCACCTTGAAGGGTCTGCCGGCTCGAGGCAGAAGCTTGGACTTTCGTTTGTTGGGGAAGCGTTCCTTGCGAACGTGTAGCCACATGAGATCTCCAACGTCTAATATCATGGGTAGCTTGTTGATGCTGAGCTTGGTCGCGAGTCGTTGTACTTGGCGATCGATGGTGTGCCTTGTATCTTCATGCATCTTCTTGAGGTAGCTCACTTGTGCACTCGTATCCATGTTGGGGCGCTCTTGTAGTGGTAGAGGAAGAATGTCCAATGGGGACAACGGGTTGAAGCCATAGACGACCTCGAAGGGGGACTTGCCGGTAGTGGAATGTCTTGCTCGGTTGTAGGCATACTTGGCGATGGGTAGACACTCTTCCCACTCCTTGATGTTCCTCTTGATCAACACTCATAGTAGAATGGAGAGCGTTCGGTTCGTCACCTCTCATTGGCCGTCGGTTTGAGGATGGTATGCCGAGGAGAACAAGAGCCTGATTCCGAGCTTGGCACATAGAGTCTTCCAAAAGTAACTCAAGAACTTGACCTCGCGGTCCGAGACAATTGTCTTTGGCACTCCATGGAGTCGCAAGATTTCTCTACAAAAAGGATTTGCAATATGTGAAGCATCGTCTATCTTGTTGCATGGGATAAAATGAGCCATCTTAGAGAATCGGTCCACAACAACAAACATGGAATCTTTGCCATTTCTATTTCTAGGCAAACCAAGCACAAAATCCATGCTAATATCTTGCCATGGGTGATATGGAATTGGAAGGGGCATGTAAATACCATGGGATTGAGCTTTTGAATTAGCTTTGCAACATGTCGAGCATCGATTGGTGAAGCATGAGACGTCGCAGAACATCTTTGGCCAAAAGTAGTTCTTGGAGAGCGTGGCGAATGTCTTGTCGCGTCCAAAGTGTCCCATTAGTCTTCCTTAATGAGCCTCTTGCAAAAGTAACAAACGAAGAGAAGACTCGGGGATACATAGTTTGTTACCTCTCATAAGATAATCATCCTTGAGGTAATAGCGTTCCTAAGATGTATGCGTCAAACATTTGGCATATGGAATAGCAAAAGTAGGATCATGCGCATACAAGTTTTTTATGTGCTCAAAGCCAATGACATTCAATTCAAGTTTAGTAACTGCTACGTCTTGAGCTAGCGTTGGTTTTCCCTGAAGAGGAGAGGGTGATGCAACAAGTGTAGCGTAAGTATTTCCCTCAGTTTTGAGAACCAAGATATCAATCCAGTAGGAGGCTCCACAAAAGTCCCACGCACCTACACAAACAAACTGAGAACTCGCAACCAACACAATAAAGGGGTCGTTAATCCCTTCACGACCACTTATGAAAGTGAGATCTGATAGAGATATTAATATATTTTTGGTATTTTGTAATATAGATGCAAAAAGTAAAGATGCAAACAAAAGTAGATTGAAAGGAAATATGATAAGAGATAGACCCGGGGGCCATAGGTTTCACTAGAGGCTCTCTCGAGATAAAATAAGTATTACGGTGGGTGAACAAATTACTATCGAGCAATTGATAGAAAAGCGCATAGTTATGAGATTATCTAGGCATGATCATGTATATAGGCATCACGTCCATAACAAGTCGACCGACTCCTGCCTGCATCTACTACTATTACTCCACACATCGACCGACTCCTGCCTGCATCTAGAGTATTAAGTTCATAAGAACAGAGTAACACATTAAGCAAGATGACATGATGTAGAGGGATAAACTCATGCAATATTATATAAACCCCATCTTGTTATCCTCGATGGCAACAATACAATACGTGTCTTGTAACCCTTTCTGTCACTGGGTAAGAACACCGCAAGATTGAACCCAAAGCTAAGCACTTCTCCCATGGCAAGAAAGACCAATCTAGTAGGCCAAACGAAACTGATAATTCGAAGAGACTTGCAAAGATAACTCAATCATACATAAAAGAATTTAGAGAAGATTCAATTATTATCCATAGATAAATCTGATCATAAACCCACAATTCATCGGACCTCGACAAACACACCGCAAAAAGATATTACATCGAATAGATCTCCACAAGAGAGGGGGAGAACATTGTATTGAGATCCAAAAATAGAGAAGAAGCCATCTAGCTAATAACTATGGACCCGTAGGTCTGTGGTAAACTACTCACAACTCATAGGAGGGGCAAGGATGTTGATGTAGAAGCCCTCCATGGTTGATTCCCCCTCCGGCAGAGTGCCAGCGAAGGCTCCAAGATGGGATCTCGCGGATACAGGAGGTTACGGCGGTAGAAATTGTGTTTCGTGGTGCTCCTGGATGTTTTCGGGGTATGTAGGTATATATAGGAGTAAGAAGTATGTCGGTGGCCGCCTGAGGGGCCCACGAGACAGGGGGCGCGCCCTACAGGGGGGGTGGCCCCCTATCTCGTGGGGCCCTCGGAAGCTTCTTGACTTGCACTCCAAGCTCTCCGGATCATGTTTGTTCCAAAAATCACGCTCCCGAAGGTTGCATTCCGTTTGGACTTCGTTTGATATTCCTTTTCTTTGAAATACTGAAATAGGCAAAAAAACAGCAATACGGGCTGGGCCGCCGGTTAGTAGGTTAGTCCCAAAAATGATATAAATGTGTAAAATAAAGCCCATAAACATCCAAAAGGGGTAATATAATAGCATGGAACAATCAAAAATTATAGATACATTGGAGACGTATCAAGCATCCCCAAGCTTAATTCCTGCTCGTCCTTGAGTAGGTAAATGATAAAAAAGAAAATTTTGATGTGGAATGCTACCTAGCATAATTCATAATGTGATTTTCTTTATTGTGGCATAAATGTTCAGATCCAAATGATTCAAAATAAAAGCTTATAAAACATAAAAATAATAATGCTTCAAAGCATACTAACAAATAATCATGTCCTACCAAAATAGCATAGCCAAAGAAAGCTTATCCCTACAAAATCATATAGTTAGGCCATGCTTCATTTTCATTACACAAAATACTCCCATCATGCACAACCCCGATGACGAGCCGAGCAATTGTTTCATACTTTTTAATGCGCTTCAGCTTTTTCAACTCTTACGCAATACATGAGCGTAAGCCATGGACATAACACTATGGTGGTAATGGTGGTTGTGAGGACAAAAAGAGGGAGAAGATAGTCTCACATCAACTAGGCGTACTAACGTGCTATATGGAGATGCCCATTAATAGATATCAATGTGAGTGAGTAGGGATTACCATGCAACGGATGCACTAGAGCTATAAATATATGAAAGCTCAACAAAAGAAACTAAGTGGGTGTGCATCCAACTTACTTGCTCACGAAGACCTAGGGCATTTTGAGGAAGCCCATCATTGGAATATACAAGCCAAGTTCTATAATGAAAAGTTCCCACTTAGTATATGAAAATGACAACATAGGAGACTCTCTATCATGAAGATCATGGTGCTATTTTGAAGCACAAGTGTGGAAAAAGAGATAGTAGCATTGTCCCTTCTCTCTTTTTCTCTCATTTTTTCTTTTTCTTTTTCTTTTTCTTTTTTCTTTTTTGCTTTGGCCTTTTTTTTTCCTTTCTCTTTTTTTCTTTTATCATTTTTTTCTTTTTGTAAAGTCCGAAGTCTCATCCCAACTTGTGGGGGAATCATAGCCTTCATCATCCTTTCCTCACTAGGACAATGCTCTAATAATGAATATCATCACACTTTTATGGATTTACAACTCAAGAATTACAACTCAAAGCTAGAACAAGATATGACTCTATATGAATGCCTCCGGCGGTGTACCGGGATATGCAATGAATCAAGAGCGACATGTATGAAAATTATGAAGGTGGCCTTGCCACAAATACGATGTCAACTACATGATCATGCAAAGAGCAATATGACAAAAGTAATGTGTGTCATATGAACGGAACGGTGGAAAGTTGCATGGCAATATATCTTGGAATGGCTATGGAAATGCCATAATAGGTAGGTATGGTGGCTGTTTTGAGGAAGGTAAATAAAGGGTTTATGATACCGGCGAAATTTGCGTGGTAATGATAAAGGGTAGCAAAGTAAAAGGATGAGTGTGCATATGTCCATGGACTCACATTAGTCAAAAAGAACTCATATACTTATTGCAAAAGTCTACTTCGCCCTCGAAGCAAAGTACTACTACGCATGCCCCAATAGGGATAGATTGGTAGGAAAAGACCATCGCTCGTCGCCGACTGCCACTCATAAGGAAGACAATCAAAAGAGCACCTCATGCAACAAATTTGTCACACAACTTTTACCATACGTGCATGCTACGGGACTTGCCAATTTCAACAAAAGTATTTCTCAATTTCATAATTACCCACTAGCATGACCCTAACATTACTACCTTTATATCTCAAAACAATTATCAAGCATCAAGTTGATCATAGCATCCAATTCTTTTTCTATGATAGTTTTTATTATACCCAACTTGGATGCTCATCATTCTAAGACCAACTTTGTAACCATAGAAAATACCATGCTGTTCTAAAAGACTCTCAAAATAATATAAGTGAAGCATGAGAGACTAGCAATTTCTTCAAAATTATTCCACCGTCGTGCTCTAAAATATATAAGTGAAGTACTAGAGCCAAAACTATCAAGCTCAAAAGATATAAGTGAAGCACATAGAGTATTCTATCAAATTCTAATCAATTAGGCTTCTCCCAAAAGGTGTGTACAGCAAGGATGATTGTGGCAAACTAAAAAGAAAAGACTAATATAATACACGACGCCCCAAGCAAAACACATATTATGTAGTGAATAAAAATATAGCTCCAAGTAAAGTTACCAATGAACGAAGACGAAAGAGGGGATGCCTTCCCGGGGCATCCCCAAGCTTAGGCTTTTGGCTATCCTTGAATATCTTGGGGTGCCATAAGCATCCCCAAGATTAGGCTCTTGCCACTCCTTATTCCATAGTCCAGAAAAGCTTTACCCAAAACTTGAAAACTTCACAACACAAAACTCAACAGGAAGTCTTATAAGCTCCGTTAGTGAAAGAAAACAAAACCACCACATAAGGTACTGCCATGAACTCATTCTTTATTTATTTTGGTGTTAAACCTACTGTATTCCAACTTCCTTATGGTTTATAAACTGATTTACTATCCATAGATGCATCGAAATAAGCAAACAACACACAAAAAACAGAATCTGTCAAAAACAGAACAGTCTGTAGCAATCTGTAACTAACGCAAACTTCTGGAACTCTACAAATCCTAACAAAATAGGATGTACTGGAGAATTTGTCTATTGATCATCAGTAAAAATAATCAATGCAAAATCGCGTTTCTGTGATTTATTGAATTTTTTCTCGTGAGCGCAAAGTTTCTGTTTTTCAGCAGAATCAAATCAACTATCATCGTAGTTTATCCTATAGTTTCTACTTGGCACAAACACTAACTAAAAGATAAAAACACATCTAAACAGAGAGTAGATGCAAGATTTATTCCTAAACATGAGCAAAAACAAAAAACATAAAGAAAAATTGGATTGCCTCCCAACTAGCGCTATCGTTTAACGCCCCTAGCTTGGCATAAAAGCAAAGATAGATCTAACGAGTGCCATCTTTGGCACTTGAATCATAAGTAGCACGCATGATAGATTCATAAGTTAATTTGACTTTCTTTCTTGGAAATTGTTCCATGCCTTTCTTTAAGGGAAATTGGAATCTAATGTTCCCTTCCTTCATATCAATAATCGCACCAATCGTTCTAAGGAAAGGTCTACCAAGAATAATAGGGCAAGAAAGATTGCAATCTATATCAAGAACGATAAAATCTACGGGCACCAAATTTCTATTTGCAACAATAAGAACATCATTGATCCTTCCCATAGGCTTTTTAATGGTGGAATCCGCAAGGTGCAAATTTAAAGAGCAATCTTCAAGATCATGGAAACCTAGAATATCACATAAAGTTTTCGGAATCGTGGAAACACTAGAACCCAAATCACACAAAGCAAAACACTCATAATCTTTAATTCTAATCTTTATAGTAGGTTCCCACTCATCATTAAGTTTTCTAGGTATAGAAACTTCCAAATTAAGTTTTTCATCATAAGATTGCAACAAGGCATCAATGATATGTTTGGTAAAAGCTTTATTTTGACTATAAGCGTGAGGAGAATTAATAACGGATTGCAACAAGGAAATACAACCTTTTAAAGAGCTATTATCATAGTAAAATTCCTTGAAATCCGAGATAGTAGGTTCAATATTATTAGAAGTGGAGGATTCTCCAATCTCACTTTTACCAAATTTAGCATCAAGATCTAAAGACTCCAAATTCTTGGGACGCCTTCTAGGAAAAGTTGATTCATCATCAGTCCCGTAATCATCAAAATTCATATTGCAAAACATAAATCTAATCGGAGACGCATTAATAACTTTAAGATCCTCATCATTATTTTTCACGGAAACTAGAAGAACACGCTTTTTATAAAGCTTTCTTTTTTAGCACGCAATCTAGCGGTTATTTCCTTACACTCATCAATGGAAATTCTCATTACTTTGAGAGACTCATTGATATCATGCTTAGGAGGGGAAGATCTAACTTTAAGAGAATCAACGTCAAGCGAAAGTCTATCAACGTTCCTAGCCAAATCATCAACTTTGAGCAATTTTTCTTCAAGCAAAGCATTAAAATTCTTTTGAGAAATCATAAATTCTTTCACACTATTCGCAAAATCAGAGGGCATCTTATTAAAATTACCATAAGGATTATTGTAGGAATTTCCATAATTATTAGAGGAATTACTAGGGAACGGTCTAGCATTAAAGTTTCCTCTATAAGCATTGTTTCCAAAACTATTCCTACCAACAAAATTCACATCCATAGATTCATTATTATTCTCAATCAAAGAAGACAAAGGCATATCATTAGGATCAAGAGGAGTATTTTTAGTAGCAAACATCTTCATAAGTTCATCCATCTTTCCACTCAAAACATTGATTTCTTCTATGGCATGCACTTTTTTACTAGAAGATGTTTCGGTGTGCCATTGAGAATAATTAGCCATAATATTATCAAGAAGTTTTGTAGCATCTCCTAACGTGATTTCCATAAATGTGCCTCCCACGGCCGAATCTAAGAGATTTCTAGAAGCAAAGTTCAAACCGGCATAAAATTTTTGTATGATCATCCATAAATTCAAAACATGAGTGGGGCAATTGCGAAGCATCAATTTCATTCTTTCCCAAGATTGGGCAACATTCTCATGATCAAGTTGTTTAAAATTCATAATATCGTTCCTAAGAGTGATGATCTTAGCGGGAGGAAAATACTTAGAGATAAAAGCATCTTTGCACTTATTCCAAGAATCAATACTATTTTTAGGCAAAGACGAAAACCAAACTTTAGCACGATCTCTAAGTGAAAACGGAAATAACTTCAATTTGACAATATTGTTATCCGTATCTTTCTTCTTCTGCATATCATACAAATCAACAAAATTGTTTAGATGAGTAGCAACATCTTCACTAGGAAGGCCGGCGAATTGATCTTTCATCACAAGATTCAGCAAAGCAGCATTGATTTCACAAGATTCAACATCATTAAGAGGAGCAATAGGAGTACTAAGGAAATCATTATTATTGGTATTCGAGAAATCACACAATTTGGTATTATCTTGTGCCATGGCAACAAGTAATCCAACACACAAGCAAGTAGAAAAATGGCAAGCGAAAAGAGAGGAGGAGATTGGGAAAGAGAGGGCGAATAAAACGACAAGGGTGAAGTGGGGGACAGGAAAACGAGAGGCAAATAATGTAAATGCGAGGGAGATGGGTTTGTGATGGGTACTTGGTATGTCTTGACTTGAGCGAAGACCTCCCCGGCAACGGCGCCAGAAATCCTTCTTGCTACGTCTTGAGCTAGCGTTGGTTTTCCCCGAAGAGGAGAGGGTGATGCAGCAAGTGTAGCATAAGTATTTCCCTCAGTTTTGAGAACCAAGGTATCAATCCAGTAGGAGGCTCCTCAAAAGTCCCATGCACCTACACAAACAAACTGAGAACTCGCAACCAACGCAATAAAGGGGTTGTCAATCCCTTCACGGCCACTTACGAAAGTGAGATCTGATAGAGATAGTAATATTTTTTTTGGTATTTTGTAATATAGATGCAGAAAGTAAAGATGCAAATAAAAGTAGATTGAAAGCAAATATGATAAGAGATAGACCCGGGGGCCATAGGTTTCACTAGAGGCTTCTCTCGAGATAGCATAAGTATTACGGTGGGTGAACAAATTACTGTCGAGCAATTGATAGAAAAGCGCATAGTTATGAGATTATCTAGGCATGATCATGTATATAGGCACCACGTCCATAACAAGTAGACCGACTCCTGCCTACATCTACTACTATTACTCCACACATCGATCGACTCCTGCCTGCATCTAGAGTATTAAGTTCATAAGAACAGAGTAACACATTAAGCAAGATGACATGATGTAGAGGGATAAACTCATGCAATATGATATAAACCCCATCTTGTTATCCTCGATGGCAACAATACAATACGTGTCTTGCAACCCTTTCTGTCACTGGGTAAGAACACCGCAAGATTGAACCCAAAGCTAAGCACTTCTCCCATGGAAAGAAAGACCAATCTATTAGGCCAAACCAAACTGATAATTCGAAGAGACTTGCAAAGATAACTCAATCATACATAAAAGAATTCAGAGAAGATTCAATTATTATCCATAGATAAATCTGATCATAAACCCACAATTCATCGGATCTCGACAAACACACCGCAAAAAGAGATTACATCGAATAGATCTCCACAAGAGAGGGGGAGAACATTGTATTGAGATCCAAAAAGAGAGAAGAAGCCATCTAGCTAATAACTATGGACCCATAGGTCTGTGGTAAACTACTCACAACTCATAGGAGGGGCAAGGATGTTGATGTAGAAGCCCTCCGTGGTTGATTCCCCCTCCGACAGAGTGCCGGCGAAGGCTCCAAGATGGGATCTCGCGGACACAGGAGGTTATGGCGGTGGAAATTGTGTTTTGTGGTGCTCCTTGATGTTTTCAGGGTCCGTAGGTATATATAGGAGGAGGAAGTACTTCGGTCGCCGCCCGAGGGGCCCACGAGACAGGGGGGCGCGCCCTAAAGGGGGGGGGGGGCGCCCCCTATCTTGTGGGGCTCGCGGAAGCTTCTTGACTTGCACTCCAAGCTCTCCGGATCATGTTCGTTCCAAAAATCACGCTCCCGAGGGTTTCATTCCGTTTGGACTCCGTTTGATATTCCTTTTCTTTGAAATACTAAAATAGGCAAAAAAAACAGCAATACGGGCTGTGCCTCCGGTTAGTAGGTTAGTCCCAAAAATGATATAAATGTGTAAAATAAAGCCCATAAACATCCAAAAGGGGTAATATAATAGCATGGAACAATCAAAAATTATAGATACGTTGGATACGTATCAGTAACAAGCATGCATTTGCGGGAAAGTGCATTTGCCACAACATTTTCTTTGCCCTTAAGGTATTTGATGACATAAGGAAAAGACTCTATGAATTCACTCCACTTAGCATGACGCTTATTCAACTTAGTTTGACCCTTAAGATACTTTAGAGTGTCATGGTCGGTATGGATCATGAATTCATGAGGGTGAAGATAATGTTCCCACTCACGCAAAACTCGCACTAAAACATAAAGGTCTTTGTCATATATGGGATAATTCAGTTGCGCTCCGGAAAGTTTCTCTCTAAAGTAAGCTATGGGGAGCTTCTCTTGCATTATCACACCTCCTAGCCATACCCACTAGCATCGCAATGGATCTCAAACGGTTTATCAAAGTTGGGTAAAGCAAGCAAAGGAGCATGCGTAAGCAAATTCTTAAGCTCATTGAATGTGGTATCTTGGGATGGTCCCCAAATAAAAGGTGCATTCTTCTTACTCAAAGCATGTAAAGGAGAAGCAATGGTAATAAAGTCCTTAACGAATCTATGATAGAAACCGGCTAGGCCAAGGAAACTTTGCACTTGTTGCAAGTTGGTTGGTTGTCGCCAAGTTTTAATAGCATTGATTTTAGATTCATCTACATGCACACCCTTAGAAGATACTACAAAACCCAAGAAAACAAGCTTATCAACACCGAAAAGGCATTTGTGCATATTAGCATAAAGTCACTCGTTCCGAAGGGTTTGCAACACGGTTCTAAGACGGGTGACATGATCTTTGTGGGATTTGCTAAAGACAAGGATATCATCAAAATGGATCACAACAAATACACCAATGTATGTCCTAAGACCAAAATGCTTGACTCTTATGAAAGTACTGGGTGCTTCGGATAAACCCATTGGCATAACAATCCATTCATATAAGCCAAATTTGGTCTTAAATGCGGTTTTCCATTCGTCACTTTCTTGTATGGGGATTTGATAATAGCCACTCTTAAGATCAATCTTACACTACTAGGGAAAGCCCTAGCAGTAGCACGGGTATTTTGCCTATCAGTAGCGCGGGACTCTGCGCTACTGATAAGGCGCTACAGCTAACGTATAGTAGTAGCGCCTGTTGTCCCACGCTACTGCTATACATGGATAGTAGTAGCAATCTTTACAACAGAGCGCTGCTGCTAATATCTCCAGCGCTTTCTAGTAGGCCGCGCTACTGGTAAGGGAGCGCTACTACTAACTTTATTCCCCTCGCTACTGCTAGTTTTATTAGTTTCTATTTTTTTCTGCATATTTGATTTTGTATTTGAATAGGCTTTATACAATAATTTTAGCATACCATACACATACAAATGTAATCATAGCATATACATACAAATAGTCTCATCAAATCATGTCATCATCATAATTATCATCCAACACAAAGTGGTCTCTCGTCATCATCTCAAAAATAGTGATACAAGTCTTGATTGCTTGCAACTACATCGCCATCCATATAAACAATGATATACGCGAGAAGATCTATCACTATGAAACCTAAACTAACTATTGGCTATCGCTGGAAAACCGGTACACCTGGACGTGACACTCCGGCCACTCGTCGTATACTCCTGGTGTAGCACTTCTTTTCCATCGATGATCTATGCACCCGCATCATCACATGAGTCGATGATATGCAACATATATAGTTGAGCAACAAAAAGAGACAGACTTGGCAAAAACAGAAGCAACATATCATAAGCATAAATAGGAAAGTTCATCGTACCCAAAATGCCCTAACTAGAGTGATCTTCGCTAGTCAAGGAGGATGGTTTAATTACATCACAAATAAAGTTTCGTCGTGCATAACTCAAAGTTTTGTCATACAGAAAGTATGGACTAAACGGACACATTGTCATATATCAACATTCACTCCAACATGTCGTGCCATCCATCCATGTCAGGGAGATAGTCCCCAAGCTTAGTGAAAGGCTTCATGTCGAGATGCTGAGAGGCTATGCGTGTTCGGACGTCTTCCCGCGACATTTGTCCTTCTTCATAGAACATGCCTGTTTTTTCGACGACCTCCTTCATGATGATTTGGGCAAGTTCACGTTGGATGTGATAGAACTCAGCTCGAAGTCGATGATCCTCGATATCTCCTATGTTCTTTGACCATTGCAGAATATGGGCATCGCCCGATCTATGTGACATGTGAAGGTTCTGGTGATCCCGTCTGTACTCCAGCATGTGGTGTAGAACATATAATCCACCATTAAGAGAATTACTCGGTTGCTGGATGCAGCACAAGTCAGTTTTATGGCTGAAGGCGGGCCTGCCGCCTCTATACTTCTTGTCCTTGACCTCTCCACCCCGTGCGCCGTAGTAAAATATAGCACATCGAGAACATTCTTGATGTGGGTGTAATCCTTTTTGTTAATGTTCTTCAACGAGTCCAAGTAATGAGCATGGGAGTATCGGGGGTAGAGGATGATGAGGACGACGCGCCCGCCGCTGCGCAAAATAAGTACACCTCAAATTAGTTAGCCTCCACCGTGCAAATGAATGATTGAAATCGAAGGAAGGATATCCACGCGGATGACTTACAGGGCATGATAAGGCATGAGAATCGCCTCCTTGTCCTTATTGGCGACCATGAAATTGACGAGGTAGTCCCTCGTGTATTCACAGTGCTTTGCGCAAATTGCCAAGAAACCCTCATCCATGAAGTACGGGTCAGCGACACAGATATAAGGTAGCTGCTCAAACCCGATGAGGTAGTTCATGTGCAAGGCATAAAGGCAGCCAAATGTAAAATCCAGCTTCTTCATGTGAAACATGTCAAAGATGTAATCAAATCGAAGGAAGAACTTCTCCGCTGGGAATGTGTGGACGTACAACAATTGCTGCGGCATGTTAACCACGTAGAGTTGGTATCCTGGATTTTTCGAGGCGATGAGGCCTTTCTCTATCTGCAACACATCATCAGGAAGTCTCCTTAGATCGTCGAATTTGCCACCTAGCGCTGCTTTAGGTAGGATTGGTTCACCGGGGATATGCCATTTTGCTGCACCGGGGATATCTATATGTTCTTGAACCCGAGGCTGCTGAGGCGTCTGGATCATAGAAGCAGCTTTTTTGCCTTTCCTCGGTCTCTTTCTACCCTTCTTTGCTACCGGAAGGTCGTCCATAATACGTTCAGACTCTGGAGGCGGCAATTCAGGCACCGACTCTGTACGCTCAAACCCTAAGTAGGCGCTAGTATTGACATACTGTTGAGTGTCATCGTCATCCTCATCCTCATCTATGGTGACGTCACCAGCGACTAATGGAGGCTCTTCCTCACCCTGTCCACTATCACCCAGCACAACAGATGACTCTAATTGAGTAGGTGGGGTGTTGATGTTCATACCTAACAGCGTGCTCGTGGGTGTGCTCCCGGTTGCCTCCAGACGAAGCAGAGTCTTTGGCCACAACAGGACCCACCCATTGCAATCACCAAGCCGCCGCGGGGTCTCGTTATCATCCCCCCTAGTATCAGAGGATCCAAATTCTCGTGGCCAGGTTTGACACTGGCCACGGAAACCTTGAAGATGTCCGGGGGATCGGCGAGCTGTAGAAAAATGGTTCCTTCGGCTCCATTATCGTCTCCTTCCCCAAATCCAGCTTCTGGTCACCGATGGTTACAGTAAGGTGCACGGGGTTATGTTGGCCTGCAAAGACATGTCTGTGACATGAGACATCCAAAAGGCAACGAAAATGGGATATTATACATTTATTGAAGAGGGCCGGTGTGACAGATACCGTGAGGGCGTCGAGCTCAGCCAAAGACGAAGCACCACCGAGCACGTCCGGTGCAAGAGCCAGTGCCGGAGCAGGTGCAGGAGGAGGTGCGGGAGCCGGTGTGGGAGCAGGTGCTTGTGCAACACTAGTCGAGCTGCTCCCAAAGAAGTCAGCAAGGGGAAAGTCCACTGCATTTTTTTTCTCTGGATTTTGCCCGCTCCAATTGAAAACGGCCGGAACCAAGCCGGTAGACATATCTGCAATTACCTGCTTTGTGGCAGCTACCGCTGTTGCGACTGTCTCAGATGATTTCTTCTCAACCGCAATATCAACCTTCTTGTCGATGTTTTCTTCAGTTAACCTCCGTCTTTCCTTTCTCTCGTCCGTGGTCTCATGGTAGTACTTCTTCCACGTGGCACCCTATCTAACACTGTGCACGCGTCCATACAACGGTCGAGTCTCCACCGGGAGTCCTTTCAATATGTTCAATGCCCGGTTGAATGGAGTGTCCCACATGGGCCTCGCCAATGCCTCAGATGGCGACTCGCTTTCGGCCGCAATCCTATGCTGCTCTCTCTGCATAAGGCACAATGATTGTTTACAAATATGAATAACGTGCAGTCGAGTTGATCAGAAACTAAAATTACCAGCAGTCTCATGAACTCCGTCGTGACCGGGTTCGTCTCGAAAACCTTCTTCATTGGGTCCCAACGGTGCTGGGCCCTGAGGACGTCACGCTCCTGTGGGAGAGTGAACTCCTCCAAGGGGTCTGGGATGCCCAGACTCGCGGCTTCTGCGTCTTCCTTGGCCCATATGGACCTCTTCCCGCCATAACTACAACTTCCGAGGTAGTGGGACCCAATGTTCTTCTGTTGAAGCCCCTTCATGTACTTCGGCTTTTTTTTGGCAGCTTCGGCCTCGCAAGCCGCCTTGAATATTTCAAAGTGCTCTGTCGTGATTGTTGGATTATCCTTTACAATCTCGGAGTAAGGTTCCTTTTTGTTGATGATCCAATATTTCACCCTTGCTTTCCAGGCGGCCAACGCGTCACTAAACTTGCTCATGGTGTGTTTGTTTATCTTCTTCATTGTCGGGTCCTTATCTGGATCTTTAAAATCCTCTTCGTTCCAGCCCGGGAACAAGAATATCTGGTTCAGCTTCTTTAGGAGGGAGGGCCTCAAATTATCTATCTTCTTTAGTCTCTCATTGTTGATGGTGGCGGTTGTCCGTACAATGCAGCCTATTTGATTGCTGTAGCACACGCGTGCTTCCTCGGGCGCAGTTGGCTCAAAATTACCGTCATCCACCTCCGTGACCATCAGTCTAGTAGTCCTGAGATTGTTAGGAAGCAGTTGCCTCTTTGTTTCGGTTCTATACCGGCTCCTCTAGTCTCGGCACCAGTCTCAGTCTCAGCGTCGGTCTCGATGCCGGTCTCAGTCTCAGTGCCTGTCTCAGTCTCAGCCCCGATCTCGATGTCGGTATCAATCTCTGATGTGACAGCTGGACCCACCAACATCAATTGTTGATCATCGGCTTCCCTCAAAAATTCTTCTGCCGCCAGGTAGATGTTGTCGCAGTCACTAGAACCCTGTCCTTCATAGTTGCTAGCCATGTTTCCTATGATTAAATCTAGTCAACGAATAATGACATAAAAAAGGCCTATGCTTTGCAGGAACGTTGACTCCTTCCTGGTGTGGCAAATCCTGGGCACTCGATATGTCCTAGATTGTAGCACAAGTCATGACGAAATTCACAGAAAATTTCGGCATGACTTTTGCTAAAAAGTGGACAAATCGAGAACCTGAAATTTGGTGGAACGGAAATGAATCAACATTCTGGAAATACATAGGCCACTCGGCTTCATTCCCTGGAAACAACAAAGCCACTTGGGCACGATCGAACCACTTCAATTAAAAGATATATAACATGACCGCTTCGATGAAAAGATATAATCAACAATAAAAATCCAGGAAGGGATCATCTTTAAAATAAAACTTGCCTAAATTATTTTCCTTGAAAAATAGTGGTCTTTTCAAAAATCAAAAACCTTTGCAAAATGACCTCACTAAACACTTCTCCGCCAAGGATAGAACCCAAATTATGTTGATCTAGCTATTCCTCTCTCTCTCTCTCTCACACACACATACACATTATTTTCTCTAACCCTTCTGTGCCTAGGACAGAACCCAATTAAATTATAAAGGAACTCCATTTCTCTAATCCTTCTGACCTAATGCTCTAAAATAAATTTTGGCTCTAACCTAGGCAACCTACTTAACCTAGCTTGTTAACCTAACGAACCTAATCAACGTACCTATTTAACCTAGTTAGTTAACATAGTTTACCTAGATAATCAACCTAATTAAACTAGTTAATGTAGCTAGTTCTCTGTCAAAGCCCTAAATAATTTTTTGCACTAACTTAGATAATTAACCTAATTAAACTAGTTAAAACCTAACTAGTTCTCTATCAAAGCCCTAACTAAATTTTTGCACTAACCTAGATAATTAACCTAATTAAACTAGCTAACCTAACTAGTTCTCTATCAAAGCCCTAACTAAAATTTTGCACTAACCTAGATAATTAACCTAATTAAACTAGTTAACCTAGCTAGCTAGTTATCTGTCCAGTGTTTGTGCTATGCATGAGAGAGAGAGAGGAGGGGTGGGGGCTTACAAAGGATGGCTCCGGTGGTGGTGAGGGAGGTAGTGGTGGCAAGGGAGGCAGGGGCATCTCCGGTGACGGCGAGGGAGGCAGTTGTGGCAAGGGAGGATCCGGTGACGTTGACGGCGACTCCGGTGGCGTTGATGAGGCCGCGCGGCTCCGGTGGCGTTGAGGGCTGCTCCGGTGGCGTCGACGATGCACGACTCTGGTGGCTCCGGGGGCATCGACGCAGGCAGGAGATGGCGGTGAAGTGGGGCGACGGTGAATAGGGGAGACAGTGGCGGGGTGGGTCGAGGGGTTTGAGGGAGAAGTGGTGGCTGAGGGAAATGGTTTTTTGGGTTAAGTCAAACTTATCGGTAGCGCGTTTCACAAAACACGCTATAGCTAAGTTAGCTATAGCGATTTTTACAAAACGCGCTACTGCTATAGCTATGTATCCTTTTCTGTTTCTATAGTAGGGGTCTAGGAAACGCGCTGGAACTATATTAGCTATAGCGCCTCTTATGAACAGACGCTACTGCTACGCCTTTCTCCTTTTTTTTCGCTTTTTCATTTATTTTGCTTTACATTTTATTTTTCCCTTTCTCATTTTTCTACTTCTTTCATTTTCATTTACTTTTCTATTTGTTTTTCATTTTATTTTATTTCCATTAGCAGTAGCACTTTTCTTGGGAAACACGCTACTACTTATAATCTAACGGTATGGTGCTTCTTCAAAGCTCCCTACATCTATGTGTAGCCTATCGTCTCTGCAATGAGAAAATAAGTAGTAGCGCTTTTACACTTGCACGCGCTACTGCTATCTAGCACTAGCGCCCTTTTTTGACCAGCGCTGCTGCTAAATTTCTGTGTATAAGGTTTTCCCTAGCAGTGTTAGAGAAAATGGTGGCTCTGCTAAGCTCATCTAGCATATCATATAACCGTGGAATGGGGTAACGATATCTAACGGTGATATCATTGATGGGACGACAATCGGAACACATGCGATAGGTGCCATCTTTCTTAGGAACAAGGTTTACCGGTACGACACATGGGCTCAAGCTCTCTCGCACATGGCCATTGTCGATGAGTTGTTGTACTTGCTGTTGGATCTCCTTGGTTTCGTCGGGGTTGACGTGGTAGGGTGCTTTGTTAGGAACAGGTGCTTCGGGTATGACGTCGATTCGGTGTTCGATGCCTCATAGAGGTGGTAGTCCTGGAGGTAGCTCATTGGGGAAAGAATTCCTGCAAAAGAGAAGACAACACTAGAGGTAGATTGTGTGAGTTGTTAGTTGATGTGTCTCGTCCTTGCACACAAGGACATAGTGCATAACACTTGATGGGTTCTCACACACTTCTCTCATCTCACGTTTGGTAGCAAATACGACTAAGTTTTTCTTGTCGCTCATCATGGAGGCACTCTATTTTGTCTTGTGGCGCTCACTCTCATTTTGGTGGTTCGCTCTCTCACTATTCTCTCCATGATGGGTGGCTTGCTTCTCGGCAATCACGTGACTTGGAGACATAGGTCGTAGCACGTACTCCTTTCCTTTCATCTTGAAGCTATAGTGATTGGTTCGCCCATTGTGGATGACGCCTCGGTCAAATTGCCATGGACGTCCAAGAAGGAGGTGGCAAACGGACATTGGAACGACATCACACTCCAAAGTGTCTTTGTATGATTCGATCTTGAAGGAAACTTGTACTACATGCTTGATTTGAATAGTGCCGGAGTTGCTTAGCCATTGGACCTTGTAGGGATGTGGGTGCTTCATCTTGACCAATTGAAGCTTGGAACATAGCTCTTCAATTGCCAAGTTATGTCAACTCCCTCCATCGATGATGACCTTCACGGACCTTCCATTGAGGCCGGCCTTTGTGTGGAAGATATGACATCTTTGGTCTTTGTCTTGTTGACGTTGAAGAGACAACACCTTGGAGATAACAAGAGCGGGGATCGAATCTTAGTCACAAAAGACTTGATCATCTTCATGTTCATTCCCTTGACAGTGCATGGCCACTTGCTCGATGGCGTCCATCTCCTCTTCACTCATGGAGTCATAGGTTCCGTCGTCGTTGAGGATCATGGTGCGCTTGTCGGTGCACTCGAAGGACTTGTGGCCTTGGCCGCCGCATGTGAAACATTTGATGGAACTTTACTTTTGTCAGGACCCCGACTCAATGCCACATCGATCTAGCATGTAACACCTCATATCACTTTGCGGCCTCACGCACGGTATTCCCACGGGTGTCGCCTTACCTTAGCCCGGGACCGTTTGCGCCTTTTGGCACACGTATATGACGGTGTCGCTAGCATCCATATGATAAGGAGCCCGGGCTGACATGGCTAGTCATAACCCAAAGCGGCACAGACTTACAGGGACAGGCATCCATGACCCAGCATCGAACGTGTCGGTCATCAGCGAGTGAATCCAGGCTGTAGCACTGGGCTAGCAGGACTCCGGTGAACCGGGCTGTAGCGGGCTAACAGGACTCCGATATTCATCGCGTGACATTTCCCCGAAGGGACAGACACAGGAATGAAGAAGGACACATGCCGGCCAGCCTAAGTGTTCCGGAGCAGTAGCAAGCTACCATGGCTCAGTGAAACACTAGGAGACATTTCCCGGTAAGAGAGGCTACTAAGGATAAACAACTAGATGGTCAGATCCCACACATACCAAGCATTTCAATAGCATACACACAATATGCTCGATATGTGCAATACAACATGGCATCACAAAATGACTCTACGACTCAAGTATTTAATCAATAGGCTCCGAGGAGCGAGATATTACAAACATGGGTCTCATGACCCAACACTCAGAGCATACAAGTCAAAGCACAAGCGGAAGCTATCATGTCTGGGTACAGACATCTATAAATGAAAAAGGCTGAGAAGCCTGACTATCTACCAGATCCTGCCGAGGGCACAAGATCGTAGCTGAGGTAACAAGCTAAACGTCGAAGTCCACGCGAAACTACTAGTGAGACCTAAGTCTCTCTGCAAAAACATAAAATAGGCAAACGTGAGTACAAATGTACCCAGCAAGACTTACATCAGAACTATCTACATATGCATCATTATCAACAAAGGGGATGGTGGGGTTTAACTGCAGCAAGCCAGCTTTGACTCGGTGGCTATCCTAAACTACGAATGCGAGTAACTCTTTTGAGGTGGCGCACACGAGTCCACATATTCACCATATCAATACACCACTATGGAACCGCTCCCGTCTCCCTACGAGAACGCCATCCATAGCACTCACGCTTATCTTGCGTATTTTAGAGTATCCACTTTCACTTGTCTATGAACTGATATAAGCAACCCAGAAGTCCTTTACCGCGGACACGGCTATTCGAATAGATGATGTTAACCCTGCAGGGGTGTACTTCTTCATACATGTTTCCACCACTTAGCGTCTGCACACGACATGTGCTCGGCAGACTTCAAGCGAAAGCCGACGTGGGTGTAGACCACGACCTACCTAAACACCTAAGTCTCTAGTCCAGGTTTATCGCCTATTCGGGTTCCATCCATGAGGAGATCCGGCCGGAGTTTCGCTCACAGCCCCAAACGATGTGAACAGGGTTCCGTGACACCAAACGGGCGCCCGGTATACCCGGCCACGTGCCTAACGCATCACAGCCCACCCCTACGGTCAGCGCTGTCCACGGCCTCCAGCATACTACAAACACCAGAAACTACTTGCAACTCCTGGACAGAGGATAAGGGTGAATAAGAAGTCGAGCGGGGTCATATTTCAGGGCCCAATGTATGGTAGTAGCTGAATCATGGATCACAAACACAGAACTCAGTTCCTGAGGACGGCTTCAATGAGACAACCCACCATGTACTCCTACATGGCCTCTCACCGCTACCTTTACCAAATCGTGTTCACACACTTAGCTCACACAAAGTAGGACATGTTCACACACCTCTAATTCATCCCCGATGAATCAGACCTGACTCAACTCTAAGCAGTAGCAGGCATGACAAACAAACATGAATGAGTAGGCACAACAGGGCTCAAACAACTCCTACTCATGCTAGTGGGTTTCATCTATTTACTGTGGCAATGACAGGTCATGCAGAGGATAAAGGGGTTCAACTACCGCAGCATGTAACAGTTGAATCGGTGTTGTCCTAATGCAGTAAAAGAGAGCAGGAGCGAGAGAGTGGGATTGTATCGGAATGAACAAGGGGGTTTTGCTTGCCTGGCACTTCTGAAGATAATATAGCTCTTCATCAGTGTCAACGATCACATCATCGATATCACGTCTATCGAGAGGGGACAATACCGGCAACACAGAAGGGAACACAATCAATGCAATGCACAATATGATGCATGATCATGACATGGCAAAATGAATGTGTTTTGGGCTAATGCAACTAGCAACAGATTAAATGAAGTTGGTTTGAATACAAGATTCAAATTCAAACTCCATATGTGATTATTCAAATGCCATTTAATTGATTTGTGCTATACAGCAGCTATAAGTTGTTCTAACATGCATGAAAATGGTACAGATGGATTCCTTGAATTTTTCTGATAATTTTTCATATATAAATTATTTAATTTGGAGTTACGGTTAATTTTCTATGATTTATTGAAGTTTATATAATTTTCTGGATTTTCTGATTTATTTTAAATCCAGAAAATCATTTAATGCGTCAGCATGACATCACCTTGACGTCATCAGGTCAACGGGGCAGATTCAGGTCAAACCTGACCAGTGGGGTCCACTGGTCAGTGACACAACTAATTAACCAAGTTAATTAGTCTTAAGTTAATTCTAACTAAACTGTTTGTGGGGCCGGGGCCCACTGGTCAGCGACTAATCAGCTAACTAACCTAGGTTAATTAGTGTTAAACTAATACTAACTAAAATGTCAGGGGGGGTGGCCCACACGTCAGTGACACACGGGGAAGGTCAAACCTGGGTCAACTCGCCGGAGTTGACCCGCGACTCGTCGCCGGCGGAGCCAGAGACGGCGGAGGGGTGCGGGTTTCCTCCTCCGGCGACCAAATGGCCGGCGGAGAGCGTCTACGTGACGCGGGCGCTCGTCCGCGTCGAGTAGTGGCAGCGGCTGGGCCTAAGATGGCCGGAGTCGTCACCGGCGTCGAGCGTGGCGGTCGCCGGAGCTCGGGCGAGCTCGGGGTTGACGCTACGGTGGCCGGGGAGGCTCGTGCGGGGCACCTACGTGTTCCAGGCAGCGCGGGGAGGAAGCTGAGCACGACAGCCGGGCCACTAGGTGGCCGGAGGCACGGCGGCGGCGATCACAGACGGCGGCGGGTTTCGGTCATCAAGGGGGCGACGGCTACGGCAACCGAACGAAGAGGGAAAGAGGGGGAAACGGTGGCGGAGCTCACAGGGGTTGCGACGGTGGCCTCGGGGAGCTCGGGGAGGCGTCGGAGGCGGCGAATCGACAGCGGTGAGCTTCGGTGGCCGGCGACGGAACGGCGATGGTGGCGGCGTTGCAGGGCTTCCGGAGGGCCGTGGGTCGGTGGAGAGGGAAGAGGGGGTCGAGGCGGAGCCTCTGGGCTAGTCGGGGAAGCGAGGGAGGCCCGGTGGCCGTGGTTATGGCAAGCGGCGTCGGCGGCTGCGCTCTGCTTCGGGAGAGGGGGTGAGGGAGGCGAAGCAGGGAGAGAGGGAAGAGGTGCACGGGAGAGTGAGGGGGGTCAGGGGGATCGGGACGGCCTGCGGAAGTCGTCCACGCGGCTAGGAGCTCGTCGGCAAGCAGGAGGTGGCCGCGCGGCCGTGCGCGTGCGAGCACGCAGCAGCTTCGGGGCGAGGGGAGGAAGACGACGGAGGGCTGCAGTGGTGGGCTGGGCCGGCTGGGGGAGCTGGGCCAGGTAAGTGGCGCCAGGTAGGTGGCCCAGGTGGCCTTCTCTCCCTTTCTCTGTTTTATTTTTTTCTTCTGTTTTGTTTTATTTAATTTATTTTGCCACTGTTTTGAATTTTAAAATAATTCAAACAATGCCAAAAACTCCTCTGAATATTTTATATTGCTAGATGGACTTTTCCAAAAGCTTATAAAATATTTCAGGGGTATTTGAAATTATATTCTAATTATATGAATATAATTCAAATTCAAATAGTTAATGAATTAAATCCAAAGTCCCAAAAATAATTCCTTAAAAATGTTCAGTATTTTGGTTGGGACCAGAACCCTTACCAAAAATTATCAAACATTTAAGAAGAGTATTTTGGAGCAATGAATGAGATTTCTAGGGTTTTTGCCCCTCTTTTATTTAAGTTTTTGAGGCTTCCAATTTCCCTCAGTTCAAATTTTAGAATTTAAACATGATGCACCCATGAAGCTAGCCTAGAGCATTACCAGAAGCTAGGGATGTGACAACTCACCCCCACTAAACAAGAATCTCGTCTCGAGATTCAAGCGTAGGGTAGGATGAAGGGGAAACGCAAACTAGTACAATCTTCACGATCCAGGTCGCACTTCAAATGAACGTTGATTTGAACACCATCTTTGTCTTGTCGTCTTGCTCTGAGAACTCCTGTCAACATGACATGGAGGGAAGAAGACTCTAGAAGGGTCGATCTCCTCGAGGATCGAACAACTCAGGATTAACTCACGGAATGAGACATAGAACTATCTCTCGAGCTGAGAGACGAAGCATACCTCTAGAGGGATGGAGTGGAGCAGGTGACGAGGTTCACTAGGTAGACAACAATTCCAGACTTAAGAATGTGGCGATCGGTTGTCAACGTAGCGAGGAGTTGAATTGCCATGATACCACGACGAAACATCCTGGAGAAGGGTGATTCGTAGGTTATTATCTTAAGTGGCAAAAAGAATTACCTTTGATTCAGAGATCATTGAAACTCTTTAAACCAGCCTAAGGCAATTCTCGAGCGATCATTTGGATGGGGTCGGTAGAATGGCATACTCGGACTTGGATGATGTGGATTACCTTGTGGAAGACAACGTAATGGATGAATTTGCTTATCACCGGAAATGGAAGAGACCCATGGTAGGATGGCACAATGGCGGTGCAAGCTGGGAACAGAATGCAAATGCTGGGAATGATTCTGGTAGCTGGGGAAGAACCCAACAATAGAGAGTGAATTCACTGTTTGAAAAGATCATAGCATTGCCGAGGAAACTGAGAGCAATCCCAGTTAGTGCCGATGATAACACGTAGCGCTTGTGCGTGCTCTCAAGAACTTGAGCATTTCCATATTCATCAAGGTTTTACCAACATCCGTGTCAAGGATCCTGGCAACACAACTTGCTACCACGATGAATGATGATGGATGATGCAGATGCAAAGGAAGATAACACTTCTCAGATTACACCTTAGCGAAGCCAAGGAACAAAATCTGGATGATCGACCGAGAGACATTTAGCACTCCGCTTCTAATGTTCTCCTTGATGTGCTAGTGTAACCCATTCATAGAAATGATCTGGTATCTAGAACATCAAGTAAAGGTCGGACTTCGGAACACAAAAATCCATAGGGGCAACTAGGGAGTAATCCTACGAAATCCCTATGGGGAGGTGGCCAACTTCCTCAATCAAGATACTACAATATTAGGTCTCCCGGCGGGGTGTGTTGGCCACGACATCCACTTTACTGGTTATCGTGAGACCAATATTATATTTCTTGGGAAATGTTCCAACCATCACATCTGCCTGAGATTCAGATCTGGTTGGTGTCAGAATATTCCAGACTCATCGAGTCTAGGAAGAAAAATGAAAGTTTGCAACACAAATCGACGAGATGACGTTGCGAGATTCTCGGGGAATGAACTACGATAGCAAGCTCCAAAACATGAGCTGGTTCTGCTACTAACATGTGAACACGTTGTCCCAGACAAGCATGACCACATAGTAGTCTTATAATAAAACACTACCGAGTTCAGGAGGGGGAACCATCAACGAGGGTATCGAAGTCCTTACATAAGTCCGGATTAGCTCTTATGAAGGAACTCCTTCTCCTTGAACAAATCAACCAGTGGCTTGGTGTGCTAGGGATACATATAGATTGAAGGTTGCAAGTCTTCAAACCACAGCATTCTTCGCACGTGTGCATGACTGATTTGGAATGATTCCAAAGAAAGCAACATTGACTTTCTCGAATCCACGGCGGCAACTTGCATCAGATGCACATGAATTAAAGGAAGTCACTACCTTCATCCAAACATATGCTTCATGAGCTAGCATGAACAAATGCTTTCAAAAACTTTCAACACTAGCTTAATGCTCAACAAAATCATGGAGGAGATAAGGATGTTGTCAATGGGCTCAACAACAATTCATCCGGGTTTCCTTTTAAAAGGAATTCCATAGTTAAGTGAACACGGTGATAGCATTGGTCAGACCAAAGATGTAATGGTGTATGCTCGAGGGATCAACCACGAATAAGACAACATTACGAGCATCGTTGGTACTGATTTGATTTGACGATGGCCCACACTCAAATCAAAGGATTGATAAGACAATAGGTCCAACAACTGATCACAGGGACCAATCGATGAAGATATCATCTTTCTTCAACACACACTACACAAGAATATCCCTTTGGAACGAACTAAGTCAGACAAGCTTTTATCTTCCAACTCTCCAAGTTGTTGTCCAGCTTAACCAACTAGCTCAGGGATATCTAACACCGATTCTTGGAAAGAAGGTGGTTCATAAGAAACCAACTTGATCACGGGCTCAACATAACGGTCAGGTGACGACCTGGTGATACTTCCGAGAAGACATTCAGAAAATCACGAACCACCGGTATGTTACTAAGCTCGAGAACAATCTCGCTTTTGAGGGCAAGACGATATAATCAAATGAGTGAGGACTTGACAAGATCCTAACTCATCAATCGAAGGGTGCACCGAAATAAGAACTAGGTAGCACGATAAGTCTTAGAAGGATGATTCAAAAACTAACATGCTAAGAATGAAATTATTATCCTTTAACTACCAAGCAATGAGGTTGCTGGGAGTATTGATTTCACACATCACAATTCATTTGTCGGTATTCCGGTTGCATCAACATGAGGGCTGAGGAATGAACAGTGATGGCAAGAAGTATCACTGTACCAAGAGTTCATGGGATGGTGTGCAATTCCTATAACAATCCCGATATAAAGATGGTAATACTCCAAGGTAGAACAGAACAAAAGCTGGATTAGCAATTTGACCTGCGGAGCACAACTTCTTTGACCCAATCCTGGATATGGAAGAGGTACTGGAGTTTGTTTCTCCTAGTCATTCTGCGATAGAATGGCTTGACGGACCACAAGAGTAATAGGCATCGATAAACGAACGCACGCATACTCTTGACTATCAATTGATAGACGAAGGTCAGTAGACAACTAAAGAGGGACAACTCAAAGGAACACACGATTTTCTGAGTTGTGGATGCATGGTTTGGCATGTCGAACGAATTCAACATTTCTTCCAGATAACCCATGCAGAGAGGTAGGACTGGCAGAGTCACGATTTATGAATGGAGATCTCCTCAAGAGTACTCTAATTGTGATCTTTTGATCCAATAAACATTTGCCATAAGCGGTTCATAGTATTTGGAAGAAGGAAATACCACAGACCTCGAGGACTATCGCAAAGTTACTAATATCCTGAAGGAACTAGCAAACACTATCAACATGAAGTAAGTAGAGTGAATCTCGGGTTCAAGAACCCAGGAACAGAATACCTATTACTAAGTAGCATCACGGGATGCTTTCGAGAATGATGGCCAAAATCATCACACTGGGAACACAAATCATGGCTAAATTACTAGATGATCCCCTGAGACACCTAGGGTCATAATAATTATTCCAACATAAAGGTCGAGGCAGTAGAATACCTCAACTCAACAATTAGTGTGATTGAGCTGGCATAAAGGAGCATCGAAACCAGAGGGAAAGGATTTTGCAAATGCATCAGACTATTTAGAAACCTGGAATGACTCGGACAGCATAACGGCTGTAAATGCTCAGAAAAGACTTGAGACATTCACAAAAATGGTGGCATAACCACTCAGAAGCACAATATCAAGGTTTCGAGATCAACAATTAACATATGGAGGTAGTAGGAACTGAACTCAAGCTTAAATCCAACAATCTTATAAGTCTACGGATTAGTAACACGTGATCCTGATGGGAAGAAGAGATAGCCTAGTTCTTATTCCCCGTAGAAGAGAAGATGATGTCTCAGATCAGAAGGCCATGAGGTATAAGGAGTAAAAAGAGCCTTACGTTCCATCCCACAATCAATTCCCTTATATAACTAAAGAATTTCTAGACTCAACTTCGACCAGTTTGGCTTGGTAATCCTACAGGCAGTCAAGCTCTGATACCAACGCTGTCAGGACCCCGACTCAATGCCACATCGATCTAGCATGTAACACCTCATATCACTTTGTGGCCTCACGCACGGTATTCCCACGGGTGTCGCCTTACCTTAGCCCGGGACCGTTTGCGCCTTTTGGCACACTTATATGACGGTGTCGCTAGCATCCATATGATAAGGAGCCCGGGCTGACATGGCTAGTCATAACCCAAAGCGGCACAGACTTACAGGGACAGGCATCCATGACCCAGCATCGAACGTGTCGGTCATCAGCGAGTGAATACAGGCTGTAGCACTGGGCTAGCAGGACTCCGGTGAACCGGGCTGTAGCGGGCTAACAGGACTCCGATATTCATCGCGTGACATTTCCCCGAAGGGACAGACACAGGAACGAAGAAGGACACATGCCGGCCAGCCTAAGTGTTCCGGAGCAGTAGCAAGCTACCATGGCTCAGTGAAACACTAGGAGACATTTCCCGGTAAGAGAGGCTACTAAGGATAAACAACTAGATGGTCAGATCCCACACATACCAAGCATTTCAATAGCATACACACAATATGCTCGATATGTGCAATACAACATGGCATCACAAAATGACTCTACGACTCAAGTATTTAATCAATAGGCTCCGAGGAGCGAGATATTACAAACATGGGTCTCATGACCCAACACTCAGAGCATACAAGTCAAAGCACAAGCGGAAGCTATCATGTCTGGGTACAGACATCTATAAATGAAAAAGGCTGAGAAGCCTGACTATCTACCAGATCCTGCCGAGGGCACAAGATCGTAGCTGAGGTAACAAGCTAAACGTCGAAGTCCACGCGAAACTACTAGTGAGACCGAAGTCTCTCTGCAAAAACATAAAATAGGCAAACGTGAGTACAAATGTACCCAGCAAGACTTACATCAGAACTATCTACATATGCATCATTATCAACAAAGGGGATGGTGGGGTTTAACTGCAGCAAGCCAGCTTTGACTCGGTGGCTATCCTAAACTACGACTGCGAGTAACTCTTTTGAGGTGGCGCACACGAGTCCACATATTCACCATATCAATACACCACTATGGAACCGCTCCCGTCTCCCTACGAGAACGCCATCCATAGCACTCACGCTTATCTTGCGTATTTTAGAGTATCCACTTTCACTTGTCTATGAACTGATATAAGCAACCCAGAAGTCCTTTACCGCGGACACGACTATTCGAATAGATGATGTTAACCCTGCAGGGGTGTACTTCTTCATACATGTTTCCACCACTTAGCGTCTGCACACGACATGTGCTCGGCAGACTTCAAGCGAAAGCCGACGTGGGTGTATACCACGACCTACCTAAACACCTAAGTCTCTAGTCCAGGTTTATCGCCTATTCGGGTTCCATCCATGAGGAGATCCGGCCGGAGTTTCGCTCACAGCCCCAAACGATGTGAACAGGGTTCCGTGACACCAAACGGGCGCCCGGTATACCCGGCCACGTGCCTACCGCATCACAGCCCACCCCTACGGTCAGCGCTGTCCACGGCCTCCAGCATACTACAAACACCAGAAACTACTTGCAACTCCTGGACAGAGGACAAGGGTGAATAAGAAGTCGAGCGGGGTCATATTTCAGGGCCCAATATATGGTAGTAGCTGAATCATGGATCACAAACACAGAACTTAGTTCCTGAGGACGGCTTCAATGAGACAACCCACCATGTACTCCTACATGGCCTCTCACCGCTACCTTTACCAAATCGTGTTCACACACTTAGCTCACACACAGTAGGACATGTTCACACACCTCTAATTCATCCCCGATGAATCAGACCTGACTCAACTCTAAGCAGTAGCAGGCATGACAAACAAACATGAATGAGTAGGCACAACAGGGCTCAAACAACTCCTACTCATGCTAGTGGGTTTCATCTATTTACTGTGGCAATGACAGGTCATGCACAGGATAAAGGGGTTCAACTACCGCAGCATGTAACAGTTGAATCGGTGTTGTCCTAATGCAGTAAAAGAGAGCAGGAGCGAGAGAGTGGGATTGTATCGGAATGAACAAGGGGGTTTTGCTTGCCTGGCACTTCTGAAGATAATATAGCTCTTCATCAGTGTCAACGATCACATCATCGATATCACGTCTATCGAGAGGGGACAATACCGGCAACACAGAAGGGAACACAATCAATGCAATGCACAATATGATGCATGATCATGACATGGCAAAATGAATGTGTTTTTGGCTAATGCAACTAGCAACAGATTAAATGAAGTTGGTTTGAATACAAGATTCAAATTCAAACTCCATATGTGATTATTCAAATGCCATTTAATTGATTTGTGCTATACAGCAGCTATAAGTTGTTCTAACATGCATGAAAATGGTACAGATGGATTCCTTGAATTTTTCTGATAATTTTTCATATATAAATTATTTAATTTGGAGTTACGGTTAATTTTCTACGATTTATTGAAGTTTATATATTTTTCTGGATTTTCTGATTTATTTTAAATCCAGAAAATCATTTAATGCGTCAGCATGACATCACCTTGACGTCATCAGGTCAACGGGGCAGATTCAGGTTAAACCTGACCAATGGGGTCCACTGGTCAGTGACACAACTAATTAACCAAGTTAATTAGTCTTAAGTTAATTCTAACTAAACTGTTTGTGGGGCCGGGGCCCACTGGTCAGCGACTAATCAGCTAACTAACCTAGGTTAATTAGTGTTAAACTAATACTAACTAAAATGTCAGGGGGGGTGGCCCACACGTCAGTGACACACGGGGAAGGTCAAACCTGGGTCAACTCGCCGGAGTTGACCCGCGACTCGTCGCCGGCGGAGCCAGAGACGGCGGAGGGGTGCGGGTTTCCTCCTCCGGCGACCAAATGGCCGGCAGAGAGCGTCTACGTGACGCGGGCGCTCGTCCGCGTCGAGTAGTGGCAGCGGCTGGGCCTAAGATGGCCGGAGTCGTCACCGGCGTCGAGCGTGGCGGTCGCCGGAGCTCGGGCGAGCTCGGGGTTGACGCTACGGTGGCCGGGGAGGCTCGTGCGGGGCACCTACGTGTTCCAGGCAGCGCGGGGAGGAAGCTGAGCACGACAGCCGGGCCACTAGGTGGCCGGAGGCACGGCGGCGGCGATCACAGACGGCGGCGGGTTTCGGTCATCAAGGGGGCGACGGCTACGGCAACCAAACGAAGAGGGAAAGAGGGGGAAACGGTGGCGGAGCTCACAGGGGTTGCGACGGTGGCCTCGGGGAGCTCGGGGAGGCGTCGGAGGCGGCGAATCGACAGCGGTGAGCTTCGGTGGCCGGCGACGGAACGGCGATGGTGGCGGCGTTGCAGGGCTTCCGGAGGGCCGTGGGTCGGTGGAGAGGGAAGAGGGGGTCGAGGCGGAGCCTCTGGGCTAGTCGGGGAAGCGAGGGAGGCCCGGTGGCCGTGGTTATGGCGAGCGGCGTCGGCGGCTGCGCTCTGCTTCGGGAGAGGGGGCGAGGGAGGCGAAGCAGGGAGAGAGGGAAGAGGTGCACGGGAGAGTGAGGGGGGTCAGGGGGATCGGGACGGCCTGCGGAAGTCGTCCACGCGGCCAGGAGCTCGTCGGCAAGCAGGAGGTGGCCGCGCGGCCGTGCGTGTGCGAGCACGCAGCAGCTTCGGGGCGAGGGGAGGAAGACGATGGAGGGCTGCAGTGGTGGGCTGGGCCGGCTGGGGGAGCTGGGCCAGGTAAGTGGCGCCAGGTAGGTGGCCCAGGTGGCCTTCTCTCCCTTTCTCTGTTTTATTTTTTTCTTCTGTTTTGTTTTATTTAATTTATTTTGCCACTGTTTTGAATTTTAAAATAATTCAAACAATGCCAAAAACTCCTCTGAATATTTTATATTGCTAGATGGACTTTTCCAAAAGCTTATAAAATATTTCAGGGGTATTTGAAATTATATTCTAATTATATGAATATAATTCAAATTCAAATAGTTAATGAATTAAATCCAAAGTCCCAAAAATAATTCCTTAAAAATGTTCAGTATTTTGGTTGGGACCAGAACCCTTACCAAAAATTATCAAACATTTAAGAAGAGTATTTTGGAGCAATGAATGAGATTTCTAGGGTTTTTGCCCCTCTTTTATTTAAGTTTTTGAGGCTTCCAATTTCCCTCAGTTCAAATTTCAGAATTTAAACATGATGCACCCATGAAGCTAGCCTAGAGCATTACCAGAAGCTAGGGATGTGATAACTTTATGGTCTCATCGGTTGGAGTAGTAGATGATGAAGCCCTTGGATTGAAGTTTCTTGTAGTAGGAAGACGACTTGAAGTTGTAGAATTCTTCTTGTAGTTGGACTTTTTGCTGTTGCTTGGTGAAGCTTTTGTCGAGGTAGGAGTAGTTGGCGTCGTTGAAGCTTGGTTGTTGGGGAAGCCATAGCTCTTGGAAGAGTACTTGTCTTACTTGAAGTCATCGTGCACTTGACATTCCGCTTTGGTAGCTTGATGCACTATCTCAATGAGGTTGGAGTAGGGTTGGAAGTCGACAATCTTCTTGATAGGATGATTGAGTCCATTCAAGAAACGGGCCACAGTTTGCTCATCATCTTCCTTGACATTGGCTCGTATCATGGCAATCTCCATTTCCTTGTAGTATTCATCAACGCTCTTTGTTCCTTGCTTGAGGAGTTAGAGTTTCTTGAAGAGGTCGCGGTTGTAGTATGTTGGCACAAAGCATGCTCTCATGACATCCTTCGTTTGATCCCATGCTGTGATGGGTGGTTCACCTCTTGCCTCTCGGCGCTCAAGGACTTGTTCCCACCAAATGAGTACATAGTCTTGGAATTGAAGGGATGCCATGGCGATCTTCTTCTCTTCCTCATAGTTGTGCAAATGAAAGATCTCGTCGACCTTCAATTCCCATGAAAGGTACCCTTCGGGATCATTGCTTCCGGTGCACTTGGGCATGGTGAACTTGAGCTTGCCATAGCATTGCTCTTCATTGTGTTGGGGTCGAGGGTGATGATGACGCCCTTGATGTGGATGATTGTGAACCTCATGTTGCTCTTGAGGAACTTGAGGTTCTTGTCGAGATTGTGGATGATCTTGAGGAGCCTGATGTTGCACGCGAGCTTGATATATTCTTTATTGAACTTCCTCGCAAAGCGCTTCTTGTTTCTCACGAGTATTCCGGTTGTGCGTGGCTACGGCTTGACTTGATTCTCGGAGGGCACGTACCTCAAGTGCTTGAGCTTCATGTCGTTGTTGTTCTTGATGTTGTGCCTCGTCATCTTGTGTGTCTTGGCATTGTCGCGCTCGCTCTTCCTCTTCTTGTTGGCGTTGGCGTTTCCTTTCTTGTGCTTTCGCAAAGGTAGCTTGGTTTTGACGGTGTCGATGTTCTTGCGCTAGAAGTTGCTCTTGAGAATCGATTCCATGTAGAGGACTGTGATTTGCTTGACGGTCTTGCAGCGCGGCTCGACGTAAAGTGTTTGATGTCGGTGTACTTGAGTCGGAGATGGTGTCGTTGGAGTGTCGACTGGAGCGGCTCCATCTTTAGTAGGACGAAGTGGTAGAAGAGCGGTTTACCAACAAGGCACGAATCTTGTCCATTCTTGCATCGTTCTATTGTTTGTGTGCATCGAGCTTGTTGTCGAAGTAGTCTCTTGTTCGTTTCTCGGTGAGTCGCAAGTCGGTGGCGAGATTGTCGACGCAGTCTCTCATAACTTGTTGTTCTTGATGCAAAGCTGGTTGTGCACCAAAGAGGTGGCTCTTGGTGATGTAGGAGGTCATGTCATCGTATTGCTCGATGAAGAGTGGGTTGGTATAAGCACCTGGCCTATCCATCATTCCAAGCAAATATGCGAGTGGGAGAAAGAGAAGAACTTATACCAAATGTACCTTGACCGATGTTGAGGATGGATCAATGATCACTCGAATGTATAACAAGGAAATAGCACAATTGGTACCAATTTCTTGCCGGTTCTCACACCTACACAAGTAAAAGCTTATGGTGGAGCTTGGTTAGGATGGTGGCAGAAAATTTGTTAGCAAGACTCAAAGATTTTGAAAAAGATTTGCAAATTCGTAAATGCAACAAGTACACCAAGAAAGTAGTGGTACACGGAAACACACACGCAAATAGATAAGTGGGTTTGTGCAAACCAAAAATGAGTGAAAAATGTGGAATCCACAGAAAATGCTGTTGTTGCACAACTCTAGAGAGATGCTAGCACGATTGCACGATAGACGAATACGAGACTTATGCACAACCTACTAAGAAAAAATTCAACGACTTCTATCCCAAGTATGTTATATGTATGGTATTCCGATGATATGATCCAAGATGATCGAGTATGACAATCTTGCGTAAAAGCTGTTGGCTTATCTTTTCCTCTTTTGCTTAAAAGCTTGTTTGGCTCTTTGTCTTTTGAGCTCTTTTGATTGCAACTTATGCAAAACTTCACGAACCAAGCTAGCAATTGTGTGTATGCTACGACAACCAAAATAAGAGATGATACCAAGATATGTACCAAAATGATATGGTATGTATGCAATGGGAGCTACGATCACTAATGTGCACAAGTAACATTGCCGGCAATACTCCATGGCTAGTCTCGATAGGAAAGGTACGCAAAATGGGCTATGGGGTTATCAATGTAATGACAAGCTGTAGACAAAGATTTTGTCGAAGTTACCGTCAAAGGTTACTCGTTTGTAAGAAAGGACGGATGACGATGAAGTGGTCGTTGTCGAGACCTTGGCGAAGATGAGCGGCGGTGAAGCCCATGTTGAACAATTCCTAGTTAGCCGAAACACCCTAGGAAACGATGAACCACAACCTAAATTCTCAAAACCAAAGTCAAAATTGTGTCGGAGTGTGAAACGGGTGAGCGATGGTGGTTGCGGAAAGCGGCAGTGGCATGCAAGTGCATGTGCTGCAAGGTGGTATTGGTGTGCGTATGCTGAAATGGAGTGGAACGGTGGCGGTGGCCGAACTGAAAAAGTGCAGTTTCAGGAAATGTCGGACCTCCGATGGTGGTCGGATGATCGGTAGTCGTCGGACGTCCAATCACTGTCGGACGTCCGGTGCCTGGGCGATTTCAGGCACGGGATGAACTCGGGTTCTCGAGATGGGGAGGCGAAATTTGGGCAAAATTGAGCGACTTTGTGGCTGGAAAAGGTGGAGATGGTGGGGAAAAGCTAGATCCACTCAAGGCAAAGCATATCCACGGATCAAATCCAACAAAACTTCATCACACGAACAAATCACAAAAAAAATTGGGGCTATTTTTGTGGGAATTTTAGAAATTTGAGACGAACACAACAAAATTAGGCTAGAAACAAGGGTAGGGGCTCCAAATACATGATCAACCAACGCTCATGATACCAAGATGATGTAGGGTAGAACCCTAGATGCCCGATCTTTCACGATTGGAGGGGATCCTACGAAGAACACGAGGAACACGAGGGGAAAACATGAGGAGGAAAATCACGCAAACCAACAAGATTCGATTACACATGTGCTAGATCCTCGAAACACAAAGAGATACACGATCCGAATCCAACAAAGGACGATACAAGAGGTCTTGAGGGGTCTTCCCATTAAGGGGTCTTGAATCCAAGGTGGATCTTCTTCGAAGAGGGATCAGTCTCTCTCGATGGAGTTGATCCAAATGGATGAGTAAAACCCTACCTCACAAATGTGCTAAACCATTGCTAACCCTAGAAAAACGGAGGAGGTCTATGTATAGTCTAGTGTCACGAATGGGTAAGTGGGCTCCATCGTATCTACTTTTCCAAACACTTTTGCCCTTGTTTTGGACTCTAACTTGCATGATTTGAATGGAACTAACCCGGACTGACGCTGTTTTCACCAGAATAGCCATGGTGTTATTTTTGTGCAGAAATAAAAGTTCTCGGAATGACCTAAAACTTCACGGAGAGTATTTTTGGAATTAATAAAAAATACTGGTGAAAGAATCAAGACCAGGGGTCCTCACCCTGTCCACGAGGGTGGGGGCGCGCCCTACCCCCCCGGCACGCCCCCCTGTCTCGTGGCCCCCCTAATGCTCCACCGACCTCAACTCCAACTCTATATATTCACGTCCGGGGAGAAAAAAAATCATAGAGAAGGATTCATTGCGTTTTACGACACGGAGACGCCGCCAAGCCCTAATCTCTCTCAAGAGGGCTGATTTGGAGTCCGTTCGGGGCTCCGGAGAGGGGAATCCGTCGCCATCATCATCATCAACCATCCTCCATCGGCAATTTCATGATGCTCACCGCCGTGCGTGAGTAATTCCATCGTAGGCTTGCTGGACGATGATGGGTTGGATGAGATTTATCATGTAATCGAGTTAGTTTTGTTAGGGTTTGATCCCTAGTATCCATTATGTTCTGAGATTGATGTTGCTATGACTTTGCTATGTTCTGAGATCTGAACCTTTTCATGAATTTATGTGAGTTCTTGATCCTATCTTGCAAGTCAATAGTCACCTACTATGTGTTATGATCCGACAACCCCGAAGTGACAATAATCGGGACCACTCCCGGTGATGACCATAGTTTGAGGAGATCATGTATTCACTAAGTGCTAATGCTTTGGTCTGGTACTCTATTAAAAGGAGGCCTGAATAACCCTTAGTTTCCAATAGGACCCCGCTACCACGGGAGGGTAGGACAAAAGATGTCATGCAAGTTCTTTTCCATAAGCACGTATGACTATATTTGGAATACATTCCTACATTACATTGATGAACTGGAGCTAGTTCTGTGTCACCCTATGTTACTTAATGCTTCACATATTGATCTTTGCTTAGTTACTTTACCGTTGCCGCTGTTACAATTACTACAAAACTGCTACTGTTACTTTTGCCACTATTACCGTTACTTCCATATTACTTTGCTACTAAATACTTTGCTGCAGATATTAAGTTTTCCAATTGTGGTTGAATTGACAACTCAACTGCTAATACTTGAGAATATTCTTTAGCTCCCCTTGTGTCGAATCAATAAATTTGGGTTGAATAATCTACCCTCGAAAACTGTTGCAATCCTCTATACTTGTGGGTTATCAAGACTATTTTCTGGTGCCGTTGCCGGGGAGCATAGCTCTATTCTTTGAGTCAACTGGGATTTATATCTGCTGATCACTATGAGGAACTTGAAAGACGAAAGAACTAAGATTTTTCCCTCAACTACGAGGGGAGGTATGGAACTGCCATCTAGCTCGGCACTTGATTCACCTTCTGTTTTGAGTAAGCTTGGGACACCTAAACCTGCTTCTGCTATTAATTCAGATATGTCGCATGTTATTGATGATGCCACTTCTACTATGCATGATACTTATGATGAAACTACTTCTATGCTTGATAATACTATGCCATTAGGTGAATTTCTTGATGAACAACTTGCTAGGGCTAGAGAGAATGAAATTATTGAAACTGATAATACTAATGTAAGTGATGATGAAGATTCTCCCCCTAGACATGAATTGCCTGTTGTGCCTGAGGGTTATGTTATGGATGAAGAAAATGCTAGAGATTTTCTTGCTTGCAATGATAGATCTGATCTTAAGAAATTGTTAGCTAAGCTGAAAGAAAAGTCTCTGAATGCTAGAATGAAATATGACCCTACTTTTGCTACTTCACCCATCTTTATTACTGATAAGGATTATGATTTCTCTGTCGATCCTGAGATAATTACTTTGGTTGAATCTAACCCTTTTTATGGCTACGAATCTGAAACTGTTGTGGCACATCTTACTAAGTTAAATGATATAGCCACCCTATTCACTAATGAGGAAAAACTTCGATACTACTATATCCGTAAGCTATTTCCATTCTCATTAAAGGGTGATGCTAAAACTTGGTTTAATTCTCTTGATCTTGGTTGTGTCCGTAGTCCCCAGGATATGATTTATTACTTTTCTGCTAAATATTTCCCCGCTCATAATTAAGAAACAAGCTACTTTAAGGGAAATATTTAATTTTGTGCAAATTGAAGAAGAGAGTCTCCCACAAGCTTGGGGAGGATTATCCGATTACTTAATGCTCTGCCTGATGATCCTCTCAGGAAAAATGAAATACCTGATATCTTTTATAATGGACTAACCGATGCTTCCAGAGACCACTTGGATAGTTGTGCTGGTTGTGTTTTCAGGGAAAGAACTGTTGATCAAGCTGAATTGTTATTGAATAATATGTTGACTAATGAAAACAATTGGACACTTAATGAACCAACTCCTACACACTGGAATCTGGCACTTTGCCATCTGCCATGGCAGATGGCAAAGGCATGGTCGGTGGATGGCAAAGGCTTTGCCATCTGCCAGCAGATGGCAAACAGTTCGTCCGAAACCCTGCCGGTAAAGGCTTCTTTGCCGTCTGCTGGCTGATGGCAAAGAGCCTGTGGCTTTGCCATCTGCTGGCAGATGGCAAAGCCTCTTAACGGGGTTAGCCCCGTTAGAAGGCTAACGGCATACTTTGCCATCTGCCAGCAGATGGCAAAGGCTGCATGCTTTGCCGTCTTCCAACAGATGACAAAGAGGTTTGCCATCTACTGTCAGATGGCAAAGAGCCCAAATAGGCCAGCCCAAATTTTACATGTAGATGACACGTGGCCTCTTTGCCATCTGCCAGCTGACGGCAAAGTGACTATATTGCCCCATTTAATTTTGTTTTTTCTTATATCAATTCATTTTCACAGAAATCAAACACAAATATATTTATATGACCAATATAGCATATTCAACACATATTACCAATAGTCATGAACACATATGTATCCAACATATGTTACCAATAGTAGCAAGTTTCATCCGTACATATACATAGTTTCATCAATATTACACAGTTTCATCCATAGGTAGCAAGTTTCACAAGGTCAAAACAAAAACTAAATACAAGCACTCCATCAACCCAAGCTTCCGTGATCTTAAGCAAATCTGTAAAATGGGAAAGAAGAAAGTTAGAAGAAGAAGACTAAAAAAAGAAGATTATTATGATGCAACTAAAATGTGAAGATTATTATGATGCAACTTATATCTGTAAAATAGGTCATTTTGGAGCTAAGTATGGTTATTATGTCATTTTTGAGCTAGCTAAGCATACTAAGTCATTTTGGTGTAAAACATGCTAAGGTCATTTTGGAGGAAAAGATGCTAAGTATAGGTCATTTTAGAGCTATCCTAGGTTAAATATGACATTTTTAAGCTAGCTAAGCATATTAAGTCATTTTGGAGGAAAAATGCTAAGTATAGGTCATTTTAGAGCTATCCTAGGTTAAATATGTCATTTTGGAACTAATTAAGCTTATTATGTCATTTTTGAGCTAGCTAAGCATATCGAGTCATTTTGGAGGAAAAAATGCTAAGTATATGATTATGTCGCTAGTATCCATATGGCAGAGAACCCGGGCCGACATGACTAGTCATAGAACCAAGGTGGCACAAACGTACAGGGACAGGCATACATGACCCAACAATGCACATGTCGGTCATCAGCGAGTGCAACCAAGTCATAGCAAGCTACAAGGACTTCGGTGATACACCGCGTGACATTTCCCCGTAGGGACAGACACAGGAGCAAAGAAGGACACATGCCGGTCAATCCATGTGTTCCGGAGCAGTAGCGAACTACCATGGCTCAGTGGAAGCACTAGGAGGCATTTCCCTGTATGGAAGGCTACCAAAGGCACACGACTAGGTGTCGAATCTCACACATACAATGCATTTCAAACATACACACATTATGCACGATATGTGTAGATACAACATGCCATCACAACAAAACTCTATTAAGCAAAACACTTGGAAAACTTACCATCATCACGGAGGTGTAGGTGTAGGTGTAGGTGTAGGACCGGTCGCGCCAGTGGTAGACGGAGAAGGATCGGTCGATGCTTGTCGGGAGTTACGCTGCACCAAAGATTATTTCCAATGTATCATTAGCATGATGCAACTCAAATGTGAAGACTAGTAACTAATGACCGTTCAAATGAAACTCACTGTGCCCGCCGGAGCAATGACTGGCATCGACGGAGGGGTCTGGCCGTTCTTCTCGCACATGGACTGTACATTTGGTTTTGACGAGTCAGTCATATTAGTTACTAATGAAAGGAACATTGCGTGCATGATTTAGCTAATATGCAGAAGAAACTTACCACGAAGAGATCGTACATGGCCCGGTTAGCCGAGTCGTTCCGGTTCCTCTCCTCCTCCAACAGCCTAGCCGTCCTCTCCTCATTCTCCCTGTCCCTCTCCGCCGCCTGTCGGTCCCTCTCCGCCAACTGCCGGTCCCTCTCCTCAAAAGCAGCCTGGGTCTTCCCTCTCTCTGCCTCAATAGCAGCCTGCAACACCACTCGTTAGCATTGTAATCATCGACGGCCGCAAACACAATGTAATGGAGGAAAGGCTACTATAACAAACCTGGAATTCGATTTCCACTGGTCGTAAACGAGGCGGTATCTCAGGATCAGAGCTGGTCTGGCGCTTCTTGATCTGCGAGAGAGTGCTACTACAACATATCAGTCCATTACCAGTGGCTAACAGTCATACAAAGCCCCTTCATGGAAAAATAAATGGCATTGATAATGTGCCATTGTCACGGAGTTCAATGGAAAGCACCACTATCTACTATTTGTAAATCGGCCAAATCAGAAACTACTATAATAGTTAGTTATGGATCGATAATAATGGTGATAACATGTTGTTTTGGCAAACCTATGTCAAAAAGCTCTCAGAGAATAACACAATCATCCGAATCTAGCATGGAGACTGAAAGAGCCTCACTTGGCATAAAATTCATATATATCTGATTTGAAGGCTGCATATATATTGTACTACCTTCCTGTGTATAAGACAACTTCAAAAATAAATCACGCTAGGAGGACATCTCTAACATTTTATGTACAATAAATGTATGATTATAGAAATTACACTACCAAAATATTTTTAGCTTTCATACATGGTAAAGAGAAGTCCTTAAATCAGAGCGTAAAAAACAAATTCATTACTCCAAAATAACATATGTAGAATTAGAAACAACATGAGGGAGATGGGGTTATTCTTTGACTACATTATAAAGATTACACCGGTCCACCTCACTTGCAGCTTGTTTGAATTTTCATCGACTATCTTGTCGGCATGACTAAACAAAGGTCTGCACAAACAAAATGAGAGTGGGAGAGTTAATAGCAGACTAATGCTGCCTCAAGGTGTTGGTATAACTGCTCAAAAAAAAAGTCAAAGAACAATCAAATTTTAAATAAGCAACAACAATAATACAAATTATCCAAATAAATCTCCATATCCAGCCAGCCAAAATATTAGTGTGTGACAACCCTACGACGCAGACGATGTCTGAATCTTGTGTACAGACGGCGACTTGCTCACTACAAATTCAGATAACTGATAAGGAAGATACAAAATCAGATAGTCCGGGTAAATAGGATTAACAGATCACCAGATCATTGCATACCAGGACTGTGCTTACAGCCAGCTAGCCGTACCTAGAAGCTATCAACATTCGCACACTACAGAACCTAAAATTGTACTGGCACTTGTTAATTAGGCTACTCCTCCTCGGTCCCTCCTAATTTCAAAGCAGTAACCGTTTACTTTCCCATTCTCATCCATAAACTGTAAACAAAATTCACACATACATACTCTGGCATAAGAAAGATTCACTGGAACAAAATAACTGCACACTATCTCCTTGTAGAAACTTTTTAATGTATGGCAGATGGCATTCTTATCCTTTATTTCGCAGAACAGGAACCCCTTGCAAAGCTAACACTTGGATTGGTATATTCTTCAGCCTTATAAGTGTATAAAGGCTCCTGCCGTGGTCTAAATGTTCCAAAGCGTCACCATCTGATTCTCAACTTCAAAACAGAACAGGGTTAATACAGACGATAACCTAGCCTAGCCCTACAGTCAAGGAGCTAATTGCATACTGAACAATCCCGAGTAGGAGGAAGCAAGGAGAGGAAATAAGAACACGCACCATGGCTATTTTCTTGCAATCGGGGTCTCATACTCCGCCTCACGGTCGGATGCTGATGATGGATAGCACGGTGTGCTGGACGCTTAATAATTCGTTGTCGTCGGCTAGAAGGAGCGCCTGCAAGTCCACATCCACGGCTAGTGCCTCACCATAGGGGAGGTGGTGGAGAACTTTCTTCTAAGTTCTGCAACCATAAAAATATTGTTCTTTATAGAACAGATGTGATTATAAGATAATTTATTTGTATGATATGCATTGCTAAAGAAAATATTATTACATTTGCATCAGAACCCCCACGGTAGGAGGATAAGTGATATTATGAATTTATGATAACTGTCACAAGAACCCCCCCGAGGCATGTGATCAAACAAAAACAAAAACATTTCCCAATGCAATGCAGAACCTTGTAACTAGTGCAGGGATCATGTCTCTAGCTACCAGTTTCAGAAAACATTAGACCGAATGTTATCTTATCACCTAGTACCTACTAAAATTAAGGAAGGAAGTAACAACTAATTAATGGAGGTGTGATGTGTGTTGCTATAAATAAATCAACTATATATTAAACGAACCAATTCGTGCAGTTTATATATACAAGGTTCCTAATGCACGTACTAGTTACTTATGAGGATTTCATCCATGATTCTGGATCATGTGACTGCCGGCCTATACAACCCACAACTGTTTGCATCCATGAATCCTGCAACTGGCCTGGAACTTGGTGTCCTGGATTTCAGAGATGCAGGCAAATTCGTGCTAAAAAACCTGAAATCCAGGCCAAAGCCTCGCTAAATCCCCTAAAATAAACTGCCACCTGAACGGATGGACAGACAAAAGCACCTCGCATCCGGATCCAAACCAAGTCCATCACGGAAACGTAGAACTGGTGCGGCATTCATAATCCTTGCAGCACAGCACCGACGGGAAACCGGATCCCCGTCGCACTCGAAAACAGCACGGGGCGCAGCGCGCGACGGCACTCGGAACTTGCTCACGGATTCCAGCTAGCGGAATCTATCGGAGCCCCAACGCGGCGCGCCGATCGACCAACCGAACCAAATCGAACCGTGCGCCGTGCTCCAGGGTCGCTCACGGATTTCACCCGGCCAAAACACGCGCAAATCGAGCTTACATAAAGAAAAGTACCAGATAATCTGCGTTGGATGGCGCCGTGGCGGGGAGGGCCGCGGGAAGGGGGCGGCGCCGCGGCCTGGCTCGGTGGAGGGGCGGTCTGCGGTGGCGGGGAGGGCCGCGGGGCACGCCGCGGTGGCCGGGAGGGCCGCGGGGAGGGGGCGGCGCCGCGCTTGGAACGGTGGAGGGACGAGCGCAGGGGC
>NC_041381.1:42045697-42115163 GCF_002162155.2 Triticum dicoccoides | reverse complement strand
CGGTGGTGGGGGGTGGGTGAGGTGGGGAGAGAGAGAGAGGGGTGGGGCCGGGCTGGGAGAGAGAGAGAGAGAGGGGTGGGGCCAGGCTGGGAGAGAGGGGAGGAGATTTTTTTTAGAAGAAGAGGCCTCTTTGCCATCAGCCAGCGGATGGCAAAGGCCCATATCTTTGCCATCAGCCAGCGGCTGGCAGATGGCAAAGAGGTGGGGCTACTGGGCCGTTACAGTGCCGTTAGCCATTGGGCCCCACCCACTTCTTTGCCATCTGCCAACAGACGAAAAAGATTCTTTGTCATCTGTTGGCAGATGGCAAAGAGGTGGGTTGATAGGCCGTTACAGCACTGGACCCCTACCCACCTCTTTGCCATCTGCTGGCAGATGGCAAAGATTATTTGCCATCCACTAGCAGATGACAAAGAATTGGCTGATGGCAACCATGTTCTTTGCCATCTGTTTTTTATAAGCAGATGGCAAAGACGATCTTTGCCATCAGCTGGCAGATGGCAAAGAGCTGGCTGATGGCAAATTCCCTGTTTCCAGTAGTGCTAAGCCAACTCCGAAGAAAAGGGGTATCCTATTTCTCAGTCCTGAAGATATGCAAGATGCAAAGAAATCTATGAAAGAAAAGGGTATTATAGCTGAAGATGTTAAGAATTTACCGTCTATTGAAGAAATACATGGTCTTGATAACCCAACATAGGTAGTAGAGGTAAATTCTCTCTATATATTTGATGAACGTGATATCCCTCGTTATAAGTCTCCTAGCCAATACTTAGATGCGTTTGATAATATTATTGTTAAACAAGAAAACTTCAATGCTTATGTTGGTAGACAATTGAAACGTAATGCTTATATGATTGAACACTTGAGTGATTATATGTCTAGAGTTAAAGGTGAACTTAAAATTATTCGTAAACATGCTTCTATGGTTACCACTCAAGTAGAACAAGTGCTTAAAGGTCAAAATGATTTGCTCAATGAATTAAATAATAAGAAAAATGATAATGCTGTGAGGGTTATTACTAGAGCTGGTAGAATGACTCAGGAACCTTTGTATCCTGAGGGCCACCCTAAGAGAATTGAGAAAGATTCTCAGAGAAATAATGTTGATGCAACTAGTCCTTCTAAAAAGAAGAAGAAGAAAAATGATAGGACTTTGCATGCTTCTAGTGAACCTGTTGTGGACACACCAGAGAATCTTAATGATATTTCTATTTCTGATGCTGAAACACAATCTAGTGATGAACGTGAACCTAGTGATAATGTTAATGATAATGTTCATGTTGAAGCTCAACCTAGCAATAACAATGATGTAGAGGTTGAACCTGCTATTGATCTTGATAACCCACAATCAAAGAATCAACGTTATGATAAAAGAGACTTCATTGCTAGGTAGCACGGTAAAGAAAGAGAACCATGGGTTCAGAAACCCATGCCTTTTCCTCCTAAACCATCCAAGAAAAAGGATTATGAGGATTTTGAGCGCTTTGCTGAAATGATTAGACCTATCTTTTTGCGTATATGAAAGATATTCTCACAAATAAAAGAAAGATACCGGAAGCTAAAATTTCCACCATGCTTGCTAATTATACTTTTAAGGGTGGAATACCTAAGAAACTTGGAGATCCAGGAGTACCAACTATACCATGCTCCATTAAAAGAAATTATGTTAAAACTGCTTTATGTGATCTTGGAGCCGGTGTTAGTGTTATGCTTCTCTCTTTATATCATAGACTTGAATTGAATAAGTTGACACCTACTGAAATATCTTTGCAAATCGCTGATAAATCAACCGCTATACCTGTCGGTATTTGTGAGGATGTGCCTATTGTGGTTGCAAATGTTACGATCTTAACGGACTTTGTTATTCTTGATATTCCCGAGGACGATAGTATGTCGATTATCCTTGGAAGACCCTTTTTGAATACTGTAGGGGCTGTTATTGATTGCAACAAAGGCAATGCCACCTTTCATGTTAATGGTAATGAGCATACGATACACTTTTCGAGGAAACAACCTCAAGTTCACAGTATCAATTATATTGGAAAAAATTCCAACTATTACTATTGAGGTTTTGAATTTCCTCTTCCTACTGTCAAGAAGAAATATGATATCCTTATTATTGGGGATGTACATATCCCCGTTGAGGTAACCTAGTGCTATTCGAAAATTCTCCGGTTTCATGCGATTCGGAATGAGTTTATTAACAAGACTTGATCAACCTTGTTAGTGGATTCCTTTTGATGAGCATGAGATGGATGAAGTTAGAAAGCACAACTCTCTGTACCCTACTTTTACTTTTTGTTATTTAGATTAAATAAAGCAAAAATAGTATTTTCTATCTGTTTTCTGAATTATCCTTGCAATAAAAAATACCCCAAAAATAAAAGTTGTTCAAACGTCCCGAAAATGAAATATGATTTTTTATAGAATATTTGAGAATATTTGGCACTAAGAACACACCAAAGGGGGAAACTGCTAACCCACAAGTGTAGGGGATCGCTACAGCTTTCGAGGGTAAAGTATTCAACCCAAATTTATTGATTCGACACAAGGGGAGCCAAAGAATATTCTTAAGTATTAGCAGTTGAGTTGTCAATTCAACCACACCTTGATAACTTAGTATCTACAGCAAAATATTTACTAGCAAAGTGGTATGATAGTAATAGTAGCAGTGGCAAAAGTAAAGATAATAGTTTTGTAGTAATTGTAACAGTAGCAACGGAAAAGTAAATAAGCGAATTATAAGATGTGAAAAGCTCGTAAGCATTGGATTAGTGATGGATAATTATGCCGGATGAGATTCCTCATGTAATAGCTATAACATAGGGTGACACAGAACTAGCTCCAATTCATCAATGTAATGTAGGCATCTATTCCGAATATAGTCATACGTGCTTATGGAAAAGAACTTGCATGACATCTTTTGTCCTACCCTCCCGTGGCAGCGGGGTCCTAGTGGAAACTAAGGGATATTAAGGCCTCCTTTTAATAGATAACCAGAATAAAGCATTAGCACATAGTGAATACATGAACTCCTCAAACTATGGTCATCACCGAGAAGTATCCCGATTATTGTCACTTCGGGTTGTTGGATCATAACACATAATAGGTGACTATAGATTTGCAAGATAGGATCAAGAACTCATATATATTCATGAAAACGTAATAGGTTCAGATCTGAAATCATGGCACTCGGGCCTAGTGACAAGCATTAAGCATAGCAAAGTCATAGCAACATCAATCTCAGAACATAGTAGATACTAGGGATCAAGCCCTAAAAAAACTAACTTGATTACATGGTAAATCTCATCCAACCCATCACCGTCCAGCAAGCCTACGATGGAATTACTCACGCATGGCGGTGAGCATCATGAAATTGGTGATGGAGGATGGTTGATGATGACGACGGCGACGAATCCCCCTCTCCGGAGCCCTGAACAGACTCCAGATCAGCCCTCCCGAGAGACATTAGGGCTTGGCGGCGGCTCTGTATCGTAAAACGCAATGAAACTTTCTCTCTGATTTTTTACTCTGCGAAATGAAATATATAGAGTTGGAGTTGAGGTCTGCGGAGCTCCAGGGGACCCACGAGATAGGGGGGTGCCTAGGGGGGGAGGGCGCGCCCTGCACCCTCTTGGATAGGGTGTGGGCCCCTTGGCCTTCATCTTTTGCTAGTATTCTTTATATTTTCCAAAACTTATCTCCGTGGATTTTCAGGTCATTCCGAGAACTTTTGTTTTCTGTACAATAAACAACATCATGGCAGTTCTGCTGAAAACAACGTCAGTCCGGGTTAGTTTCATTCAAATCATGCAAGTTAGAGTCCAAAACAAGGGCAAAAGTGTTTGGAAAAGTAGATACGTTGGAGATGTATCAACTCCCCCAAGCTCAAACCTTTGCTTGTCCTCAAGAAATTCAATTGATAAACTGAAAGTGATAAAGAAAAACTTTTACAAACCCTATTTGCTCTTTTTGTTGTAAATATGTAAAGCCAGCATTCAAGTTTCAGCAAGTATTATGAACTAACCATACTCACAATAACACCTAGGTCTTACAATTACTCATATCAATGGCATAATCAGCTAGCGAGCAATAATAATAAAACTCAGATGACAACACTTTCTCAAAATAATCATAATATAATATAACAAAATGGTATCTCGCTAGCCCTTTCTGAGACCGCAAAACATAAATGCAGAGCACCTTTAAAGATCAAGGACTGACTAAACATGTAATTCATGGTAAAAGAGATCCAGTCAAGTCATACCCAATATAAACCAATAGTAATGAATGCAAATGACAGTGTGCTCTCTAGCGGGTGCTTTTTAATAAGAGGGATGATGACTCAACATTAAAGTAAATAGATAGGCCCTTCGCAGAGGGGAGCAGGGATTTGTAGAGGTGCCAGAGCTCGATTATAAAATAGAGATGAATAACATTTTGAGCGGCATACTTTCACTGTCAATGCAACAACCATGAGATGGCGATATCTTCCATACTGAAGGAAATATGCCCTAGAGGCAATAATAAGGTTATTACTTATTTCGTTATATCATGGTAAATGTTTATTATTCATGCTAGAATTGTATTAACTGGAAACATAATACATGTGTGAATACATAGACAAACATAATGTCACTAGTATGCCTCTACTTGACTAGCTCGTTTATCAAAGATGGTTATGTTTCCTAGCCATGGACAAAAGAGTTGTCATTTGATTAACGGGATCACATCATTAGAAGAATGATGTGATTGACTTGACCCATTCCGTTAGCTTAGAACTTGATCGTTTAGTATGTTGCTATTGCTTTCTTCATGACTTGTACATGTTCCTGTAACTATGAGATTATGCAACTCCCGTTTACCGGAGGAACACTTTGGGTACTACCAAACGTCACAACGTAACTGGGTGATTATAAAGGAGTACTACAGGTGTCTTCGAAGGTACATGTTGAGTTGGCATATTTCGAGATTAGGTTTTGTCACTCCGATTGTCGGAGAGGTATCTCTGGGCCCTCTCGGTAATGCACATCACTATAAGCCTTGCAAGCAATGTGATCAATGAGTTGGTTACGGGATGATGCATTACGTAACGAGTAAAGAGACTTGTCAATGACGAGATTGAACTAGGTATTAGATACCGATGATTGAATCTCGGGCAAGTAACATACCGATGACAAAGGGAACAACGTATGTTGTTATGCGGTTTGACCGATAAAGATCTTCGTAGAATATGTAGGAGCTAATATGGGCATCCAGGTTCCGCTATTGGTTATTGACCAAGAATAGTTCTAGGTCATGTCTACATAGTTCTCGAACCCGTAGGGTCCGCACGCTTAAGGTTTCGATGACAGTTATATTATGAGTTTATGAGTTTTGATGTACCGAAAGAGTTCGGAGTCCCGATGAGATCGGGGAGATGACGAGGAGTCTCGAAATGGTCGAGACGTAAAGATCGATATATTGGACGACTATATTCGGAGTTCGGAAAGGTTCCGAGTGATTCGGGTATTTTTCGGAGTACCGGAGAGTTACGGGAATTCGCCGGGGAGTATATGGGCCTTATTGGGCCATACGGGAATAGAGGAGAGAGGCCGAAAGGAAGGAGGCGCGCAGCCCCCCTCTAGTCCGAATTGGACAAGGGGTGCGGCCCCCTTTCCTTCCTCCTCTCCCCCTCTTTTCCCCCTTCTCCTACTCCCACAAGGAAGGAGGGAGTCCTACTCCCGGTGGGAGTAGGACTCCCCTTGGCGCGCCCCCTCCTAGGCCGGCCGCACCTCCCCCTTGCTCCTTTATATACGGGGGCAGTGGGGCACCTCTAGAGAGAATAACAATTGATGCCTTGGATCTCTTAGCCGTGTGCGGTGCCCCCCTCCACCATAATCCACCTCGATAATATCATAGCGGTGCTTAGGCGAAGCCCTGCGTCGGTAGTACATCAAGATATTCACCACGCTGTCGTGCTGACGGAACTCATCCCCGAAGCTTTGCTGGATCGGAGCCCGGGGATCGTCATCGAGCTGAACGTGTGCTGAACTCGGAGGTGCCGTACGTTCGGTACTTGGATCGGTCGGATCGTGAAGACGTACGACTACATTAACCGCGTTGTGCTAATGGTTCTGCTTACGGTCTACGAGGGTATGTGGACAACACTCTCCCCTCTCGTTGCTATGCCATCACCATGATCTTGCGTGTGCGTAGGAAATTTTTTGAAATTACTATGTTCCCCAATAATGGTATCAGAGCCTGGTTTTATGCGTTGATGTTATATGCACGAGTAGAACACAAGTGAGTTGTGGGCGATACAAGTCATACTGCTTACCAGCATGTCATACTTTGGTTCAGCGGTATTGTTGGATGAAGCGGTCCGGACCGACATTACGCGTACGCTTACGCGAGACTGGTTCTACCGACGTGCTTTGCACACAGGTGGCTGGCGGGTGTCAGTTTCTCCAACTTTAGCTGAATCGAGTGTGGCTACGCCCGGTCCTTGCGAAGGTTAAAACAGCACCAACTTGACAAACTATCGTTGTGGTTTTGATGCGTAGGTAAGAACGGTTCTTGCTAAGCCCGTAGCAGCCACGTAAAACTTGCAACAACAAAGTAGAGGACGTCTAACTTGTTTTTGCAGGGCATGTTGTGATGTGATATGGTCAAGACGTGATGAGCTATAAGTTGTTGTATGAGATGATAATGTTTTGTCGAAGTTATCGGCAACTGGCAGAAGCTCTATGGTTGTCTCTTTGTTGCATAAGATGCAAGTGCCAAATAATAGCTTTACTTTATTGCTATGCGATAGCAATAGTTGCAAGAGCAATAGTTGGCAAGACGACCATGTGACGACACATTGATATAGATCAAGATGATGAAGATCATGGTGTCGTGCCGGTGATGATAGAGATCATGCCAGTACTTTGGAGATGGAGGTCAAAGGCGCAAGATGATCATGGCCATATCATGTCACATATTTTGATTGCATATGATGTTTATCTGTTATACATCTTATTCTGTTTTGTTTGATGGTAGCATTATAAGATGATCTCTCACTAATTATCAAGAAGTGTTCACCCTGAGTATGCACCATTGCGAAAGTTCTTCGTGCTGAGACACCACGTGATGATCGGGTGTGATAGGCTCTACGTTCAAATACAACGGGTGCAAAATAGTTGCACACGCGGAATACTCAGGTCATACTTGACGAGCCTAGCATATACAGATATGGCCTCGGAACACGGAGACCGAAAGGTCGAGCGTGAATTATATAGTAGATATGATCAACATATTGATGTTCACCATTAAAACTACTCCATCTCACGTGATGATCGGACATGGTTTAGTTGATTTGGATCACGTGATCACTTAGATGACTAGAGAGATGTCTGTCTAAGTGGGAGTTCTTAAGTAATATGATTAATTGAACTTTAATTTATCATGAACTTAGTCCTGGTAGTATTTTGCAAATTATGTTATAGATCAATAGCTCGCGTTGTTGCTTTCATATGTTTATTTTGATATGTTCCTAGAGAAAATTGTGTTGAATAATGTTAGTAGCAATGATGCGGATTGGATCCGTGATCTGAGGTTTATCCTCATTGCTGCACAGAAGAATTATGTCCTTAATGCACCGCTAGGTGACAGACCTATTGCAGGAGCAAATGCAGACGTTATGAACGTTTGGCTAGCTCAATATGATGACTACTTGATAGTTTAGTGCACCATGCTTAACGGCTTAGAATCGGGACTTCAAAGATGTTTTGAACGTCATGGACCATATGAGATGTTCCAGGAATTGAAGCTAATATTTCAAGCAAATACCCGAGTTGAGAGATATGAAGTCTCCAACAAGTTCTATAGCTAAAAGATGGAGGAGAATCGCTCAACTAGTGAGCATGTGCTCAGATTGTCTGGGTACTACAATCGCTTGAATCAAGTGGGAGTTAATCTTCCAGATAAGATAGTGATTGACAGAATTCTCTAGTCACCACCACCAAGTTAGTAGAACTTTGTGATGAACTATAATATGCAAGGGATGACGAAAGTGATTCCCAAGCTCTTCGTGATGTTGAAATCGACGAAGGTAGAAATCAAGAAAGAGCATCAAGTATTGATGATTGACAAGATCACTAGTTTCAAGAAAAGGGCAAAGGGAAAGAAAGGGAAACTTCAAGTAGAATGGCAAGCAAGTTGTCACTCCTGCGAAGAAGCCCAAAGCTGGACCAAAGCCTGAAACTGAGTGATTATACTGCAAAGGAAATGGTCACTAGAAGCGGAAATGCCTTGAATATTTGGTTGATAAGAAGGATGACAAAGTGAACAAGGGTATATTTGATATACATGTTATTGATGTGTACCTTACTAGTGTTTATAGTAACCCCTGAGTATTTGATACTTGTTCGGTTGCTAAGATTAGTAACTCGAAACAGGAGTTACAGAATAAACAGAGACTAGTTGAAGGGGAAGTGACGATGAGTGTTGGAAGTAGTTCCAAGATTGATATGATCATCATCGCACACTCCCTATACTTTCGGGATTAGTGTTAAACCTAAATAAATGTTATTTGGCGTTTGCGTTGAGCATGAATATGATTTTATCATGTTTATTGCGATACTGTTATTCATTTGAAGTTAAAGAATAATTGCTATTTTGTTTACATGAATAAGACCTTCGATGGTTATACACCCAATGAAAATAGTTTGTTGGATCTCGATCGTAGTGATACACATATTCATAATATTGATGCCAAAAGATGCAAAGTTAATAATGATAGTGCAACTTATTTGTGGCACTGCCGTTTGGGTCATATCGGTGTAAAGCGCATGAAGAAACTCCATAAAGATGGATTTTCGAAATCACTTGGTTATGAATCATTTGATGCTTGCGAACCATGCCTTTTGGGCAAGATGACTAAAACTTCGTTATCCGGAACAATGGAACGAGCTAGTGACTTATTGGAAATAATACATACCGATGTATGCGGTCCAATGAGTGTTGATGCTCGTGGCGGGTATCATTATTTTCTGAACTTCACAAGATGATTTGAGCAGATATGAGTATATCTACTTAATGAAGCACAAGTCTGAAACATTTGAAAAGTTCAAAGAATTTCAGAGTGAAGTGGAAAATCATCGTAACAAGAAAATAAAGTTTCTATGATCTGATCGCGAAGACGAATATTTGAGTTACGAGTTTGGTCTTCAATTAAAACAATGTGGGATAGTTTCATAGCTCACGCCACCTGGAACACCACAACGTTATGGTGTGTCCGAACGTCGTAACCGCACTTTATTGGATATGGTGCGATCTATGATGTCTCTTATCGGTTTACCACTATCGTTTTGGGGTTATGCATTAGAGACAGCTGCATTCACGTTTAATAGGGCACCATCTAAATCCGTTGAGACGACACTGTATGAACTATAGTTTAATAGTAAACCTAAGCTGTCGTTTCTTAAAGTTTGGAGTTGTGATGCTTATGTGAAAGAGTTTTCACCTGATAAGCTCGAACCCAAATCGGAGAAGTGCGTCTTCATAGAATACCCAAAGGAAATTGTTGGGTACACCTTCTATCACAGATCCGAAGGCAAGATATTCGTTGCTAAAAATGGATCCTTTCTAGAGAAGGAGTTTCTCTCGAAAGAAGTGAGTGGGAGGAAAGTAGAACTTGATGAGGTAATTGTACCTTCTCCCTTATTGGAAAGTAGTTCATCATAGAAATCAGTTCAGTGATTACTACACCAATTAGTGAGGAAGTTAATGATGATGATCATGAAACTTCAAATCAAGTTGCTGCCAAACCTCGTAGGTCTTCCAGAGTAAGATCCGCACCAAAGTGGTACGGTAATCCTATTCTAGAAGTCATGTTACTAGACCATGATGAACCTACGAACTATGAGGAAGTGATGATGAGCCCAGATTCCGCGAAATGGTTTGAGGCCATGAAATCTGAGATGGGATCCATATATGAGAACAAAGTGTGGACTTTGATTGACTTGCCCGGTGATTGGCAAGCCATAGAAAATAAATGGATCTTCAAGAGGAAGACATACACTGATAGTAGTATTACTATCTACTAAGCTCGACTTGTTGCGAAAGGTTTTTGACAAGTTCAAGGTGTTGAATACGATGAGATTTTCTCACTCGTATCGATGCTTAAGTCTGTACGAATCATGTTAGCAATTGCCACATTTTATGAAATTTGGCAAATGGATGTCAAAACTGCATTCTTGAATGGATTTCTGGAGGAAGAGTTGTATATGATGCAGCAAGAAGGTTTTATAGATCCAAAAAGTGCTAACAAAGTGTGCAAGCTCCAACGTTCCATTTATGGACTGGTGCAAGCATCTCGGAGTTGGAATAAACGCTTTGATAGTGTGATCAAAGCATATGGTTTTATACAGACTTTTGGAGAAGCCTGTATTTACAAGAAAGTGAGTGGGAGCTCTGTAGCATTTCTGATATTATATATGCTAGACATATTGTTGATTGGAAATGATATAGAATTTTTGGATAGCATAAAAGGATACTTGAATAAAAGTTTTTTCAATGAAAGACCTCGGTAAAGCTGCTTACATATTGAGCATCAAGATCTATTGAGATAGATCAAGACACTTGATAAGTTTTTCAATAAGTACATACCTTGTCAAGATTTTGAAATAGTTCAAAATGGGACAGTCAAATAAAGAGTTCTTGCCTGTGTTGCAAAGGTGTGAAATTGAGTAAAGACTCAAATCCTGACCACGACAGAAAATAGAAAAGAGAATGAAAGTCATTCCCTATGCCTCAGTCATAGGTTCTATAAAGTATGCTATGTTGTGAACCAGACCTATTGTATACCTTGCTCTGTGTTTGGCAAAGGAATACAATTTTGATCTAATAAGTAGATCACTGGACATGGGTCAAGAATATCCTTAGTGAGGACTAAGGAGATGTTTCTCGATTATGGAGGTGATAAAAGAGCCTGTCGTAAAAGTTACAACGATGCAAGCTTTTACACCAATCCAGATGACTCTAAGTCTCAATCTGGATACATATTGAAAGTGGGAGCAATTAGCTATAGTAGCTCCATGCAGAGCATTGTGGACATAGAATATTTGCAAAATACATACGGCTCTGAATATGACAGACCCGTTGACTAAGCTTCTCTCACGAGCAAAACATGATCATACCTTAGTACTCTTCGGGTGTTAATCACAAAGCGATGTGAACTAGATTATTGACTCTAGTAAACCCTTTGGGTGTTGGTCACATGATGATGTGAACTATTGGTGTTGAATCACATGATGATGTGAACTAGATTATTGACTCTAGTGCAAGTGGGAGACTGAAGGAAATATGCCCTAGAGGCAATAATAAAGTTATTATTTATTTCCTTATATCATGGTAAATGTTTATTATTCATGCTAGAATTGTATTAACCGGAAACATAATACATGTGTGAATACATAGACAAACATAATGTCACTAGTATGCCTCTACTTGACTAGCTCGTTTATCAAAGATGGTTATGTTTCCTAGCCATGGACAAAAGAGTTGTCATTTGATTAACGGGATCACATCATTAGGAGAATGATGTGATTGACTTGACCCATTCCGTTAGCTTAGCACTTGATCGTTTAGTATGTTGCTATTGCTTTCTTCATGACTTGTACATGATCCTGTAACTATGAGATTATGCAACTCCCGTTTACCGGAGGAACACTTTGGGTACTACCAAACGTCACAACGTAACTGGGTGATTATAAAGGAGTACTACAGGTGTCTCCGAAGGTACATGTTGAGTTGGCGTATTTTGAGATTAGGTTTTGTCACTCCGATTATCGGAGAGGTATCTCTGGGCCCTCTCGGTAATGCACATCACTATAAGCCTTGCAAGCAATGTGACCAATGAGTTGGTTATGGGATGATGCATTACGTAACGAGTAAAGAGACTTGCCAATGACGAGATTGAACTAGGTATTAGATACCGACGATCGAATCTCGGGCAAGTAACATACCGATGACAAACGGAACAACGTATGTTGTTATACGGTTTGACCGATAAAGATCTTCGTAGAATATGTAGGAGCCAATATGGGCATCCAGGTTCCGCTATTGGTTATTGACCAAGAATAGTTCTAGGTCATGTCTACATAGTTCTCGAACCCGTAGGGTCCGCACGCTTAAGGTTTCGATGATAGTTATATTATGAGTTTATGAGGTTTGATGTACCGAAGGAGTTCGGAGTCCCGGATGAGATCGGGGACATAACGAGGAGTCTCGAAATGGTCGAGACGTAAAGATCGATATATTGGATGACTATATTCGGAGTTCGGAAAGGTTCTGAGTGATTCGGGTATTTTTCGGAGTACCGGAGAGTTACGGGAATTCGCCGGGGAGTATATGGGCCTTATTGGGCCATACGGGAATAGAGGAGAGAGGCCGAAAGGAAGGAGGCGCGCAGCCCCCCTCTAGTCTGAATTGGACAAGGGGTGCGGCCCCCTTCCTTCCTCCTCTCCCCCTCTTTTCCCCCTTCTCCTACTCCAACAAGGAAATAGGGAGTCCTAGTCCCGGTGGGAGTAGGACTCCCCTTGGCGTGCCCACTCCTAGGCCGGCCGCACCTCCCCCCTTGCTCCTTTATATACGGGGGCAGGGGGCACCTCTAGAGAGAACAACAATTGATCCCTTGGATCTCTTAGCCGTGTGCGGTGCCCCCCTCCACCATAATCCACGTCGATAATATCATAGCGGTGCTTAGGCGAAGCCCTGCGTCAGTAGTACATCAAGATCGTCACCACGCCGTCGTGCTGACGGAACTCATCCCCGAAGCTTTGCTGGATCGGAGCCCGGGGATCGTCATCGAGCTGAACGTGTGCTGAACTCGGAGGTGCCGTACGTTCGGTACTTGGATCGGTCGGATCGTGAAGACGTACGACTACATCAACCGCGTTGTGCTAACGCTTCCGCTTACGGTATACGAGGGTACATGGACAACACTCTCCCCTCTCGTTGCTATGCCATCACCATGATCTTGCGTGTGCGTAGGAAATTTTTTGAAATTACTACGTTCCCCAACACATACTACATGCATTATAGGCAGTTCCCAAACAGAATGGTAAAAGTTTATACTCCCCCACCACCAACAAGCATCAATACATGGCTTGCTCGAAATAATGAGTCCCTCCAACTAACAACATCCCCGGGGGAGTTTTGTTTAATTATTTTGATTTGCTTTGATCTTTTTGGATCATTGGACTGGGCATCCCGGTTACCGGCCCTTTCTTGTTAATGAGGAGCGGAGTTCACTCCTCTTGAGAATAACCCACCTAGCATGGAATATATTAACAGCCCTAGTTGAAACATGAGCTGCTCGAGCATACAAAACAGAATTTCATTTGAAGGTTTGGATTTTGGCACATACAAATTTACTTGGAACGGCAGGTAGATACCGCATATAGGAAGGTATGGTGGACTCATATGGAATAACTTTGGGGTTTAAGGAGTTTGGATGCACAAGCAGTATTCCCGCTTAGTACAGGTGAAGTCTAGCAAAAGACTGGGAAGCGACCAACTGAGAGAGCGACAACAGTCATGAACATGCATTTAAAATTAATTCACACCGAGTACAAGCATGAGTAGGATATAATCTACCGTGAACATAAATATCATGAAGGCTATGTTGATTTGTTTCAACTACATGCGTGAACATGTGCCAAGTCCAGTCACTCAATTTATTCAAAGGAGGATACCATCCCATCATACCACATCATATTCATTTTAATAGCATGTTGGCACGCAAGGTAAACCATTATAACTCATAGCTAATTAAGCATGGCACAAGCAACTATAATCTCTAAATGTCATTGCAAATATGTTTACTTCATAATAAGATGAATCAGGAACGATGAACTCATCATATTTACAAAAACAAGAGAGGTCGAGATCATACCAGCTTCTCTCATCTCAATCAGTCCATCATATATCATCATTATTGCCTTTCACTTGCATGACCGAATGCTGTGTATAATAATAATAGTGTACGTGCATTGGACTATGCTGGAATCTGCAAGCATTCAACTCAAGAGAGAAGACAAAGTAATATGGGCTCCAAGTTAAATAAATAATCATGCATATGAGAGCCACTAAACATTTTCAATATGGTCTTCTACTCTCGACCACAAAGGAAAGAAAATAAAATAAAACTATTTACACGGGAAAGCTCCCAACAAGTAAGAAGAAGAACGAGAAATCTTTTTGGGTTTTCATTTTAATTTCTACTACAACCATGGCGTCTCCCATGCCTTGATCCAGCAAGGAGAGAGGGAGAGGTTGGGAAGACTCCGTCCAGCAGCAGCACGACGGCGTGGTGGTGGTGGAGGAGCGTGGCAATCCTGCAGGGCTTCGCCAAGCACTACTCAGGAGGAGGTGGAGTTGGAGAGGGGGAGGGCTGCGCCAGGGGCAAGGGTCTAGCTCCCGTGCGCCTCCCCACTATATATAGGGGTGGAGGGGGATTATTTCTTGCCCTCCAAGTCCATTGGGGCGTTGGAAAAGGTGGGAGGAAAGAAATCCCATCCTTTCCTTTCCCCACCGATTGTTATCCCCCTTTTTTAGGGATCTTGATCTTATCCCTTTGGGATATGATCTTATTCCTTCTAAGGGGGGATCTTGGTGCGCCTTCACCAGGGGTGTGGGGCCTTGCCCCCACTACCCACGTTCATGTGGGTCCCCCCATGCAGGTGGGCCCCACTCCGGAACCTTCTAGAACCTTCTCGGTACAATACCGAAAAATCCCGAACATTTTCTGGTGGCCAAAATAGGACTTCCCATATATAAATCTTTACCTCCGGACCATTCCGGAACTCCTCGTGACGTCCGGGATCTCATCCGGGACTCCGAACAACATTCGGTAACCACATATAAGCTTCCTTTATAACCCTAGCGTCATCGAACCTTAAGTGTGTAGACCCTACGGGTTCGGGAGACATGCAGACATGACCGAGACGTTCTCTGGTCAATAACCAACAGCGGGATCTGGATACCCATGATGGCTCCCACATGCTCCACGATGATCTCATCGGATGAACCACAATGTCAAGGACTTAATCAATCCCGTATTCAATTCCCTTTGTCTATCGGTATGTTACTTGCCCGAGACTCGATCGTCGGTATCCAATACCTTGTTCAATCTCGTTACCGGCAAGTCACTTTACTCGTTCCGTAACACATCATCCCGTGATCAACTCCTTGGTCACATTGCGCATATGATGATGTCCTACCGAGTGGGCCCAGAGATACCTCTCCGTTTACACGGAGTGACAAATCCCAGTCTCGATCCGCATAAAACAATAGATACTTTCGGAGATACCTGTAGTGCACCTTTATAGTCACCCAGTTACGTTGTGACGTTTGATACACCCAAAGCACTCCTACGGTATCCAGGAGTTACACGCTCTCATGGTCGAAGGAAGAGATACTTGACATTAGCAAAGCTTTAGCATACGAACTACACGATCTTTGTGCTAGGATTAGGATTGGGTCTTGTCCATCACATGATTCTCCTAATGATGTGATCCCGTTATCAACGACATCCAATGTCCATGGTCAGGAAACCGTAACCATATGTTGATCAACGAGCTAGTCAACTAGAGGCTTACTAGGGACATGGTGTTGTCTATGTATTCACACGTGTATTACGATTTCCGGATAATACAGTTATAGCATGAATAAAAGACTATTATCATGAACAAAGAAATATAATAATAATCAATTTATTATTGCCTCTAGGGCATATTTCCAACAGTCTCCCACTTGCACTAGAGTCAATAATCCAGTTCACATCGCCATGTGATTAACACTCACAGGTCACATCACCATGTAACCAACATCCAAAGAGTTTACTAGAGTCAATAATCTAGTTTACATCACTATGTGATTAACACTCAATGAGTTCTAGGTTTGATCATGTTGCTTGTGAGAGAGGTTTTAGTCAACGGGTCTGAACCTTTCAGATCCGTGTGTGCTTTACAAATCTTTATGTCATCTCCTAGATGCAGCTACCACGCTCTATTTGGAGCCATTCCAAATAACTGTTCTACTTGGAGCTATTCTAAATTGTTGCTCCATTATACGTATCCGGTATCTCTACTTAGAGCTATCCGGATAGGTGTTAAGCTTGCATTGACGTAACCTTTACGACGAACTCTTTTACCACCTCCATAATCGAGAAAATTCCTTAGTCCACTAGTTACTAAGGATAACTTTGACCGCTGTCCTATGATCCATTGATGGATCACTCTTGTACCCCTTGACTGACTCATGGGAAGGCACACATTCGGTGTGGTACACAGCATAGCATACTGTAGAGCCTACGTCTAAAGCATAGGGGACGACCTTCGTCCTTTCTCTCTTTTCTGCTGTGGTCGAGCTTTAAGTCTTAACTTCGTACCTTACAACTCAGGCAAGAACTTCTTCTTTGACTGATCCATCTTGAACACCTTCAAGATCATGTCAAGGTATGTGCTCATTTGAAAGTATTATTAAGCATTTTGATCTATCCTTATAGATCATGATGCTCAATGTTCAAGTAGCTTAATCCAGGTTTTCTATTGAAAAACACTTTCCAAATAACCCTATATGCTTTCTAGAAATTCTACGTCATTTCTGATCCATAACAATATGTCAACAACATATACTTATCAGAAATTCTATAGTGCTCCCACTCACTTCTTTGGAAATACAAGTTTCTCATAAACTTTGTATAAACCCAAAATCTTTGATCATCTCATCAAAGCATACATTCCAACTCCGAGATGCTTACTCCAGTCCTTAGAAGGATTGCTGGAGCTTTGCATATTTATTAGCATCTTTCGGGATTGACAAAACCTTCCGGTTGTATCACATACAACCTTTCCTCAAGTATAACGTCGAGGAAACAATGTTTTTGACATCCTATCTGCAAGATTTCATCAATCATGCAGCAACTGCTAATCCAATTCCAACAGACTCTTAGCATCGCTACGAGTGAGAAAACCTCACCGTAATCAACTCCTTGAACTTGTTGGGAAATATCTTAACGACAAGTCGAGCTTTCTTAATGGTAATTCTTACCATCATTTTCTGTCTTCCTTTTATAAATCCATCCGTACCCAATGGCCTTACGACCATCAAGTATTTCTTCCAAAGTCATGGATCCGTTCTCGGATTTTATGGCCTCGAGCCATTTATCGGAATCCGGGCCCACCATCGCTTTTCCATAGCTCGTAGGTTCATTGTTGTCCAGCAACATGACTTCCAAGACAGGATTACGTACCACTCTGAAGTAGTACGCATCCTTGTCATCCCACGAGGTTTGGTAGTGACTTGATCCGAAGTTTCATGATCAATATCATAAGCTTCCACTTCAATTGGTGTAGGTGCCACAGGAACAACTTCCTGTGCCCTGCCACACACTAGTTGAAGAGACGGTTCAATAACCTCATCAAGTCTCCACCATCCTCCCACTCAATTCTTTCGAGAGAAACTTTTCCTCGAGAAAGGACCTGATTCTAGAAACAATCCCTTATTGCTTTCGGATCTAAGACAGGAGGTATACCCAACTGTTTTGGGTGTCCTATGAAGATGCATTTTATCCGCTTTGGGTTCGAGCTTATCAATCCTGAAACTTTTTCACATAAGCGTCGCAGCCCCAAACCTTTAAGAAACGACAACTTAGGTTTCTCTAAACCATAATTCATACGGTGTCATCTCAACGGAATTACGTGGTGCCCTATTTAAAGTGAATGTGGTTGTCTCTAATGCCTAACCCATGGACAATAGTGGTAATTCGATAAGACACATCATGGTACGCACCACATCCAATAGGGTGCAACTATGATGTTCGGACACACCATCACACTATGGTGTTCCAGGTTGTATTAGTTGTGAAACAATTTCCACAATGTCTTAATTCCGTGCCAAACTCATAATTCAGATATTCATCTCTATGATCATATCATAGATATTTTTATCCTCTTATCACGACGATCTTCCAACTTCACACTGAAATTACTTGAACCTTTCAATAATTCAGACTCGTGATTCATCAAGTAAATATACTCAACATCTACTCAAATCATCTGTGAAGTAAGAACATAACGATATTCACTGCATGCCTCAGCACTCATTGGACTGCACACATCAAAATGTGTTACTTCCAACAAGTTGCTATCTTGTTCCATCTTACTGAAAACGAGGCTTTTCAGTCATCTTGCCCATGTGGTATGATTTGCATATCTCAAGTGATTCAAAATCAAGTGAGTCCAAACGATCCATCTGCATGGAGTTTCTTCATGCGTATACACCAATAGACATGGTTCGCATGTCTCAAACTTTTCTAAAACGAGTGAGTCCAAAGATCCATCAACATGGAGCTTCTTCATGCGTTTTATACCATTATGACTTACATGGCAGTGCCACAAGGAAGTGGTACTATCATTACTATCTTATATCTTTTGGCATGAAAATGTGTATCACTACGATCGAGATTCAATAAACCATTCGTTTCAGGTGCAAGACCATTGAAGGTATTATTCAAATAAACAGAGTGACCATTACTCTCCTTAAATGAATAACCGTATTGCGATAGACATAATCCAATCATGTCTATGCTCAACGCAAACACCAAATGACAATTATTCAGGTTTAATACTAATCTTGATGGTAGAGGGAGCGTGCGATGTTTGATTCCATCAAACTTGGAAACACTTCCAACACATATCGTCAGCTCTCCTTTAGCTAGTCTCCGTTTATTCCGTAGCCTTTTATTTCGAGTTACTAACACTTAGCAACCGAACCGGTATCTAATACCCTGGTGCTACTAGGAGTACTAGTAAAGTACACATTAACATAATGTATATCCAATATACTTCTATCGACCTTGCCAGCCTTCTTATCTACCAAGTATCTAGGGTAATTCTGCTCCAGTAGCTGTTCCCCTTATTACAGAAGCACTTAGTCTTGGGTTTGGGTTCAACCTTCGGTTTCTTCACTGGAGCAGCAACTGATTTGCCGTTTCATGAAATATCCCTTCCTGCCCTTGCCCTTCTTGACACTAGTGGTTTCACCAACCATCAATAATTGATGCTCCTTCTTGATTTCTACTTTCGCGGTGTCAAACATCGCGAATACCTCAAGGATCATCATATCTATCCCTGATATGTTATAGTTCATCATGAAGCTCTAGCAGCTTGGTGGCAATGACTTTGGAGAAACATCACTATCTCATCTGGAAGATTAACTCCCACTTGATTCAAGTGATTGTTGCACTCAGACAATCTGAGCACAAGCTCAACGATTGAGCTTTTCTCCCTGAGTTTGTAGGCTAAGAAAATCATCGGAGGTCTTATACCTCTTGACGTGGGCACGAGCCTGAAATCCTAATTTCAGCCCTCGAAACATCTCATATGTTCCGCGACATTTCGAAAACGTCTTTCGTGCCTCAACTCTAAACCGTTTAGCTGAACTATCACGTAGTTATCAAGACGTGTATGTCCGATGTTCGCAACATCCACAAACGACGTTTGGGGTTCAGCACACTGAGCGGTGCATTAAGGACATAAGCTTTCTACTGTCCACATAATCGCTACTATCAACTTTCAACTATATTTTCTCTAGGAACATATCTAAAAAGTGGAACTAAAGCGCGAGCTTATGACATAATTTGCAAAAATCTTTTGACTATGTTCAGGATAATTAAGTTCATCTTATGAACTCCCACTCAGATAGACATCCCTCTGGTCATCTAAGTGATCACATGATCCGAGTCAACTAGGCCGTGTCCGATCATCACGTGAGACGGACTAGTCATCATCGGTGAACATCTTCATGTTGATCGTATCTGCTATACGACTCATGCTCGACCTTTCGGTCTCCGTATTCCGAGGCCATGTCTGTACATGCTAGGCTCGTCAAGTTAACCCTAAGTGTTTTCGCTGTGTAAAACTGTCTTACACCCGTTGTATGTGAACGTAAGAATCCATCACACCCGATCATCACGTGGTGCTTAGAAGCGACGAACTGTAGCAACGGTGCACAGTTAGGGGACAACACTTCTTGAAATTTTGTAAGGGATCATCTTATTTACTACCGTCGTCCTAAGTAAACAAGATGCATAAACATGATAAACATCACATGCAATCAAATAGTGACATGATATGGCCAATATCATTTTGCTCCTTTTGATCTTCATCTTCGGGGCTCCATGATCATCATCATCACCGGCATGACACCATGATCTCCATCATCATGATCTCCATCATCGTGTATTCATGAAGTTGTCACGCCAACGACTACTTCTACTTCTATGGCTAACGCGTTTAGCAATAAAGTAAAGTAATTTACATGGCGTTGTTCAATGACACACAGGTCATACAATAAATAAAGACAACTCATATGGCTCCTGCCGGTTGTCATACTCATCGACATGCAAGTCGCGAATCCTATTACAAGAACATGATCAATCTCATACATCACATATTATTCACCACATTCTTGTTGGCCATATCACATCACAAAGCATACCCTGCAAAACAAGTTAGACGTCCTCTAATTGTTGTTTGCATGTTTTACGTGGCTGCTATGGGTTTCTAGCAAGAACGTTTCTTACCTACGCAAAACCACAACGTGATATGCCAATTGCTATTTACCCTTCATAAGGACCCTTTTCATCGAATCCGTTCCGACTAAAGTGGGAGAGACTGGCACCCGCTAGCCACCTTATGCACCAAGTGCATGTCAATCGGTGGAACCTGTCTCACGTAAGAATACGTGTAAGGTCGGTCCGGGCCGCTTCATCCCACAATACCGTTGAAACAAGATTGGACTAGTAACGGTAAGCATATTGAACAACATCAACACCCACAACTACTTTGTGTTCTACTCGTGCAAAGAATCAACGCAATAGACCTAGCTCATGATGCCACTGTTGGGGAACGTAGCAGAAATTCAAAATTTTCCTACGTGTCACCAAGATCTATCTATGGAGAAACCAGCAACGAGGGGAAGGAGAGTGCATCTACATACCCTTGTAGATCGCTAAGCGGAAGCGTTCAAGAGAACGGGGTTGAAGGAGTCGTACTCGTCGTGATCCAAATCACCGGAGATCCTAGTGCCGAACAGACGGCACCTCCGCGTTCAACACACGTACAGCCCGGTGACGTCTCCCATGCCTTGATCCAGCAAGGAGAGAGGGAGAGGTTGGGAAGACTCCGTCCAGCAGCAGCACGACGGTGTGGTGGTGGTGGAGGAGCGTGGCAATCCTGCAGGGCTTCGCCAAGCACTACTCAGGAGGATGTGGAGTTGGAGAGGGGGAGGGATGCGCCAGGGGCAAGGGTCTAGCTCCCATGCGCCTCCCCACTATATATAGGGGTGGAGGGGGATTATTTCTTGCCCTCCAAGTCCATTGGGGCGTTGGAAAAGGTGGGAGGAAAGAAATCCCATCCTTTCCTTTCCCCACCGATTGTTATCCCCCTTTTTTAGGGATCATGATCTTATCCCTTCGGGATATGATCTTATTCCTTCTAAGGGGGGATCTTGGTGCGCCTTGACCAGGGGTGTGGGGCCTTGCCCCCACTACCCACGTTCATGTGGGCCCCCCCATGCAGGTGGGCCCCACTCCGGAACCTTCTAGAACCTTCTCGGTACAATACCAAAAAATCCCGAACATTTTTCGGTGGCCAAAATAGGACTTCTCATATATAAATCTTTACCTCCGGACCATTCCAGAACTCCTCGTGACGTCCGGGATCTCATCTGGGACTCCGAACAACATTCGGTAACCACATACAAGCTTCCTTTATAACCCTAGCGTCATCGAACCTTAAGTGTGTAGACCCTACGGGTTCGGGAGACATGCAGACATGACCGAGACGTTCTCTGGTCAATAACCAACAGCGGGATCTGGATACCCATGATGGCTCCCACATGCTCCACGATGATCTCATCGGATGAACCACGATGTCAAGGACTTAATCAATCCCGTATTCAATTCCCTTTGTCTATCGGTATGTTACTTGCCCGAGACTCGATCGTCGGTATCCAATACCTTGTTCAATCTCGTTACCGGCAAGTCACTTTACTCGTTCCGTAACACATCATCCCGTGATCAACTCCTTGGTCACATTGCGCATATGATGATGTCCTACCGAGTGGGCCCAGAGATACCTCTCCGTTTACACGGAGTGACAAATCCCAGTCTCGATCCGCATAAAACAATAGATACTTTCGGAGATACCTGTAGTGCACCTTTATAGTCACCCAGTTACGTTGTGACGTTTGATACACCCAAAGCACTCCTACGGTATCCAGGAGTTACACGCTCTCATGGTCGAAGGAAGAGATACTTGACATTAGCAAAGCTTTAGCATACGAACTACACGATCTTTGTGCTAGGCTTAGGATTGGGTCTTGTCCATCACATGATTCTCCTAATGATGTGATCCCGTTATCAACGACATCCAATGTCCATGGTCAGGAAACCGTAACCATATGTTGATCAACGAGCTAGTCAACTAGAGGCTTACTAGGGACATGGTGTTGTCTATGTATTCACACGTGTATTACGATTTCCGGATAATACAGTTATAGCATGAATAAAAGACTATTATCATGAACAAAGAAATATAATAATAATCAATTTATTATTGCCTCTAGGGCATATTTCCAACAATATAAGCAAACGTAGAAGTAACTCCCAAAGGTTTGATAAATAAAACAGGTAATAGGTACTACCTCATCTACTTCCCAAAACCCACATATTAATCAGATCCTAACCATGCAATTGTTTGAGGATTGATCTAATGCAATAAAACTGGGTAGTAAAGAGGTATGATCAAAGTGTTACTTGCCTTGCTGATGATCCATGAAACCTAGAGACTCATAGTAGCAAGCGGTGCACTCCGGGTACTCTATCGCAAACAAACAAGCATACAATAAGCACTCATCTAATGCATAGGTAAAACTCAAATAAGAGATCTAACCAGAAAGATCAACTTAAGAACTTCGGTTTGCAAAAAGAATCAAATCAAACAAAGCAACGAAAGTCAAACAACAAAAGAAACAAGATTCGTTTACTAATCTGGACCTAAGTCAAATTTTATAGTAGCAAAAACTTGTTTGAGCTGGTTAAACGGAAAGATGGTTTCAAGACGAAACTCTAGGCGCTTGAATCGCCTGATTCCGATACACGAGTGAAAAGTTAAACCAGAACGAAAATCGGATCAGAAATCGCGATCAGAAATAATCGTGGAAAATCCGAGAAAAAGAAAAAACGGACGGACAGGTTAACGAACGAACGCTCGTTGTCGGCAGCTAAATGACGAAAACCGTTCGTTAAAACGAACGTACGGACGAACGTCCGCAAACTAAATAAATCGGAAAAACTAACCGATCTATTAAAAAAATTAACCGCAGTTTTATAAAAAAACCAGGCGGTTTTCGGTGGCAGCGGCGAACTCCGGTGGCTACCCCGACGGTGGCGGCGACGGGTGGCGGCTCCAGCGGCGAGGAGATCCAGCAACGCAGCGACGGAACGAGGCGGCGGCGGCTCCAGCGTGGGGCTCCGGCGACGGGACGGCGGGACTCGGTGGCGGCGGCGGCTGGCGGCGGCGGCGGCGGATCAGGGGCGGGGCTAGGGTTTTGGGAGCGGGCAGCTGGGCTGGCGGGGCGGCCTCCCGGCTTATGAAGGCCGACCGGGCCAGGTGTCCTAGTCGGACACGGCCCGGTAGGTCGGTTCATTTTTTTTTAAAATAATTCGGACGCACAGATAAACAAATAAAAGAAATACTAAACGAACAGCAAAAATCTGGAAATAAATTTTCCCCGTCCTCTAAAAATAAGCCAGACAAGATGAACATTTATTTGGGGGCCTAAATGCAATTTTGAAAAACGCGCATTTTTCCTAATTCAAATAAAATAGCGACAAAACTCCAAAAAAATCTTATTTGATTTTTTATTAAATCCTCAATATTTCTTTATTTTGGGAAAGTCATTTTATTCCCTCTCTCTTATTTTTATAATAGAAATATTTGAAGATAAAATAATTAAAATCAAATGATCCTATTTTCAAAATTTGAGAAAACTCAAATATGAAAATAACGAAATCCCCAACGCTCTCCGTGGGTCCTTGAGTTGCGTAGAATTTCTAGGATCAAGCCAAAATGCAATAAAATATGATATGCAATGATGATCTAATGTATAACATACCAAATTAAAAATTTGGGATGTTACAAACCTACCCCCCTTAAGAGGAATCTCGCCCTCGAGATTCGGGTTGGCTAGAAAATAGGTGAGGGTGGTCCTTCAGTAGATCTTCCTCTCGCTCCCAGGTGGCTTCATCTTCGGTATGGTGGCTCCACTGAACTTTGCAAAACATGATAACCTTACTGCATCTGACTCAGCTGGCAAACTCGAGAATCTTGACTGGTTTCTCCTCATAGGTCAAATCATTATCCAACTGAATTGCTTCCAGTGGCACTGTATATCTCAGCGGTATATCAGCCATCTCTGCGTGGCAATTCTTCAACAGGGAAAGGTGAAACACATCGTGAACTCCTAACAATCCTTCGGGTAATTCCAACTTGTAAGCAACTTCTCCCATACGTTCCAAAACTTTGTATGGTCCCACAAAATGTCGCGCTAACTTTCCCTTAACTCCAAAATGCTGAACTCCTCTAACTGGGGACACTCAAAGATAAACTCTGTCTCCAACTTTGTAAGTTGTCTCTTTGCGTTTCTAATCTGCATAGCTTTTCTGCCTGGACTGGGCTACCTTGAGCCTATCGTGAATCAACTTCACCTTCTGTTCAGACTCTTTAATCAAATCTGGTCCAAACAACTAACAGTCTCCAACTTCATCCCACAACAATGGTGTCCTGCACCTCCTTCCGTACAAAGCTTCGAAAGGGGCCATCTTCAAACTGGATTGATAACTGTTGTTGTAAGAGAACTCTGCATATGGCAAATTCTCGTCACAACTAGATCCATAATCTAGCGCACAAGCTCTCAGCATGTCCTCCAGAATCTGATTTACTCTCTCGGTCTGCCCATCTGTCGGTGGATGAAAGGTTGTACTGAACTCTAGCCTGGTGCCCAAAGTTTCGTGTAACTGATTTCAGAACTTTGAGGTAAACTGGGTTCCTCTATATGATACAATGCTCCTCGTAACTCCATGCAGACATACGATCATGGTCATGTATATCTTTTCCAACTTAGCACTGGTGTAAGTGGTCTTCACTGGGATGAAATGAGCTACCTTCGTCAAACGATCGACTACAACCCATATTGAGTCATAGCCCGAACGACTCCTGGGAAATCCTGTGATAAAATCCATGCCTAGCTTATCCCACTTCCATTCGGGTATCGACAATGGCTCTAGCAATCCTGCTGGCTTTTGATGCTCTGCCTTCACTCTATGACATACATCACATACTGCTACATACTCCGCAATATCCTTCTTCATTCCGGTCCACCAGAAAGTGTCTTTCAAATCCAGATACATCTTGGTATTTCCTGGGTGAATCGAATAAGGAGAATCATGGGCCTCTTGTAGAATCAACTTCCTGATCTCCGGGTCATTACGCACATAAATGCAGTCCTCAAACCATAAGGTATTATGCTCATCCTCACGAAAACCTTTAGCTTTTCCTTTGCTCATTTTCTCCTTTATCTTTGCAATCTCCTTGTCTGTCTTCTGAGCTTTTCTGATCTTATCCATGAAAGTAGACTGAATCTCCAATGCTGCAACATAGCCTCTCGGAACTATCTCGAAACATAGCTCGCGAAGATCCTCATCTAACTCCTTCGGTAACTCTCTGGTCAAGAGTGTGTTGACATGGCTCTTGCGGCTCAACGCATCGGCTACTACATTAGCCTTTCCGGGATGATAATGCAATCTCATATCATAATCCTTGATAAGCTCTAACCATCTTCCTTTCCTGCTATTCAACTCCTTTTGTGTGAAGATGTACTTCAAACTCTTGTGATCCGTGTACACCTCACAATGGTTTCCGATGAGAAAATATCTCCATGTCTTCAACACATGCACTACGGCTACTAACTCCAAATCATGGGTGGCATAATTCAACTCATGGGGCTTAAGCTGTCGTAAGGCATACGAAACAACTCTTCCCTCCTGCATAAGCACTGCTCCAAGTCCTCGACGAGAAGCATCGCAATATAGTTCATAATCCTTGCACTGATCTGGCAGAATCAACACTGGTGATGTAACCAAACGTTCTTCAACTCCTGGAAACCGGCCTCACATTTCTCTGTCCATTTGAACATGGTGACCTTCTTCAACAACTCCATCATGGGTTTGGCAATCTTTGAGAAATTCTCAATGAACCTCCGGTAATATCCTGCGAGTCCAAGAAAACTCCAGATCTCTCCAACTAATGTGGGTGCTTCCCAGTTTGTCACAATGACAAATTTGGTGGGGTCTACTGCTTTTCCTTCTCCGGATATAACATGTCCGAGGAATCCAACTTCCTTCAATCAAAACTCACATTTGCTGAACTTGGCGTCTAGCTGATGTTCTCTGAGCTTCCCGAGTACCAAACGCAAATGCTCCTTATGCTCCCCTTCATTCTTTGAGTAGACCAGAATATCATCAATGAACACCACGACCAACTTATCCAGAAACTCCATAAACAACTTGTTCATCATATTCACGAAATAGGCAGGTGCGTTAGTCAGACCAAATGACATAACGGTATACTCATACAGCCCGTACCTGGTGGTAAAAGCCGTCTTAGGTATATCCCGCTCTCGAATCTTCAACTAGTGGTATCCTAATCTCAGATCGATCTTGGAAAATACCTTAGCTCCTTGCAATTGGTCAAACAAGTCATTGATCATCGGCAACGGGTACTTGTTCTTGATTATCACTTCATTCAATCCACGATAATCAACAACCATCCTTAATGATCCATCCTTCTTCTCCACTAGAAGCACTGGCGATCCCCAAGGTGACAAACTTGGGCGAATATAGCCTTTATACAGTAGCTCCTTTATCTGCTTCTTAATTTCCTCCAAATCCTTTGCGGGCATCCTGTATGGTCTCTTAGATATCGGTCCTATGCCTGGTAATAGCTCAATAAAAAACTCATTGTCTCTATCCGGTGGCATGCCTAGCAACTCCTCTGGAAATACGTTAGGGAAATCCTTCACCACTTGTACTTCCTCCTGTACAACTCCTGATAAGGAATTTACTTGAGTCCTCTTAGGCACATGCTGGGATACATACTTGATCCTTCTTCCTTCTGGGTTGGTAAGAAAAATCGACTTACTGGCGCATTCAATGTTCCCTCCATACTTCGATAACCAATCCATCCCTAATATCACATCCAGTCCTTGCGACTCCAATACTATTAGGTCTGAGGGAAACACGTAGTTACCAATCCTTAATGGCAACCGATCACACCACAGACTAGCCATATACTCTGCTCCTGGCGAGGTTACTAACATGGGTGACCAAAGGGCTTGAGTTGCTAGTTTATACTTATCCACAAATCCCCTTGATATGTATGAATGTGATGCACCAGTATCAAAAAGAACAATTGCAGTAAATGACTTAGCCAAAAACATACCTATTACCGCATCTGGCTGGGCTTCAACCTCCTCCACGCTAACGTGGTTCACCTGTCCATTGTTGAAACGGTTAGGCTTCTTCCCAGAGCTCCCATTGCCATTTCCATTCTTCGCTTCAGGACATTCAGTGGCATAATGTCCAGTCTTCTGGCATTTGTAACAGGTAATGTGGCTTAGATCCCTCTTGGCTGGTGTTGATGGGTTGGCACGATTCTGTCCGTTGCTTCCTCCATTCCCATTACCATTCTTGGGGCCACTATGGTTGTGCGAACTCCCTCCTCCATGGGTATGCTGAATAGGTCCTCCCAAGTTCGGGGTAAAACGAGGCTTCTGCTGAGCTCCAGAATTCTACTTCCCTTTTTGCGGCTGTCAATCTGCTGCTACTTCCCTTCAATCATGAGAGCTCGGTCTTCCCACTCCTGGTAGTTGTGGAAGGTTGCTACCATCAACTGCATGCTCAGCTCATCATCCAGTCCTTCCAGAAACTTCTCCTGCTTATCATGTGGGGCATAACGTGCTAGCTTACTAAAGTCGTCCACATACTGGCCAACAGTACGTCCTCCTTGGTGTAAGTTGCGAAACTCACGCTTCTTCATGGCTATAGCTCCTGGCGAAACATGGGCAGTACGGAAAGCCTGCTGAAACTGATCCCATGTGATAGTGTCGATAGGATAAGTGGTTGTAAAATTCTCCCACCATGATGCTGCGGGTCCATCAAGCTAATGTGCTGCAAAATGCACCTTATCCGCATCTGTACATCCTGAAGTGGTCAACTCCCTTCCCATCTTGCGGAGCCAATCATCTACAACTATCGGCTCGGTGCTACTGGAGAACACCAGCGGATTCAGCCTCAAGAAACAGGCTAAGTGATCAACAGGTGGTGGTGGTGGGTTGTTGTTCCCCTGATTCTTATTCTGGACTAGCATCTGCATAAATGCATTCTGGTGCTGGATCAACTGAGTGAGCTCTGGTGGGAAAGCCAATCCATTGTCACGTCTCGGAGGCATCTGAGGGTTTAGAAAAGATGAGAATATAGAATAGAGTGGGGTCTAGAGAGAAAAACACTACCCATATGCACATGAGACAAACACACACAATATCACTTCAATCAATTCAAACAAGAGCATCCAATGGTCTAACTATCGTTACAAAAGTGCTCGGACTATACAATATACATGGGGGAATACTACTACTATTATGGTGGTCGACTAGAAAAATTAATCGGTCGAAGACTCCATGATATCTGCTCCATCTTCATCAACAAAGTCATCATCGCTATCCTCTGGGTCCGGGTCGGTGTCTTCGATGATGATGTAGTTCACCGGGCAAGTGCAATCATCGTCTTCTTCTCCAGTCGCGGGGAATCCCATAAACACTTTTAGCTTCTTCTTTAGATCATCATTCTTCTCCACGAGTGTTGTTATTTCCTCCTCATAACCATCGCGTGTAGACATAAGTTCTTCCTCCAGCTCCATGATCTTGGTCATTGCCTTCTTCAGATCTATCATGCCTGCGCACATCTGGTTCTCCTGGCGACGAATGTGCTGGTTTAACTCCTGGATGAAAGCTGCAATTGATCTATCCTTCCTGGTGCTGATCATCTCCCATTGCTCATCTCGGCGCCCACAAATATGGTAGATAGTATCCTTGAAATCTTTGTGGTAAGCTTCTCCAATGCGTCTCATGGTAATGTGGGCTGCCATGCTCTTTCCTAGACTCCAGGTTGGTGCATCAAAGGAAAACTCTATGGGCTCAGTGACGGGCATGAACGTCCTTCCTGGAACTTGAACTTGAATCATCCAACGCTCCTCTTCTGGTAAAGTGGCGATGTAGGTCCCGGTGAATCTTGGTACTCCGATGTTCAGGTATCTAGTGACTTCCTTCAAGTGGCGTCCAAAGGGTGTATCTTCATCCGGTTGCGTGAACTTGTTCCTTGCATCCGCCATCATAAAAGAGTAGAAAAGATGATGAGTCAGAAATGAGAAGAGAGAGTAGTGATCTAGGGCTTTACTTTAGTGGTCGTGTCCTACAGTCAGCGTGTGCTCTGATACCGTCTTGTAGCGACCAAACCTCAAACAGTCTAGTCTCTGTGCATCAGTGTCATCCCTGGATCAGTAATGCTGACACGCATAGTACTTGAAGGATTTATAACAGAGTATAAATCACACACTTATTACATCGGAAGTCTCAAAAGAGAACTTATTACCATTAATATGTCTTAAGGCCATCTAATAACGATAACAGTGGAAGGCTAGGAAGATAAGCGAGTCCATCAACTCGAACGGCATCACTGAGTATAAGATCACGACCTAAGGCACCTTACTCGTCGTCTGAGAAGTCTGCAACATGAATGTTGCAGCCCGAAAACGGGTCAGCACATGGAATATGCTGGTAAAGTAACACATAGAGAGTAATGAAAAGAATAATCCTATACTACATGCATATATGGCTGGTGGAAAGCTCTATGGTTACTGTTTTGCGTAAAGCCAATTTTTCCATACAACAAAGGAATAAATTTTATTTAACTATCATGGTGGTTGTTAAACATTAAGAAGGTTCCTCCAACTCAACCCCAATTAAGCATCATCATTAACCCAACAAAATTTAATTAAGTAACATGATGAGATTCACATGAAAATCCAAATACTAGATACTCAAAACGTCCATAACCGGGGACACGACTAACCATGATTAGTTTGTACACTCTGCAGAGGTTTGCGCACTTTTCCCCGCAAGACTCGATCTCCTCCGTTGATTTCTCGCACTTCATGATGTTTGAGAAACGGATGACCGAGACACAGTCTTTCAGAAGCACAGAGCTTGGGTGGCGGTCCAAAGGAGAATCACACGGTACCCCGGTATTTCCAAAAATACAGGCACAACTGGGTTCTCTAGGTGCCTCAATCCACCCAGATGTGAATTTAACATGCCACCTTAACTAAACCATTAATTATCAATTTCACATCTGTCATGGATACACTCACCCAATTCACGTCTACTAGCATAGCATAGCAATATAAGCAAACGTAGAATTAACTCCCAACGGTTTGATAATAAAATAGGTAATAGGTTCTACCTCATATACTTCCCAAAACCCACATATTGATCAGATCCTAACCATGCAATTGTTTGAGGATTGATCTAATGCAATAAAACTGGGTAGTAAAGAGGTATGATCAAAGTGTTACTTGCCTTGTTGAAGATCCGTGAAACCTAGAGACTCGTAGTAGCAATCGGTGCACTCTGGGTACTCTATCGCAAACAAACAAGCATACAATAAGCACTCATCTAATGCACAGGTAAAACTCAAATAAGAGATCTAACCAGAAAGTTCAACTTAAGAACTACGGTTTGCAAAAAGAATCAAATCAAACGAAGCAACGAAAGTCAAACGGCGAAAGAAACAAGCTTCGTTTACTAATCTGGACCTAAGTCAAATTTTACAGTAGCAAAAACTTGTTTGAGTTGGTTAAACGGAAAGAGGGTTTCGACACAAAACTCTAGGCACTTGAATCGCCTGATTTCGATAAACGAGCGAAAATTTATACTAGAACGATAATCGGATCAGAAATCGCGATCAGAAATAATCGCGGAAAATCCAAGAAAAAGAAAAATGGACGAACAGGCTAACGAACGAACGTTCGCTGTCTGCGGCTAAACGACGAAAACCATTCGTTAAAATGAACGTACGGACGAAAGTCCGCAAAATAAATAAACACAAAAAAACTAAAGTGATCTATTAAAAAAAAATAACAGCGGTTTTATAAAAAGAACTGTGCGGTTTTATGAAGAAAACCGCCGACGGCTGCGGCGAACTCCGGCAGTTACCTCGACGGCGGCGACGGCGGGAGGCGGCTTCGGCGGCAAGGAGATCCGGCGGCGGGGCAGCGGAACGGGGCGGCGGCGGCTCCGGCGCGGGGCTCCGACGACGGTGCTACGGGACTCGGCGGCGGCAGCGGCTTGCTGCGGCTGGCGGCGGCGGCGGCGGATCGGGGGCGGGGCTAGGGTTTCGGGGGCAGGCGGCTGGGCTGGCGGGGCGGCCTCCCGGCTTATAAAGGCCGACCGGGCCAGGAGTCCTAGTCGGACACGGCCCGGTAGGTCGGTTCATTTTTTTAAAATAATTCGGACATGGAGAAAAACAAATAAAAGAAATACTAAACGGACACCAAAAATCGCGAAATAAATTTTCCCCGTCCTCTAAAAGTAAGCCGGAAAAGATGCACATTTATTTGGGGCCTAAATGCAATTTTGAAAAACGTGCATTTTTCCCAATTCAAATAAAATAGCGACAAAACTCCGAAAAAAAATCTTATTTGATTTTTTATTAAATCCTCAATATTTATTTATTTTTGGAAAGTCATTTTATTCCCTCTCTCTTATTTTTATAATAGAAATATTTGAAGATAAAATAATTAAAATCAAATGATCCTATTTTCAAAATTTGAGAAAACTCAAATATGAAAATAACGAAATCCCCAACTATCTCCGTGGGTCCTTGAGTTGTGCAGAATTTCTAGGATCAAGCCAAAATGCAATAAAATATGATATGCAATTATGATCTAATGTATAACACTGAAAATTGAAAATCCGGGATGTTATAGTAGAATAATAATATCAGGAACATTGAAGTTTCAACTATTTCCATGACCAATTAAGCATCGACTAGCAAATATGGCAAAGTAGCGTAAAACAGGAAAGTGTATGCTAGAGATTCTCGCATTGGAACCCTTCTTTGGATCCCCTACAGTAATGGTGTTAACAAATCCATCCACATCTTGACGATGTGGTTCATCTAATTTACCCTCAAAGGGTATTTTACACACCGCACAAAAATTACGTAAATACATTTCCTTGAATTCATCATATAAATGAAATGATACTGAAGGTGGTGACTTCTTAGGATAATAATAAAAGTTTTGCACGAAAGTATTGGTGAGTAAGAGATACTCATCGATCCGTTCATGGAGGAAATCGGTGATGCTTGCATTCTCGATCAAAGAATAAAAGTCTTCATAAATTCCGGCTTCTCTCAAGAAATCGTCACATGGCCATTCACACAGCCGTACTTCCGCTATGCGAGAAAGATTATACTTGGCCTTTTCCTTCTCTTTAGCTTGTTTTACCTGGGAGCCTTCGCTAGAAGAGCCCCTCAAAAATCTCCTTAACATTTTCTGGAAATTTCTGAAAGTTTAGTAACTTCAAAATAAAAGTGAATAAAACTAAATAAGATTGGTAGCAACTACTCCTAAAAGTGCTTAGAGCCTATATCATACATTAGAAATACTTGGGACCTCATAAATTTGACATGCAAGCTCAAGAACATGGTCACCTATGCAACAAAAATTTGTAATGAATAAAGCAGTAGCACAAAAACTAATTGGACCAATGGAGGAGTCACATACCAAGCAACAATCTCCCAAAGTAGTTTTGTGAATGGAGCTTTGAGCAAGGAGATACAAAATCGCAGCAAAATAAGCTATAACTCATGCTTGAGCTGGATTAGGATTTTTTTGGGAAGAAGATGGAGTGTGTGGGTGCAGGAATAAGCTGAGGGGGGGGGCACCCTGGGCCCACGAGACAGGGGGCGCGCCCAGGGGGTGTGGGCGCGCCCTCCACCATCGTGGCCAGGTGCTTGCCCCTCCTGTAGTGTTTTTAGTGCCTAAAATCCTCAAATATTCCATAAAAAATCATACTAAATTTGCAGGGCATTTGGAGTACTTTTATTTTTGGGATATTTTTTATTGCACGGATAATTCAGAAAACAGACATATAATACTATTTTTGCTTTATTTATTTTAAATAACAAAAAGTAAAAAGAGAGTACAGAAGGTTGTGCCTTCTAATTTCATCCATCTCGTGATCATCAAAATGAATCCACTAACAAGGTTGATCAAGTCTTGTTAACAAACTCATTCTGAATAACACGGAACCGGAGAAGTTTCGAATAACACTAGGTTACCTCAACGGGGATATAAACATCCCCAACAGTAAGAATATCATACTTTTTCTTGACAGTAGGAAGAGGAAATTCAAAACCTCCAATAATGATAGTTGAACTTTTTCCAATAGAATTGATGCTATGAACTTGAGGTTGTTTCCTCGGAAAGTGTACCGTATGCTCATTACCATTAACATGAAAAGTGACATTGCCTTTGTTGCAACAAATAACAGCCCTTGCAGTATTCAAAAAGGTTCTACCAAGGATAATCGACATACTATCGTCCTCGGGAATATCCAGAATAAAAAAGTCCGTTAAGATAGTGACATTTGCAACCACAACAGGCACATCCTCACAAATACCGACAGGTATCGCATTCGATTTATCAGCCATTTGCAAAGATATTTCAGTAGGTGTCAACTTATTCAATTCAAGTCTATGATATTGTCGGTGTACTAGAGTAGGGGTACCCTATTACCTCGAACTCGTGCACGGGCAGTTGCAGCGCCCCGCGGCAAGGCTTGCCGGGTGACCGCCAGGACCCTCCGTGGTTCCCTTGAAGACCATTCAAGAACAAAGTATTCAAATCAAGGCCCCGGTAAGAGGAGCTTCCCGGGAAGGCCAACCAAGGCCCCGACAAGAGGAGGTTGCCGGGAAGAGACGAGACCTCGGCAAGAGGAGCTTGCCGGGAAGGCCATTCAAGGCGTATTGAGAAAGCTTGCCGCGACGCGCCCCGCGTCCCGGCAAGAACCGGCGAACGGCAAGCTTCCAGACGCGACAAGATGACGGCCGCGGCAAGGGGCTTGCCGCGGGAAACCCCCACTTCGTGCCCGCGCTCCAGCTCACCTGCTAACGTGTCGCTCTGGGACTCTCCCAGAGCGCACGTGGCGGGAGGCCGTGCAGCTAGGGGTATGTGGTGGCAAGCAGAGATGAAGAGAAGCCCATCGTGGCAAACGGTGGCGCTCCTAACGGTCACCTTTTGCACTGTTTAGGAGACTCAGACAGGCATTTAATGCCCTTGTCCCCTGCCGTCAGAGTTAGGTAGGGCGCACTGTACCCACAGTAGCGGTAGCTGCACCTACCCCATCCTTTTCCATTTTTACCCTTCTTGTCTACGTTGCCCCCTATCGGTGACCCCTTGAGAGTATAAAAGGAGGCCCAAGCGCAACGTAGAGGGGGTTCGGAAGTTCAGAGGTTAGGCCAGTTCGGCTCGTTCAACACCAGGAACACTCTCACGCTCAGTATGGCAGCATCCATCGCTCCTGAGCAAGAATCCAATATACACAAACAAGCAGCAGTAGGGTTTTACGCATCCGTGCGGCCCGAAGCTGGGTAAAATCGCCCGCGTGCACTGCCTCGATCCACTCTTTGTGCGCTCTCCGCCCCCCACCGAACCGAAAGGGGCCCTGTCCCCATAGGTGTCGGCGGGAATCAGCATCGCCCCCGACATCTCTGGCGCGCCAGGTAGGGGGCGTCGAGATCGTGCGGACCCGATCCGGCGTGCACGCAAACTAAATCTTCATCGTCTTCACCGACATGCCACCGAAGAAGAAGAATTCAGAGGCAGCTGTTCCGTCCGCGTCGCTTCCACCGCCTGTGGAGCGAGCGGGTGGTGGAGTGGACGCCGGCGGAGGAATGGGCGTCGACAAGGGTGCCCACAGCGCTGCCAAGTCCAAGGACAAGGCGGCACAGACCTCGGCGTCCATGCGCGCACCGCGTCCCTCTCAAGAGGCACGGGACCAGCAGCGTCATAGCGTTTGCAGCTCCATACGTCCGCTGACCCAAGATCAAGCTGGTGGTTCGCGTGGCGTTCAAGACCAGCATGCATGCCAGCATGCTGGCCTCAGCGAGGTACGGTCGCCAGGACGGGACGCTGCTCCTTCTAACTTGGTTGGGAGTCCGAGCACGCCCCTCTCCTCGCACCGTTCACCTCTGCCGCCCACCACCCCAGCAGAAGCCTTGGCGCGGGCCCAGCTGCTCCTGGACTATCCTCCGACGGCGGACAAGACCGACGAATGGAGGGCCACTATCCAGAGCCTCATCGGCTTCGCCAACGGCGACACTACGCGGCGACCAAGCACCTCGCTGCCGCGGCAGGATAGCCGGACGCGAGCCGATGGCAACAAGACTGAGGGAGGTGCGACTTCCATGCACTCTCCACTACGAAGGCCAAAATCGCCGACTCGCCGGGTCCACCCCAACAGCGGCTCCACCGCGTCGTGGGACCCACGAGCTCGTCGCGAACAGCACCAAGTTCTCCATGAACGACAACAAGAAGACGCTCGAACCTGCATCGAGCACCAAAGAGAAGCGCGACGTCAATCCGACAAGCGCGCTGGGCTCCCTGCTGACATGCATGCGCTAGGGGAACCAGGCGATCTGCCGTACGCGGTAGGTTGTCCTGCGTTCACCCGTGAGCTGCGGCAAGTCCAGTGGCCCAGCACAAAGAATTTCAAGCCAGACGTGCCGGAGAAGTACGACGGCAAGACGCATCCGTCGGAGTTCCTCAGCATCTACACCATTGCGGTGCAGGCTGCCGGAGGGCGAGATGACAAGATCCTTGCCAACTACTTCCCGCTGGTTCTCAAGCCCAATGTCAGATCCTGGCTCATGCACTTGCCGGACAACTCCATATCCACCTGGGCTGATTTGTGCCATCAGTTTGTCGGCGCCTTTACAGGCGGCCACAAGCCACATGGCCAAGAAAGCGATCTTCATCTGCTCGCCCAGAAGGAAGGAGAGCCGCTGCGTAAGTACATTCAAAGATTCAGCCGTGTACAGCACAACATCCCAGACGTCCACCCCGCCGCGATCATTAGCGCGTTCCATCAGAACGTGCAAAATCGAAGGATGAGGGAGGAGATGGCGATGTGTAAGATCAGAGACGTCAGCGAGCTTTACGCCCTGGCTGACAAGTGTGCACGCGCTGAAGAGGGGAGGAGGCTCCCCGGAGAGAGTACAGGAGCAGGAGGATCTGACAGTGAGGATGCCGCCCCGGTGAGGAAAGGCCGGCGGCGGAACTACAGAAGGAATAAGGGTAAGGAAGTGCTAGCTGTCGAGCAGACCGGCAACGGAGGTGGCGGCAAGGAAGCTAAGGCTGGCGGCTCCGACAAGGAGGCCCGTCCTATGGCGGCCGCCGACAGGCAGGACAACTCCAGTAGGCAGTATTGCAAGATTCACCGCACCAAGGGTCACGATCTCCAGAACTGCAAAAAGGTCGAACAGCTTGCTGAGCAGCAGAAGGCTGAATACGAGCGACGCGACAAAGAGAAGGCCCAGGAAAGAACTGGTGAATCCGGCAAGAAACGCCCCGGCCGGGGAGGACGCCGCGGCAAGGCCAAGCAGCGGCAAGGAGACAGACCTCTGCGCGGCCGCGACAAGGATGAAGATGACGACGATGACGAAGACGTGGATGATGATGAGGCCGATGAGCAGGAATTTCAGAAAGCCACAGAGGTCCTGTGCGTTGACGGTGGCGCCTCTCTGCATACTTCGCACCGCCAGCTCAAACAGTGGATGCGGGAAGTGAATGCAGCAGAGCCATCCATAGAGTCATGCAAGCCCCTGAAATGGTCCAGCACGCCTATCATCTTCGACATTGGGGATCACCCTGATCGCGTAACTGTGGTCAGGTGCTTGCCGATGTTGGTCTCACCAACTATCCGCAACCTCAAGGTCACAAAGATGCTAGTTGACGGAGGGGCCGGCTTGAATTTCATCTCCTCCGCGGTCCTTCACAAACTTCAGATCCCTGACAGCGAGCTCGAAGAGACCGGCACATTCCAAGGAATCAACCCGGGAAGGAGCAAGCCGAAAGGGAAGATCACACTGCCGGTCACATTTGGCAGCGAGCTGAATTTCAGAACTGAGAGGGTCACATTTGACGTTGCCGATTTTCCATTGGCCTACAATGGGATCCTTGGCCGTCCAACGCTCGCCAAGTTTATGGCAGCCTCTCACTATGCAAACAACGTGCTCAAAATGCCAGGCCCGATAAGTGTCATCTCTGTCCCCGGCGACAAGAAGGATGCCCTTATCTGCGCCGACAAGATCTACCGGGAAGCAGCAGCAGCAGCTGATCACCATACACTTGCCACTGAAGCTCTCGGGGGGAAGAAGAAGGCCAAGTCCGGCAAGAGCTCTGATGCCCACTCCGGCAAGCGCACCTCTTCAGAGTGCTGCGCTACCGTCGAGGACGCACCATCGAGCTCCACCGGCAAGTGAAAGAAGATGATGGCAGCTCCACCCGAGACCAAGAAGGTGTCCGCCAAGGAGGATGGCACTGGTGGTACCTTCACCATCTGTGCCACGCTTGACCCCAAATAGGAAAGCGTGCTCGTTGCTTTCCTGCGGGCGAATGTCGACGTGTTTGCATGGCAACCGTCTGATATCCCCGGTGTTCCCAGGAAAGTAATCGAGCACCACCTTGCCGTCTGTCCTCATGCGCGGCCCGTCAAGCAGAGAGTCAGAAAGCAAGCGGTGGAGCGCCAAGAGTTCATTGCAGAAGAGATCAGGAAATTGGAAGCAGCATGCCTTGTCAGAGGAGTGCTCCATCCCACGTGGTTGGCCAAGCCTGTAGTCGTGCGCAAAGCGAACGGGAAATGGAGGATTTGTATAGACTTCACTGATGTCAATAAAGCTTGTCCCAAAGATCCATTTCCCTTGCCGCGCATTGACCAGATTGTTGACTCCACAGCTGGATGTGATTTGCTTTCATTTCTTGATGCGTACTCAGGGTACCATCAAATCTTCATGGCAGAAGAAGATGAGGAGAAAACCACATTTATCACCCCTTGTGGCACATACTGTTTTGTACGAATGCCCTTTGGGTTGAAGAATGCTGGTTCAACATTTGCAAGAGTAGTCCACGTTGCTTTTGAGCCACAGATACACAGAAATGTGGAAGCCTACATGGATGATATAGTGGTCAAGAGCAAGGACAAGGCTACCCTGGTCCGAGATTTAGAAGAAACTTTTGCAAATCTACGCAAGATCAACCTCAAGCTCAACCCCGAGAAGTGCGTGTTTGGAGTCCCTTCCGGCAAGCTTCTCGGGTTCTTTGTATCTCAGCGGGGAATTGAAGCCAACCCCGACAAGATTAAGGCCATCGAGCAGATTGAAGCACCAAAGCATGTCAAGGATTTACGAAGGCTTGCCGGTTGCGTGGCTGCTCTCAGCAGGATTATCTCTAAGTCTGCTGAGCGCGCCCTGCCATTTTTCAAAATATTGAAAAAGGAAGGTCCAATGAAATGGACTCCGGAAGCGGAAGCTGCGCTGCAGGACTTGAAGAGGTACCTGTCCTCCACTCCAATACTTGTCGCACCTAAGCCACAAGAGAAGTTGCTGCTGTACCTAGCGGCAACCAATCAAGTGGTTAGTGCTGCGTTAGTAGCAGAGAGGGAGGCGGATGATGAGCCGGCAACCGCAGCAAGTGAATCCAGCGACAAGCAGGGGGCTTCTCCAACAAGCTTTGGTCCGGCAAGCTCTGGTCCTGACGAAGATGAATCTGCGCAGATGTGCAAGGACGTGCAGAAGAAGATGGTGCAGCGCCCAGTTTACTTTGTCAGCTCCCTTCTCCAGGGGGCTAGGTCGAGGTACTCTGGTGTGCAAAAACTGCTTTTCGGCCTTCTCATGGCCTCGAGAAAGCTGCGCCATTACTTCCAGGCACACGAGATCACAGTCGTCACTCGCTTTCCGCTGAAAAGGATACTGCAGAATCCAGAAGCAACAGGCAGGATTGTCGAGTGGGCCTTGGAACTGTCAAGCTTTGGCCTCAAGTTTGAGAGCACTGCAACTATCCAAAGTAGGGCATTGGCAGAGTTCATAGCAGAGTGGACGCCACCTCCAGATGAAGAAATTCCAGAGACGAGCATCCCCGTCAAGGAGACAAGCAAAGAGTGGCTGATGTACTTTGATGGTGCCTTCTCGCTGCAAGGCGCCGGTGCTGGCGTGCTGCTTATCGCACCCATCGGAGAGCACCTCAAATACATAGTCCAGATGCACTTTCCCAAAGAGCAAGCAACCAACAATACTGCAGAGTATGAAGGATTGCTTGCCGGTCTCAGAATAGCAGCCGACCTTGGGATAAAGAAGCTCATTATCAGGGGTGACTCGCAGCTTGTCGTCCGCCAAGTGAACAAGAACTACCAGAGCCCGTTGATGGAAGCATATGTTGACGAAGTGAGGAAGATAGAAGAGCGCTTTGACGGCCTGCAAATGGAGCATATCCCAAGAGCTCAGAATGACATTGCTGATGGCCTGTCAAAATGCGCTGCACTAAAGTTGCCTGTGGAACCAGGGATCTTTGTGCTCAAGCTGACTCAACCTTCCGTGACACCATCAACTGGACAGAATAAGAAGAGGAAGTTGGTTTCTGGTGACTACTTTCCGGCAGAGCACCCCGAAGCCGCCGCCAAGAAAGTCCCCAAGATCAACGCCAACAATGCTAGGGGGCAGTCTGCTCCGGGAAACCTTATGGTTTGTTCCGTCGAAGCAAACGCTCCCGACGAGTTTTGCTCCGGCAAGCTTGCCGGGGAATATCATGCTCCGGCAGAACCACAGGTTCTTGCCGTAGAAGCGGATGTTCCCGCAGCAACAGATATGCCTTTAGTCCTTGTTGTCGAGACGCAAGCTCCAGCATGGGCGCAGCAGATTGTCCGTTTCCTCCAGACAGGAGAGCTTCCCGAAGAGCAAGAAGAAGCTGAAAAAGTAGCCCGGCAGTCAAGTATGTACAAGTTTGTCGACAGCACACTGTACAGAATAAGACTCAACGGTGTGAAATTGAAGTGCATTCGCCGGGAAGATGGGCAACAACTGTTGGCAGAAATACATGGAGGCATATGTGGTCACCACATTGGTGCAAGAGCACTTGTCGGCAAAGCGTTCCGACAAGGCTTCTTCTGGCCAACAGCCCTCCAGGATGCAACTACACAAGTAACCAAGTGTGAAGCGTGCCAGTTCCATTCCAAACAGATACACCAGCCAGCTCAAGCTCTCCAGACGATCCCTTTATCCTGGCCATTTTCGGTCTGGGGGCTCGACATCCTCGGCCCCTTCCCTCGAGCTGTCGGGGGCTTTGAGTTCTTGTACGTTGCAATCGACAAGTTCACAAAGTGGCCGGAAGTGGAACCAGTGAGGAAGGTGACAGCACAGTCAGCAGTCAAGTTCTTCAGGTCGATTGTTTGCCGTTTCGGGATCCCGAACAGGATCATCACCGACAATGGCACGCAATTTATGAGCCGCACCTTCATGCAGTACGTCCAAGATCTTGGCGCCAAGATCTGCTTCGCTTCTGTTGCTCATCCAAGAAGCAACGGTCAAGCGGAGAGGGCAAACGCTGAAGTGCTGCGAGGCCTCAAGACCAGAACTTTCGACAGGCTGCACAAGTGCGGAAGAAACTGGATCGAGGAGCTGCCGGTGGTTCTTTGGTCGATCAGGACGACGCCAAATCGAGCCACTGGCCAGACACCCTTCGCTCTAGTGTATGGAGCGGAGGCAGTTCTCCCCACGGAACTCGTATACGGGTCACCTTGAGTGCTCGCTTATGATGAGCTCGAGCAAGAGCAGCTGCGGCAAGATGACGCGCTGCTCCTTGAGGAAGACCGTCTCCAGGCTGCTGTGTGAGCCGCTCGCTACCAACAAGCTCTGCGCCGCTACCATAGCCGCAGAGTCAATGCCAGGAGTCTCGAGGAAGGCGACCTTGTTCTTCGGCGCGTTCAGTCGGCCAAGAATTCCAACAAGTTGACGCCGAAGTGGGAAGGCCCTTATCGGGTGAAACGAGTCACTAGGCCCGGCGCTGTCCGCCTTCAGACCGAAGATGGCATTTCGGTGAGCAACTCCTGGAACATCGAGCATCTTCGTAAGTTTTACCCATAAGGCGCGGTTGTCGGACCCTGTCCGGCAACCACCTTTCTGTACAAGTCTTGCCGCTGTTGCATGTAATCCTTTGTACAGAGCCGGGCGCAGACCCCGTGCACTAGTAAAGTTCATGTGCCCCGCACATCTTGTCAGTTTCCTTATGCTATGATCCTTTTTCGCATATATTATCTGACACTTTGTGCAGCACCAGACCCCGGTAAGCGATAACGAGCCCAAGGCTCCATATCATTGCTTTATTTCTCTGTCTCTTTCTTAAAAGAAGGAAGGTTCCCTCGCCCACAAGGTTTACCGGGGGGGAAGGAGAAGATAATGGTGTGGACCGGGCCGTTCAAAAAAAAAGGTTTCTCCTTGCCGGGAAGCAGACGACAGAAAAGCTAAGTTGCTAAAGCTTGAGCAATCAGTTTTTGAGTTATTTTCCTTGAACGACCGTGCTTTGTATGAAAAACCTGTGCGCGGAGGAACCAATTCACAGCTAGCTGCACCCTTACTTTGTTTCGAGTCCGCTCAACAACTTAAGTGAGCTGCCAGCGCCCTTACTTTGCTTCGAGTCCGCTCAGCAACTTAAGTGGGCCGCTAGCGCCCTTACTTTGTTTCGAGTCCGCTCAACAACTTAAGTGAGCTGCAACTAGTTGCGACAAGGTTGCTTGTCGGTAGCGACCCCGCCAGCAGGTTGCTGAAGTTCCGCACTCGGCGCTCGCGGGAAGGGTGCCTGCACCGGCAAGTTTCCCTAGAAAGCGTAGGGCAGGACCATACAAAGCCAAGAGTCGAGTAAAGGAAGTAACACATCTATTTTTTTGCCTAAGATAGAGTTATATTACAAGAATAACTTGTCGCGCCTCTAATAAAGTGTTCCCGTGACATGACTGGCAGCGACAAGAAAAGAAGAAAACGGACGGCCTAATCTACGCGACCGCCGCAACCCTTTTGACCTCGTTCACCCTGTCGACGATGGGTGCGACGAGGGCCTTAAGCGCGTCAAGATCAGCGTCCGCCGGCAGCTTCCTGAGGACGTTGGTGAGGTTGAGGCCCGGATTGCGGAAGGCCACCTTCACCAGCACTTTCTCCAGAACTCCGGCACAAATCGAGCGTGACTCATCGGCCAACTGCTTTGGGATCCGTTCCCGGAGTTGCTGGAGCGCCGCCGCCACGCTTTTGAAGAACAGAGTGAGCTTGGCGCTGGGTTGGAGGTTCTCGTTGGAGGAGTACCCAAAGCCTTCCACCCCCAATTGCACCAGCTCCTCTTCGATAACTGCAGCAATGTCCACGAGGCCTTCTGTCCAGAGCTCCACAGTATCTCTGAGAAGATTCTGAGTTTCGGCGGCTCTCGCTAGTAGCGCCTCATTGGCCTCGATGTCCTTCTTCAAGTCTGCCTCCCGTTTCCTGGCACTGTCCAACTTCTCCGTCAAGGTGGCCAGCTTCAGCGTCAGATCGACGTTGGAATCCTTGGCGGCGCTCAATTCCTTGCCCCTCTCGGCGAGTCGTCCCTGCAGCTCACCGTGGGCAAGGGCGTCCTTCTCGCGCTCTAGCTTGAGGGCGGCAAGCTCTTTGCCACCACCCTTCAGATCAGTTTCTAGCTGTGCCACCTTTGCCTCCAATTCTTTCTTGGCGGCCTCGGCAGCCGCAGCCGTATCTTTTGCCTCTTGGAGCGTCCCGCCGAGTGCCCGTTCGCGCGCGGCAAGCTCCTCCTCGTGGTTGTCGAGGTTCACTTTCCGCTGAGTCAGCTCGCCTTCTCGCGCGTACAGCTTCTCGCCGGTGAGCCGCTGCTGCTCTTCAGCTTCGGCCTTCTCGAGGAGGAAGGCCTTCCGTTCCTCGGCAAGCTGCTCCCGCTCCTCCGCCAAGGCCCGGAGAGTTTCTTGACAAAGACCCCGGAGCTCCTCCGCACGCTTCTCTATGTCCATGCTCGCCCTCGCGGCAAGCGCTTCCCGGGACTCCAACTTGACTTGGCGGGCGCGGTAGAGCACCAGCAGCCTCCGCAGCAGCCGATCCTCCTCGGGCTCTTCACTGCTGCTTCCCGGCGCGTCGACGATCGACAACCCGGCGGAGGCAAGCACCTCCCCATCCAGAGCTTCTCCTTCCACCGGCGCCCTAGAGCTCGACGCCCAGGGGAGCTTGATGAAGGTACACTCGCCAGCCTTCAGATAGGCGCCGGGCTGGGGCTCCTCGGAGCCTTGCGCTGCGGCAGCGGCAGAGGGATCGGTGGTCGGTGCAGCGCCTGACGCTCCTGCGGCCTCAGGGCCGTCAGTGCGATCGCCAGATCCCCCGCCAGCTTCCTCGGCGGCAGCCTTGGCGGCCTCTTTGCCGGCGGGCACGTTAGCGCCGGCTCCTTCTTCGGTGGCCGCGGCATCATCAGTATTGCTGCGCGCGTCTTCTTCACCGCCCGCCTCGGTCTCCATCGGATCCGTGGAGGGTGGGTCTGACGACCAAAGAAGAAGGAGAAATCAAACAAGTGTTCGAGAAGAGAAATCAGCAGAAGACTACAAGGAAAGTTTCGGGCAAGAAGGGCTACCTGTGCTAGGATCTGCCGTCGTGGCCTCCACCACCGGCGGATCGTTAGCGCTGTCCCTTGCCGGAGACTCCTTCCTTGCCGGAGGCTCCTCCCTTGCCGGAGGGCGCTCCCTTGCCGGGGAGTCCGCCCTTGGCGGCGTAGTCGAAGCAGACGACGAGTCGGAGGAGATCACCACGCCCTCCTGATCAAGTTGTTCTGCTCCTACACAAACAAAACAGAGATCGGATGTCAACAAAGGAAAAGAGCAACCACGCGCATCCAGAAGCAGAAAGTAAACCATATGCTTACGCTGGGGGCTGCGCTGGGGGCTGCTCTGCGAAGTGATGGCCGGGTCCGGCAAGGTAGTCTCGGGCGCGCCTCCTGTCGTCGCAGTGGGCTCGTCCTCGATGACCACCACCTGAGCCTTGGCCCTCTTCGCCGCCCTCTGGGCCAGAGTCCTGAAAAGGAGAGCCCAGGGTGAATCAGATCCGATGCAAGACAAGATCAACAAGTTGAAGAACTACAAGAATGAGCAAGGGAATCTTACTCTTCTTCCTCTTCCTCATCGGAGCTGAGCGCGGAGAGGTCGAAGTTCCGCCCACCTCCAGCGCGACGAGGTGGAGGGGTGGGATCCCTTGGCCGCTTGGCGGGGACTGCGGCGCCAGCCCGAGACGACCCGGCCCCAGTTGCCGCTGCGGCGGGAGGCGCCCCCGCGGCGACCGTACTTGCCGCGGTGGAGCGCGTCGTGCGGCGCTGCGGCTGTTGACCAGCTTGCCGCCCTGCTGTATCCCCGATCCTGCTGAGGCGCCTTCTTGGCTGCACTGGGGGCTGCGTTCCAGGTCCTGCTCCCGGCAAGCTCCCCGGAGGTGGCAGGCCGCTCGTACCCTCGGCGGGCTCGTTCGACTCGACGTCGGGCGCGGCGAGCTCTTCTTCCTCTTCGGGCTGCTCCCGATCGGCAATTCTCATCGCCCACGCCGCGTCCGCTTCCTCCACGGTGAACCCGAATTCACCCGCGGCCGCGGCTGCCGCAGCCTCCTCCGCCCTGGTGGCGATGCGCTCCATCTCTTGCTCAGTGGTGTCGCGGGTGAGGAGCTTCTTCTCGTCAGCATTGACCGCCACCTCCACTAGGCTGTCAAAGAACTGCTGCACGACGTCGCCGGCGGGCTCTTGCCAAGTTGGAGCGATCCCGTGCGAGTCACACAACGGCATCATTGCACAGATGCGATCGCGCGAGGAGTTGTTGCACAGAGGAACGACGCCTACCGGCAACCTGAACCACTCGGGATGCTGTGGGTCATGCTTGAATATCTCCTTAAGCATCCCGTCCAACTCTAGGACGGTGAAATTGAAGTTGAGGCCCGGACGCAACCTCATTATATCTTCCGGGCCTCCAAATTCCCATGCAGGTCTCCCCCTCGCCTGCAGAGGGCGATGCGCCGGCGAAGGAAATCTGCGCCGACAGCTCCTACAGTCAGCCCGGCAAGCCTGAGACGCAAGATCCGAGTGGTGGCGATCGTCAGCTTGTCATCGTCCATGGACAGAGCGCTCCAGTCATTGCCGCGCACTGCTGGGGCTTGGCGCAGGGCGGTGAACGGCTGCGGGCTCTCTTCTACAATCCAGCACCAATCTGCTCTCCACTCGTCCCACTTGCTGCGGAGCTCCCCCTCCAGATAGGTCTCCTTCTTGCCGGCCCGCGAGATCCAGGCGATCCCGCCGGCAAGAGGTTCCCCTCTCTCGACACGAGGCATAAAGAAATGGCAGAAGAGGGCTACGTTGGGGTGGACTCCGACAAAGTTTTCGCATAGATGGGCGAAAACTGCCATGGTCAGAACAACGTTGGGGGTGAAATCAAGGAGGTGGAATCCATAGGTGTTCATGATATCACAGAAGAAATCAGAGAATGGCGGGCAGAGCCCGCAGTAGAAGAACACGGCGAAGAAAGGATACCCGTCAGCTGGAGCTGCTCGTGAGGCGACGACGGAGAGTACCTTTGTGTGCAGATGCGCCCGCGTCTCCGTCGACCAGAAGAGATAGTACCACTCCCTCAGCTCCTCCGCGCAGAGCTCGGGGGGGAAAGTGGCCCGCTCCTTCCGCAGCGCCTCAAGCCGTTGCGCTTCGGTCGACTTCACAGCTTTCGCGGTCGCGGCCTTCGTGGCCTTCCCCTTCCCTGGCTTCGGAGGCATGGCGGAGGCGGTGGGGGAGATCGACAGCGCTGGTGGTGGCGGCGGCGACGGGAGCGGAGTGCTGCTCTCTTTCGACTTTGGAAGCGGAGGGGGGCGGCGGAGGCTTCTGAGATTGCAACAGCGAATGGCGAAGATGGAGGAAATGCCCCTGTTTCCCCTGCTTATAAAGAGGGACGGGGCGGACGTTTCGGCCTTCCAAGTGAACAAACTCCCACGATCTCTCCCACGATGCCGCGTTTGACGCGTGCCGTTCTGGGCGTGCGCGGTGGGAGCGGAGTTAGATTCGGCGTGACCTAGGCCGCGCATGCCCGTGCACTGTTTTGGGCCTGGCCCAATAGCGCTCGGCACCGTGTATGGCCCAGGCCCGGGGGCTCCTGTCGGTGTACTAGAGTAGGGGTACCCTATTACCCCGAACTCGTGCACGGGCAGTTGCAGCGCCCCGCGGCAAGGCTTGCCGGATGACCGCCAGGACCCTCCGTGGTTCCCTTGAAGACCATTCAAGAACAAAGTATTCAAATCAAGGCCCCGGCAAGAGGAGCTTGCCGGGAAGGCCAACCAAGGCCCCGGCAAGAGGAGCTTGCCGGGAAGAGACGAGACCTCGGCAAGAGGAGCTTGCCGGGAAGAGACGAGACCTCGGCAAGAGGAGCTTGCCGGGAAGGCCATTCAAGGCGTATCGAGAAAGCTTTCCGCGACGCGCCCCGCGTCCCGGCAAGAACTGGCGAGCGACAAGCTTCCAGACGCGACAAGACGACGGCCGCGGCAAGGGGCTTGCCGCGGGAAACCCCCACTTCGTGCCCGCGCTCCAGCTCACCTGCTAACGTGTCGCTCTAAGACTCTCCCAGAGCGCACGTGGCGGGAGGCCGTGCAGCTAGGGGTACGTGGTGGCGAGCAGAGATGAAGAGAAGCCCATCGTGGCAAATGGTGGCACTCCTAACGGTCACCTTTTGCACTGTTTAGGAGACTCAGACAGGCATTTAATGCCCTTGTCCCCTGCCGTCAGAGTTAGGTAGGGCGCACCGTACCCACAGTAGCGGTAGCTGCACCTACCCCATCCTTTTCCATTTTTACCCTTCTTGTCTACGTTGCCCCCTGTCGGTGACCCCTTGAGAGTATAAAAGGAGGCCCAAGCGCAACGTAGAGGAGGTTCAGAAGTTCAGAGGTTAGGCCAGTTCGGCTCGTTCAACACCAGGAACACTCTCGCGCTCAGTCTGGCAGCGTCCATCGCTCCTGAGCAAGAATCCAATATACACAAACAAGCAGCAGTAGGGTTTTACGCATCTGTGCGGCCCGAAGCTGGGTAAAATCGCCCGCGCGCACTGCCTCGATCCGCTGTTTGTGCGCTCTCCGCCCCCCACCTAACCGAAAGGGGCCCTGTCCCCATAGGTGTCGGCGGGAATCAGCATCACCCCCGACAGATATAAAGAGAGAGGCATAACACTAACACCGGCTCCAAGATCACATAAAGCAGTTTTAACATATTTTCTTTTAATGGAGCATGGTATGGTTGGTACCCTTGGATCACCAAGTTTCTTTGGTATTCCACCCTTAAAAGTTTAATTAGCAAGCATGGTGGAAATTTCACCTTCCGATATCTTTCTTTTATTTGTAATGATATCCTTCATATACTTAGCATACGGATTTAGTTTAAGCATATCAGTTAAGCGCATACGTAAGAAGATAGGTCTAATCATTTCAGCAAAGCGCTCAAAATCCTCATCATCCTTTGTCTTGGATTGTTTAGGAGGAAAGGGCATGGGTTTCTGAACCCATGGTTCTCTTTCTCTACCGAGCTTCCTAGCAACAAAGTCTCTCTTATCATAACAGTGATTCTTTGATTGTGGGTTATCAAGATCAACAGCAGGTTCAATCTCTACTTCATTATTCTCTACTTCATTATTATTGCTAGGTTGAGCATCAACATGAACATTATCATTAACATTATCACTGGGTTCATGTTCATCACCTGATTGTGTTTCAGCATCAGAAATATAAATATCATTGGGATTCTCTGATGTGTCTACAACAGGTTCACTAGAAGCATGCAAAGTCCTATCATTTTTCTTTTTCTTCTTTTTGGAAGAACTAGGTGCCTCTAAATGATTTCTCTGAGAATCCTGCTCGATTCTCTTAGGGTGGCCTTCAGGATACAAAGGTTCCTGAGTGATTCTACCAGTTCTAGTAGCCACTCTAACAGCAAAGTTATGTTTATTATTTAATTCATCGAGCAAATCACTTTGAGCATTAAGTACTTGCTCAGCTTGAGTTTTAACCATAGAAGCATATTTGCTAATGAGTTTAAGTTCACCTTTAACTCTAGCCATATAATCACTCAAGCGTCCTATCTCGAAAGCATTATTCTTTAGTTCTCTACCAACATAAGCATTAAAACCTCCTTGCCTAATAAAGTCATCAAATTCATCTAAGCATGGGCTAAGAAATTTAGTAGAGGGGATTTGAACTTTATCATATCTATAGAGAGAATTTACCTTTACTACCTGTGTCGGGTTATCAAGACAATGTGGTTCTTCAACAGGCGGTAAATTAAGACCATGTATTTCTTCAATAGGTGGTAAATTCTTAACATCTTCAGCTTTAATACCTTTTTGTTTCGTTGATTTCTTTGCCTCTTGCATATCTTCAGGACTGAGAAATAGAACACCCCTCTTCTTCGGAGTTGGTTTAGGAATAGGCTTAGGAGTTCGCTCAGTTGGCTCAGGAATTGCCTCAGGAATTGGCTCGGGAAGAGTCCAATTATTTTCATTAGTCACCATATTATTCAATAGTAATTTAGCTTCGTCGACTATTCTTTCCCTGAAAATACAACCAACACAACTATCCAAGTAGTGCTTGGAAGCATCGGTTAGTCCATTATAAAAGATATCAAGTATTTCATTATTCTTAAGAGGATGATCAGGCAAAGCATTAAGTAACCGGAGAAACCTCCCCCAAGCTTGTGGGAGACTCTCTTCATTTATTTGCACAAAATTATATTTTCCCCGCAAGGCAGCTTGCTTCTTATGAGCAGGGAAATATTTAGCAGAGAAGTAATAAATCATATCCTGGGGACTACGCACACAACCAGGATCGAGAGAATTAAACCAAGCCTTAGCAACACCCTTTAATGAGAACGGAAATATCTTAAGGATATAATAATAGTGAGACTTCTCATCATGAGTAAACAGGATACTTGATCAGACCAGACCTCAAACAGTACTTGAAGGATTTATTACGGAGTAGCAATCACACACTTATTACACCGAATGTCTCAAAAGAGAACTTATTACAATAAATATGGCTTAAGTCCATCTAATGACGATAACAGCGGAAGGTTTGGAAGATAAGTGAGTCCATCAACTCCAACGGCATCCTGAGTATAAGACCACAACCTAAGGCACCTTACTCATCATTTGGAAAGTCTGCAGCATGAATGTTGCAGCCCGAAAAAGGGTCAGCACATGGAATATGCTGGCATGTTACACATAGAGAGTAATGAACAGAATAATGCTATACTACATGCATATATGGCTGGTGGAAAGCTCTATGGTTAAATTTTTGCATAAAGCCAATTTTTCCCTATTGCAAAAGAATAAATTTTATTTAACTATCATGGTGGTTGTTAAACATTGAGAAGGGTACTCCAACTCAATCCCAATTAAACACATAATTAACCCAACAAAACTAAATTTAAGTAACATGATGAGATTCACATGATAACCAAAGTACTAGATACTCAAAACGTCCATAACCGGGGACACGACTAACCATGATTAGTTTATACACTGCAGAGGTTGGCGCACTTTTCCTGCAAGACTCGATCTCCTCCGTTGGTTTTCTCGCACTACATGATGTTTGAGAAACGGATGACTGAGACACAGTCTTTCAGAAGCATTAACTCTCTACTCCGGGTAGACAGTACCAAACTACATCCCCTACATCTGCTAGTCTACCTCTTCAAGAGCTCACGCAACATACTCAACTATGCTAGAGCCCGTAGTAGCTTGCGGCTGCACACGGAAGTTTCTAGCATGAATAATCTCATGATCCCTTTGAGCTTGGGTGGCGTTCCATAGGAGAATCACACTGGGTTCCCCAGGTGCCTCAATCCACCCAGATGTGAATTTAAGTTGCCACCTTAAGTAAACCATTAATTATCAATCTCACATCTGTCATGGATACACTCACCCAATTCACGTCTACTAGCATAGCATAGCAATATAAGCAAACGTAGAAGTAACTCCCAAAGGTTTGATAATAAAACAGGTAATAGGTTCTACCTCATCTACTTCCCAAAACCCACATATTAATCATATCCTAATCATGCAATTGATTGAGGATTGATCTAATGCAATAAAACTGGGTAGTAAAGAGGTATGATCAAAGTGTCACTTGCCTTGCTGATGATCCGTGAAACCTAGAGATTTGAAGTAGCAAGCGGCGCACTCCGGGTACTCTATCGCAAACAAACAAGCATACAATAAGCACTCATCTAATGCATAGGTAAAACTCAAATAAGATATCTGACAAGAAAGTTCAACTTAGGAACTCCGGTTTGCTAAAAGAATCAAATCAAACGAAGCAACAAAAGTTAGACGGCGAAAGAAACATGCTTTGTTTACTAATATAGACCTAAGTCAAATTTTACAGTAGCAAAAACTTGTTGGAGTTGGTTAAACGGAAAGATGGTTTCGAGACGAAACTCTAGGCGCTTGAATCGCCTGATTCCGATAAACGAGCAAAAAGTTATACTAGAACGAAAATCGGATCAGAAATCGCGATCGAAAATAATTGCGGAAAATGCGATAAAAAGAAAAAACCGATGAACAGGCTAATGAACGAACGTTCGCTGTCTGCTGATAAAAGACGAAAACAATTCATTAAAACGAACGAACGAATGGGCGTTCACTAAATAACTAAACCGGGAAAAAAAATAAACCGATCTATATAAAAAAAGATAAACCGGGTTCCTAAAAAAACCCACGGTTTTCTCTCGAAAACCGCGGCGGTGGCTGATGACCCACAAGTGTAGGGGATCTATCGTAGTCCTTTCAATAAGTAAGAGTGTCGAACCCAACGAGGAGCAGAAGGAAATGATAAGCGGTTTTCAGTAAGGTTTTCTCTGCAAGCACTGAAATAGTAGGTAATAGATAGTTTTGTGATAAGATAAATAGTAACGAGCAAAAAGTAAATAAAGTAAATAAAGTGCAGGAAGGTGGCCCAATCCTTTATGTAGCAAAGGATAAGCCTGGACAAATTCTAATAATGAGGAAGGAGCTCCCGAGGACACATTAGGAATTATTGTCAAGCTAGTTTTCATCACGTTCATAAGATTCGCGTTCGGTACTTTGATAATTTGATATGTGGGTGGACCGGCACTTGGGTACTGCCCTAACATGGACAAGCATCCCACTTATGATTAACCCCTATTGCAATCATCTGCAACTACAAAAAGGAGTATTAAGGTAAACCTAACCACATCATTAAACATATGGGTCCATATCAACCCCTAACGAAGCAACGCATAAACTAGGGTTTAAGCTTCTGTCACTCTAGCAGCCCATCATCTACTTATTACTTCCCTATGCCTTCCTCTAGGCCCAAATAATGGTGAAGTGTCATGTAGTCGATGTTCACATAACACCACTAGAGGAGAGACAACATACATCTCATCAAAATATCGAACGAATACCAAATTCACATGACTACTAATAGCAAGACTTCACCCATGTCCTCAGGAACAAATGTAACTACTCATAAAGAATATTCATGTTCATAATCAGAGGGGTAATAGTATGCATAAAGGATCTGAACATATGATCTTCCACCAAGTAAACCAAATAGCATCAACTACAAGGAGTAATCAACACTACTAGCAACCCACAGGTACCAATTTGTGGTTTTGATACAAGATTGGATACAAGAGATGAACTAGGGTTTTGAGAAGAGATGGTGCTCGTGAAGATGTTGATGGAGATTGACCCCCTCTCGATGAGAGGATCGTTGGTGATGATTTCCCCTCCCGGAGGGAAGTGTCCCCGGCAGAACAGCTCCGCCAGAGCACTAGATTGATTCCGCCAAGGTTCCGCCTCATGGTGGCGGAGTTTCGTCCCGTAAGCTTGCCCACGAATTTTTCCAGGACAAAACCCTTCATATAGCAGAAGATGGACGTCAGAGGCCCACCAGGAGGCCCAGGAGATAGGCGGCCGCGCCCTAGGGAGGGGTCCGCCCCTGTCTCCTGGACAGGGTGTGGGCCCCCTGGCCTATTTCTTTTGCTCATAATTTCTTAATAAATCCAAAAAAGTTGTTTCGTGGAGTCTCAAGTCTTTTGGAGTTGTGCAGAATATGTTTCCAACGTTTGCTCCTTTTCCAGCAAGAATTCCAGCTGCCAGCATCCCCCTCTTCACGGTAAACCTTGTAAAAGAAGAGAGAATAGCCATAAGTATTGATATATAATGTGTAATAACAGCCCATAGTGGAATAAATATTGATATAAAAGCATGATGCAAAATGGACGTATTAGCGGCGGCGACTACCTCCGGCGGGTCAACGGGCGGCGGCGGCTGGCGGCGGCTAGGGTTAGGGCAGCTCGGGTCGGCTGGGGTGGGCTCGGGGCGCACTATTTAAAGGGAGCCGACCAGGCGGAGTCCTGGCCGAATACGGCCGGAGGTCGGTTCGAGTTTTTTTTAAATAATTACGCGCAGAAAAACAAATAAATGATATACTAAAGAGACTCGAAAAATTCCGAAATAAATTTTCCCCGACTTCTAAAATAAAGCCGAACAAGATGAACATTTATTTGGGGCCTAAATGCAATTTTGTAAAACGCTTATTTTTCCTAAATTCAAATAAAATAGCCAAAAACTCCGAAATAAAATCTTATTTGATTTTTATATTAAATCCTCAACATTTATTTATTTTGGGAAAGTCATTTTATTCCCTCTCCTAATAGAAATGATTGAAGATAAAATAAATAAAATCAAATGATCCTATTTTCAAAATTTGAGAAAACTCAAATATGAAGATAACGAAATCCCCAACTCTCTCCGTGGGTCCTTGAGTTGCGTAGAATTTCTAGGATCAAGCCAAAATGCAATAAAATATGATATGAAATGATGATCTAATGTATAACATTCCAAATTGAAAATTTGGGATGTTACAAACCTACCCCCCTTAAGATGAATCTCGCCCTCGAGATTCGGGTTGGCTAGAAATTAGGTGAGGGTGGTCCTTCAGCAGATCTTCCTCTTGCTCCCAGGTGGCTTCATCTTCGGTATGGTGGCTCCACTGAACTTTGCAAAACTTGATAACCTTGTTGCGCGTGACTCGGCTGGCATATTCGAGAATCTTGACTGGTTTCTCCTCGTAGGTCAAATCACTATCCAACTGAATCGCCTCCAGTGGCACTTTATCTCTCAGCGGAATATCAGCCATCTTTGCGTGGCACTTCTTGAACTGGGAAGCGTGAAACACATCGTGAACTCTAGACAATCCTTCGGGCAATTCAAACTTGTAAGCAACTTCTCCCATACGCTCCAAAACTTTATATGGTCCAAAAAAACGTGGCGCTAACTTTCCTTTAACCCCAAAGTGCTTAACTCCTCGAAGTGGAGATACACGAAGATAAACTCTGTCTCCAACTTCGTAAACTGTCTCCTTGCGTTTAGAATCGGCGTAGCTCTTCTGCCTGGACTGGGCTACCTTGAGCCTCTGTTGGAAAAGGCAGTGCCTAGGAGGCGCTTAGGCATGCCTAGGCACTAGGCAATGGCCAAATGCCTCGCCTAGGGCATAAATGGAGGTCTAGGCAGGGCAAGCAAGGAATTGCCTACTCAAGCAATAAATCATGCCACATACTGCACTGTTATGCCAAACTGGTTATATTCCAATGGCAGTAGACGACAACTAACTTATTTATATGCCCTAAACTAATATCAACACCCATACAATAATCACAAATACACTACGTGTAGAAACTATATTACCGCCTAGGCTGCGCCTAGGGTGCTTAGGCACCGCCTAGGCACTAGGCAAAGGCCAACCGCCTAGCCCGCAGGGTATCGGCAATGGCTGTAGCAATCCTGCTAGCTTCTGATGCTCTGCCTTCACTCTCTGACATACATCACATATTGCTACATATTCCGCAATATTCTTCTTCATTACGGTCCACCATAAAGTGTGCTTGAAATCCAGGTACATCTTGGTATTTCCTGGGTGAATTGAGTACAGCGAATCATGGGCCTCTTGCAGAATCAACTTCCTGATCTCCGGTTCATTAGGCACATAAACGCGGTCCTCAAACCATAGGGTATTGTGCTCATCCTCACGAAATCCTTTAGCTTTTCCTTTGCTCATCCTCTCCTTTATCTCGGCAATCTCCTTGTCAGACTTCTGAGCTTCTCTGATCTTATCCATCAAAGTAGACTGAATCTCCAATGCTGCTACATAGCCTCTCGGAACTATCTCCAAACATAGCTCACGAAGGTCCTCAACCAACTCCTTTGGTAATTCTTCGGTCATTAGTGTGTTGACATGGCTCTTGTGGCTCAACGCATCGGCTACTATGTTAGCCTTCCCGGGGTGATAATGCAATCTCATATCATAATCCTTGATGAGCTCCAACCATCTCCTTTGCCTAAGATTCAACTCCTTCTGCGTGAAGATGTACTTTAAACTCTTGTGATCCATGTACACCTCATAATGGTTTCCGATGAGAAAATGTCTCCATGTCTTTAATGCATGCACTATGGCTGCTAACTCCAAATCATGTGTAGCATAAGTCAACTCATGGGGCTTAAGCTGTCGTGAGGCATACGAAACAACTCTTCCCTCCTGCATAAGCACTACTCCAAGTCCTCGACGTGAAGCATCGCAATATACTTCATAATCCTTGCGCTGATCAGGCATAATCAACACTAGTGACGTAACTAAATATTTCTTCAACTCCTGGAAACTGGCCTCACATTCTTCTGTCCATTTAAACTTGGTGTCTTTCTTCAATAACTCCATCATGGGCTTTGCAATCTTCGAGAAATTCTCAATGAACCTCCGGTAGTATCCTGCGAGTCCAAGAAAACTCCGGATCTCTCCAACTGACGTGGGGCTTCCCAATTTGTCATAGTGACAACTTTGGTGGGGTCTATTGCTATTCCTTCTCCGGATATAACATGTCCGAGGAATCCAACTTCCTTCAACCAAAACTCACACTTGCTGAACTTGGCGTATAACTGATGTTCTCTGAGCTTCTCCAGTACCAAACGCAGATGCTCCTTATGCTCTTCTTCATTCTTTGAGTAGACCAGAATATCATCAATGAACACCATGACGAACTTATCCAGAAACTCCATAAACACCTTGTTAATCATGTTCATGAAATAGGCAGGTGCATTAGTCAGACGAAATGACATTACAGTATACTCATACAGCCCGTACCTGGTGGTAAAAGCCGTTTTAGGTATATCCTGCTCTCGAATCTTCAACTGGTTGTATCCTGATCGCAGATCGATCTTGGAAAATACCTTAGTTCCTTGCAATTGGTCAAACAAGTCATTGATCATCGATAGTGGGTAGTTGTTCTTGATTATCACTTCATTCAATCCTTGATAATTAACAACCATCCTTAATGATCCATCCTTCTTCTCCATTAGAAGCACTGGCGATCCCCAAGGCGAAGAACTTGGGCGAATATAGCCTTTATCCAGTAACTCCTCTGGTTCTTAATTTCTTCCAAATCTTTTGTGGGCATCCTGTACGGTCTCTTCGATATAGGCCCTATGCCTGGCAAAAGCTCAATCAAAAACTCAATGTCTCTATCTGGGGGCATGCCTAGTAACTCGTCTAGAAATACGTCAAGAAAATCCTTCACCACTGGTACTTCCTCCTGTACAACTCCTGATAAGGAATTTACTTGAGTCCTCTTCGGAACATGCGGGGATACATACTTTATCCTTCTTCCTTCTGGCGTGGTAAGCAAAATTGACTTACTGGCGCATTCAATGTTCCCTCCATACTTCGATAACCAATCCATGCCTAATATCACATCCAATCCTTGCGACTCCAATACTATTAGGTCTGAGGGAAACACATAGTTACCAATCCTTAATGGTAACCGATCACACCATAGACTAGCCATATACTCTGCTCCTAGCCAGGTTACTAACATGGGTGACCTAAGGGCTTGGGTTGGCAGCTTATACTTATCCACAAATCCCCTTGATATGTATGAATGCGATGCACCAGTATCAAAAAGAACGATTGCAATAAATGACTTAACCAAAAACTTACCTATTACAGCATCTGGCTGGGCTTGAACCTCCTCCACGCTAACGTGGTTCACCTGTCCTTTGCTAAAAGGGTTAGCCTTCTTCCCAGAGCTTCCATTGCCATTTCCATTCTTAGCTTCAGGACATTCAGTGTCATAATGTCCAGTCTTCTGGCATTTGTAGCAGGTAATGTGGCTCAGATCCCTCTTGGCTGGTGTTGATGGGTTGGTGCGGTTCTGTCCGTTGCTTCCTCCATTCCCATTACCATTCTTGGGGCCACTATGGTTGTGCGAACTACCTCCTCCATGTGTATGCTGAAAATGTCCTCCCGAGTTCGGGTAAAATGAGGCTTCTGCTGAGCTCCAGAATTGTACATCCCTTGCCCATACTTCCTCTTGCAGTTGTCAATCTGCTGCTGCTTCCCTTCAATCATGAGAGCTCGGCCTACCAACTCCTGGTAGTTGTTGAAGGTTGATACCATCAACTGCATGCTCAACTCATCGTTCAGTCCTTCCAGAAACTTCTCCTGCTTAGCTGCATCACTAGCAACGTCATCTGGGGCATAACGTCCTAGCTTACTAAAGTCATCCACATACTGGCCAACAATACGTCCTCCTTGGCGCAAGTTGCAAAACTCACGCTTCTTCATCGCCATAGCTCCTGCTGAAACATGGTCAGTACGGAAAGCCTGCTGAAACTGATCCCATGTGATAGTGTCGATAGGATAAGTGGCTGTGAAATTCTCCCACCATGATGCTGCGGGTCCATCAAGATGATTTGCGGCAAAACGCACCTTCTCCGCATCTGTGCATCCTGCAGTGGTTAACTCCCTTCCCATCTTGCGGAGCCAATAATCTGCAACTATCGACTCGGTGCTACTAGAGAACACCGGCGGATTTAGCTCAAGAAACGGTCTAAGTGATCAACAAGTTGTGGTGGTGGTGGGTTGTTGTTGTTGTTGTTGTTGTTCCCCTAGTTCTGATTCTGGACTAGCATCTACATCAATGCATTCTGCGGCTGGATCAACTGGGTGAGCTCCGATGGGAAAGCAAATCTATTGTCACGTCTCGGAGACATCTGAGGGTTTAGAAAGGATGAGAAAATAGAATAGAATGAGGTCTAGAGAGGAAACACTACCCATATGCACATGAGACAAACACAAACAATATCACTTCAATCAAACAAACAAGGGCATACAATGGTCTAACTATCGTTATAAAAGTGCTCGGACTATACTATACACATGGGGGAATTCTACTACTATTATGGTGGTCGACTAAAAAAATTGATCGGTCAAAGACTCCATGATATCTTCTCCAGCTTCATCAAAAAAGTCATCATCGCTATCGTTTGGGTCTGAGTCGGTGTCGTCGATGATGATGTAATTCTCCGGGCAAGTGGAATCATCGTCTTCTCCTCTAGTCGTGGGAAATCCCATAAATACATTTAGCTTCTTCTTCAGATCATCATTCTTCTCCACGAGTGTTGCTATTTCCTCCTCATAACTATCATGTGTAGACTTGAGTTCTTCCTCTAACTTAGTGATCTTGGTCATTGCCTTCTTCAGATCTATCATGCCTGCACACATCTGGTTCTCCTGGCGACGAATGTGCTGATTTAACTCCTGGATGAAAGCTGCAATTGATCTATCCTTCCTGGTGCTGATCATCTCCCATTGCTCATCTCGGCGCTCACAAATCTGGTAGATAGTATTCTTGAGATCCTTGTGGTAAACTTCTCCAATGCGTCCCATGGTGATGTGAGCTGCCATGCTCTTTCCTAAACTCTAGGTTGGTGCATCAAAGGAAGACTCTATGGGCTCAGTGACGGGCATGAACGTCCTTCCTAGAACTTGAACTTGAATCATACAACGCTCCTCTTCTGGTAAAGAGGCGATGTAGGTCCCGGTGAAGCTTGGTACTCCGATGTTCAGGTACTTAGTGACTTCCTTCAAGTGGCGTCCAAAGGGTGTATCTTCATCTGGTTGCGTGAACTTGTTCCTTGCATCCGCCATCCTAAAAGAGTAGAAAAAATGAGGAGTCAGAAATGAGAAGAGAGAGTAGTGATCTAGGGTCTTTAGCTTAGGGGTCGTGTCCTACAGTCAGCGTGTGCTCTAATACCATCTTGTAGCGACCAGACCTCTAACAGTCTGATCTCTGTGTATCAGTGTCATCCCTGGATCGGTAATGCTGACATGCACAGTACTTGCAGGATTTTAAACAGAGTAGCAATCACACACTTATTACATCGAATGTCTCAAAAGAGAACTTATTACAATAAATATGGCTTAAGGCCATCTAATGACGATAACAGGGAAGGCTTGGAAGATAAGCGAGTCCATCAACTCCAACGGCATCACTGAGTATAAGACCACGACCTAAGGCACCTTACTCATTGTTTGGAAAGTCTGCAACATGAACGTTGAAGCCCGAAAAAGGGTCAGCACATGGAATATGTTGGCATGTTACACAGTAATGAACAGAATAATGCTATACTACATGCATATATGGCTGGTGGAAAGCTATATGGTTACAGTTTTGCATAAAGCCAATTTTTCCCTACTACAAAGGAATACATTTTATTTAACTATCATGGTGGTTGTTAAACATTGAGAAGGGTACTCCAACTCAATCCCATTTAAACATCATCATTAACCCAACAAAATTAAATTTAAGTAATATGATGAGATTCACATGATAATCCAAGTACTAGATACTCAAAACGTCCATAACCGGAGACACGACTAACCATGATTAGTTTATACACTCTGCAGAGGTTTGTGCACTTTTCCCCACAAGACTCCATCTCCTCCGTTGGTTTTCTCGCACTACATGATGTTTGAGAAATGGTTGATCGAGACACAGTCTTTCAGAAGCATTAACTCTCCACTCCGGGTAGACAGTGCCAACCTACACCCCCTACATTTGCTAGTCTACCTCTTCAAGAGCTCACGCAACTTAATCAACTATGCTAGAGCCCATAGTAGCTTGCGGCTGCACACGGAAGTTTCTAGCATGAATAATCTCATGATCCCTTTGAGCCTGGGTGGCGGTCCATAGGAGAATCACACGGTACCCCGGGATTTCCAGAAAAATACAGGCAACACTGGGTTAACCAGGTGCCTCAATCCACCCAGATGTGAATTTAAGTTGCCACCTTAAGTAAACTATTAATTATCAATCTCACATCTGTCATGGATACACCCACCCAATCCACGTCTACTAGCATGGCATAGCAATATAGGCAAACGTAGAAGTAACTCCCAAAGGTTTGATAATAAAACAGGTAATAGGTTCTATCTCATCTACTTCCCAAAACCCACATATTAATCAGATCCTAATCATGCTATTGTTTGAGGATTTATCTAATGCAATAAAACTGGGTAGTAAAGAGGTATGATCAAAGTGTTACTTGCCTTGCTGATGATCCGTGAAACCTAGAGATTCGAAGTAGCAAGCGGCGCACTCCTGGTACTCTATCGCAAACAAACAAGCATACAATAAGAACTCATCTAATGCACAGGTAAAACTCAAATAAGAGATCTAACCAGAAAGTTCAACTTAAGAACTCTGGTTTGCAAAAAGAATCAAATCAGATGAAGCAACAAAAGTCAAACGGAGAAAGAAACCGGCTTCATTTACTAATCTGTACCTAAGTCAAATTTTACTGTAGCAAAAACTTGTTTGAGTTGGTTAAACGGAAAGAGGGTTTCGAGACGAAACTCTAGGCGCTTGAATCGCCTGATTCAGATAAACGAGCGAAAAGTTATACTAAAAGGAAAATCGGGTGAGAAATCACGATCGAAAATAATCGCGGAAAATCCGATAAAAACGGACGAGCAGGCTAACGAACGAATGTTTGCTGTCTGCGGGTAAAAGATGAAAACCATTTGTTAAAATGAACGAACGAACGGGTGTTCGCTAAATAACTAAACCGGGAAAAAAATAAGGCGATCTAAAAAATAAACCGGGTTCATAAAAAAACCCGACGGTTTTCTCTCAAAAAGCGTGGCGGCGGCGGGGACTACCTCCGGCAGGTCAACAGTGGCGGCGGCGGCGGGCGTTGTCGGCGTCGGTGGCAGCTGGCGACAGCGTCGGCGTCGGCGGCGGCGGCAGCTGGCGGCGGCTAGGGTTAGGGCGGCTCGGTTGGGCTGGGGTGGGATCGGGGGCACACTATTTAAAGGGGGTCGGCCACGTGGAGTCCTGGCCGAATACGGCCCGAGGTCGGTTCGCGTTTTTTAATAATTACGCGCAGAAAAACAAATAAAAATAATATTAAACGGACTCCAAAAATCCTGAAATAAATTTACCCCGACTTCTAAAATCAAGCCGGACAAAAACGCACATTTTTCCTAAATTCAAATAAAATAGCCAAAAACTCTGAAATAAAATCTTATTTGATTTTTATATTAAATTCTCAATATTTCTTTATTTTGGGAAATTCATTTTATTCCCTCTCTCATATTTTTATAATAGAAATAATTGAAGATAAAATAAATAAAATCAAATGATCCTATTTTCAAAATTTGAGAAAACTCAAATATGAAAATAACGAAATCCCCAACTCTCTCCGTGGGTCCTTGAGTTGCGTAGAATTTCTAGGATCAAGCCAAAATGCAATAAAATATGATATGCAATGATGATCTAATGTATAACATTCCAAATTGAAAATTTGGGATGTTATAGTTGGGTTATCAAGACAATGTGGTTCTTCAACAGGTGGTAAATTAAGACCATGTATTTCTTCAATAGGTGGTAAATTCTTAACATATTCAGCTTTAATACCATTTTCTTTCATTGATTTCTTTGCCTCTTGCATATCTTCAGGACTGAGAAATAGAACACCCCTCTTCTTCGGAGTTGGTTTAGGAATAGGCTCAGGAGTTATCTCAATTGGCTAAGGAATTTCCTCAGGAATTGGCTCAGGAAGAGTTCAATTATTTTCATTAGTTAACATATTATTCAATAGCAATTTAGCTTCGTCGACTGTTCTTTCCCTGAAAACACAACCAGCACAACTATCCAAGTAGTCCTTCGAAGCATCGGTTAGTCCATTATAAAAGATATCAAGTATTTCATTTTTCTTAAGAGGATGATCAGCCAAAGCATTAAGTCACCGGAGAAGCCTCCCCCAAGCTTGTGGGAGACTCTCTTCTTTGATTTGCGCAAAATTATATATCTCCCGCAAGGCAGCTTGTTTCTTATGAGCAGGGAAATATTTAGCAGAGAAGTAATAAATCATATCCTAGGACTACGCACACAACTAGGATCAAGAGAATTAAACCAAGTCTTAGCATCACCCTTTAATGAGAACGGAAATATCTTAATGATATAATAATAGCGAGACTTCTCATCATGAGTAAACAGGGTGGCTATATCATTCAACTTGGTAAGATGTGCCACAACAGTTTCAGATTCAAGCCCATAAAAGGATCAGATTCAACCAAAGTAATTATTTCAGGATCAATAGAGAATTCATAATCCTTATCAGTAACACAAATAGGTGAAGTAGCAAAAGCAGCGTCAGGTTTCATCCTAGCATTGAGAGATTGCTGCTCCCATTTAGCTAATAACTTTATAAGATCATATCTATCTTTGCAAGCAAAAATAGCTTTAGCAGCTAACTCATTCATAACATAACCCTCAGGAACAACAGGTAATTCATAATCAAGGGGGGAAACTTTCATCATCACTATTATCAATAATAGCATCTTCAATAATTTCATTCTCTCTAACCCTAGCAAGTTGTTCATCAAGAAATTCACCTAATGGCAAAGTAGTATCACGCACAGAAGTAGTTTCATCATAAGTATCATGCATAGAAGAAGTGGCATCATCAATAACATGCGATATATCAGAATTCATAGCAGTAGCAGGTTTAGGTGTCGCAAGCTTACTAATAACAGAAGGAGAATCTAGTGCAGAGCTAGATGGCAGTTCCTTACCTCCCCTTGTAGTTGAGGGCAAAATCATGGTTCTTTCGTCTTTAAAGTTCCTCATAGTGATCAACAGATATAAATCCCAAGTGACTCAAAGAATAGAGCTATGCTCCCCGGCAATGGCGCCAGAAATTAGTCTTGATAACCCACAAGTGTAAGGGATCGCAACAACTTTCGAGGGTAAAGTATTCAACCCAAATTTATTGATTCAACACAAGGAGAGCTAAAGAATATTCTTAAGTATTAGCAGTTAAGTTGTCAATTCAACCACACCTGGATAACTTAGTATCTGCAGCAAAGTATTTAGTAGCAAAGTGGTATGATAGTAATAGTAGCCATGGCAAAAGTAAAGATAATAGTTTTGTAGTAATTGTAACAGTAGCAACAGAAAAGTAAATAAGCGAAGCACAAGATGTGAAAAGCTTGTAGGCATTGGATCAGTGATGGATAATTATGTTGTATGTGATTCCTCATGTAATAGCTATAACATAGGGTGACATAGAACTAGCTCCAATTCATCAATGTAGTATACGCATGTATTCTGAATATAGTCATACGTGCTAATGGAAAAGAACTTGCATGGCATGTTTTGTCCTACCCTCTCGTGGCAGTGGGGTCCTAGTGGAAACTAAGGGATATTAAGGCCTCCTTTTAGTAGAGAACCAGAACAAAGCATTAGCACATAGTGAATAAATGAACTCCTCAAACTATGGTCATCACCAAGAAGTATCCCGATTATAGTCACTTAGGGGTTGTCGGATCATAACACATAATAGGTGACTATAGACTTGCAAGATAGGATCAACAACTCACATATATTCATGAAAACAAAATAGGTTCAGATCTGAAATCAAGGCACTCGGGCCATAGTGACAAAGCATTAAGCATAGCAAAGTCATAGCAACATCAATCTCAGAACATAGTTGATACTAGGGATCAAGCCCTAACAAAACTAACTTGATTACATGGTAAATCTCATCCAACCCATCACCGTCCAGCAAGCCTACGATGGAATTACTCACGCACGACGGTGAGCATCATGAAATTGGTGATGGAGGATGGTTGATGATGACGACGGCGATGAATCCCCCTCTCTGGAGCCCATAACGGACTCCAGATCAGCCCTCCCGATAGAGATTAAGGCTTGGCGGCGGCTCCGTATCGTAAAATGCGATGAAACTTTCTCTCTGATTTTTTCTCCGTGAAACAGAATATACAGAGTTGGAGTTGAGGTCAGCGGAGCTCCAGGGGGCCCATGAGATAGGGGGAGGGCGCGCCCCCCACCCTCGTGGATAGGGTGTGGGCCCCCTAGCCTTCATCTTTTGCCAGTATTTTTATATTTTCCAAAACTTATCTCCGTGGATTTTCAGGTCATTCCGAGAACTTTTGTTTTCTGCACAACAAACAACATCATGGCAGTTCTGCTGAAAACAGCATCAATTCGGGTGAGTTTCATTCAAATCATGCAAGTTAGAGTCCAAAACAAGGGCACAAGTGTTTGCAAAAGTAGATACGCTGGAGACGTATCAACAACCACCTGGCCACGAGGGTCCAGGGCGCGCCCACCCCATTGGGGCATGCCCCCTGCCTCGTGGACCCCTGGTGCCCCTCTCCACTTATTCCTGCACACACACACTCCTTCTTTCTCCCAAAAAAATCACCAACCATCTCAAGCACGAGTTCTATCTCGTCTTGCTACCGTTTTCGGTCTCCTTGCTCAAAGCTCCACTCACAAAAATGCTTTGGGGGATTGTTCTTCAGTATGTGACTCCTCCAATGGTCCAATTAGTTTTTTTTAATGCTTTATTCATTGCAAATTTTTGCTGCTAAGGTGACCCTATTCTTGAGCCTACATGTCAAATTTATTTGGTCTCAAGTAGTTCTAATGCATGATCTAGTCTCTAGGCACTTGTGGGAGTAGTTGCTACAAATTTTGTTGAGTTTGGTTCACTTTTATTTTGAGTTACTACATTTTTCAATGGAAGAAATATGTTTAGGAAAATGTACCAACGTGGTTCTTCAAGGAAGCAAGGACCCAGGCCCGCAATATGTGAGTCGGACGATGAACCACCAAGGGAAGCTCAAGTGCGGCCTTGTGAATGGCCTTCAGAGGGGTTTATGGTCCAAGTAGGCATGAAGGATGAATTTGATGCATATGTGCGTAATGCTGATCTTAAGGACTTTTGTGTCAGATAAGTGCCTACAGTACTACTACCTTACTGATTCCTTTCTGAGAAGGTTTATATTTACATCTTCGCGCAATTCTCACACTGTTTTATTTGATCTTTTTGATAGATCATATACCATGGACCTAGAAGATTTTAATACTGCTTGTAAACTCCCACAGTGGGGCAATGTTAGTGAACCTCGTCAATCTTAATATAAAGACTTTCTTGCTAATATCACTATGGGGAATCTAGAGAAATCACACAAGCTACCATAAGGAGCATTCATTTTCCTTCCATACATTATTTTGCTCTCTTTATAGGTAGATGCATTAATGGTAAAGATGAAGCTTGTCACATGTGCATTCCTGATCTTAGTGTGTCCTCAAGAGTGCGGTATTAGGTGATAAACAATATAACTTGGGGGCCATTGTTGAACGAAGGCTGCATCTTAATGGTACATGTGGAGATTTGTTTGGTGGGATTTATGCAACTCGTGTAACTAATTATCTTGGGGTACCTATACATGAAAATGATAAGAAGTTGCCTCCTAGTTATCTAGATTATAGTGCCATGGTTAGCCATCAGTTTCTTGAGATGAATGAACAGTTCCTCCAGTACCGACTAATCTTTGACAGATGGTGTACTATCCATGTTGCTCTCCCTGCTCCCACTTTATTTGACTTTCAGGCAAAAAGGAGATACTTTATAACTTGGGAGGAGGCAAACGAATATGAGAGGAGGACGGAGGCAGCTCGCTTCCAAGATGCAGCTCTTGAGGCAGTAGCTGCTGCATCTCAGTACGACCCCAGTTACAACTTTGGATATCCTCCAGGCCAGCCGTGGCCATAGACCAACTTAGGCCAAAAGCCTAAGCTTGGGGGAGTACGTATTTCTCACTGACATTACATTCATGTTCACACACTCATTCCACTTGTCAGTGGTCATACTTTTTCATTGCACTATCCATGCTAGTTTATTTTCTTTTTCCCGCTTTCTTCTTGTGTGTTTGAATAACCTTAAGAAAAACTAAAAAAATTAGTTGTAACTTTTAGCTAGTTCACATTCCATGCCTGTAGTAGTAGTAATTAAAAGAAAACTCAAAAAGATTTCTCATTCTTCTTTTGCTTGTTGGAAGTTTCCCGTGTAAATAGTTTTTTTTCTTTTTTTTCTTTGGGGGTCGAGAGGGGAAGACCATGATGAAAATGTTGAGTGGCTCTCATATGCATTATTACTGATTTAACCAAGAGCCCATATTACCTTGTCTTCTCCCTTGAATTGAACGCTTGCAGATTCCAGCTTAGTCCAATGCATGGACACTATTATTATTATCCACACCGTTCGGTCGTGCAAGTGAAAGGTAATAATGACGATATATGATGGACTAATTGAGATCAGAGAAGCTGGTATGAACTCGACCTATCTTGTTTTTTTAAATATGATTAGTTCATCATTCCTGATTCAGCCTATTATGAATAAACATGTTTGCAATGACAATTAGAGATTATAGTTGCTTAATCCATACTTAATTAGCTAGGAGTTTATAATGGTTTACCTTACCTGCCAACATGCTATTAAAATGGTTGTGATGTGGAATGATAGGGTGGTGTCCTCCTTTGAATGATTCGAGTGTCTTGACTTGGCACATGTTAATGCATGTAGTTGGAACAAGATCAACATAGCATCCACGATATTTATGTTCATGGTGGATTATATTCTACTCATGCTTGCACTCAATGTTTATTAATTTCAATGCATGTTCATGACTGTTGTCGCTCTCTAGTTGGTCACTTCCCAGTCTTTTTCTAGCCTTCACTTGTACTAAGCGGGAATACTGCTTGTGCATCCAAAATCCATAAACCCCAAAGTTATTCCATATGAGTCCACCATACCTTCCTATATGCGGTATCTACCTGCCGTTCCAAGTAAATTTGTATGTTCCAAACTCTAAACCTTCAAATGAAATTCTGTTTAGTATGCTCGAACAGCTCATGTATCAACTAGGGCTGTCTGTATCATCCATACTAGGTGGGTTATTCTCAAGAGGAGTGGACTCCACTCCTCATTCACAAGAAAATGGCTGGTCACTAGGATGCCCAGTCCCATGCTCAAATCAAATCAAAATAATTGCAAACAAAACTCACCCAGGATTGTTGTTAGTTGGAGGCACCCGTTGTTTTGGGCAAGCCATGGATTGATGATTGTTGGTGGTGGGGGAGTATAAACATTACCATTCTGTTTGGGAACCGCCTATAATGTGTGTAGCATGGAAGATATCGAGATGTCTACGTTGTTATGTTGACAATGAAAGTATGCCGCTCAAAATATTATTTATCTCTATTTCAAAAAATGAGCTCTGGCGCCTCTACAAATCCCTGCTTCCCTCTGCGAAGGGCCTATCTATTTAATTTTATGTTGAGTCATCATCCTCTTATTAAAAAGCAATAGTTGGAGAGCACCGCTGTCATTTGCATGCATTACTAGTAATTTATATTGAGTATGACTTTGACTGGATATCTTTTATGATGAATTACAATGCCCAGAAAGTCCTTGATCTTCAGAGGTGCTCTAAATTTATGTTTTGCGTTCTCAGAAAGGGCTAGCGAGATACAATCTTGTTATATCATATTATGATTGTTTTGAGAAAATGTTGACATCCGAGATTTATTATTATTACTCGCTAGTTGATTATGCCTTTGATATGAGTAAACATGCGACCTAAATGTTATTGTGGATGTGGTTATTTCATAATCTTTTCTGAAAACTTGAATGATGGATTTACATATTTACAACAACAAGAGCAAACAGAGTTTGTAAAAGTTTTTCTTTATAACTTTCAGTTTATCAACTGAATTGCTTGAGGACAAGCAAAGGTTTAAGCTTGGGGGAGTTGATATGTCTCCATCGTATCTACTTTTCCAAACACTTTTGCCCTTGTTTTGGACTCTAACTTGCATGATTTGAATGGAACTAACCCGAACTGACGTTGTTTTCAGTAGAATTGCCATGGTGTTATTTTCGTGCAGAAATAGAAGTTCTTGGAATGACCTGAAACTTCACGGAGAATATTTTTGGAATTAATAAAAAATACTGGCGAAAGAATCAAGACCAGGGGGGCCACACCCTGTCCTCGAGGGTGGGGGGCATGCCCCCCTGGGCGCGCCCCCCTATCTCTAGGGCCCGTTGATGCTCCACCGACCTCAACTCCAACTCTATATATTCACGTTCGAGGAGAAATAAATCAGGGAGAAGGATTCATCATGTTTTATGATAAGGAGCCACCACCAAGCCCTAATCTCTCTCGGGGGGGCTGATCTGGAGTCCGTTCCGGGCTCTGGAGAGGGGAATCCGTCGCCGTCGTCATCATCAACCATCCTCCATCACCAATTTCATGATGCTCGCCGCCGTGCTTGAGTAATTCCATCGTAGGCTTGCTCGACGGTGATGGGTTGGATGAGATTTATCATGTAATCGAGTTAGTTTTGTTAGGGTTTGATCCCTAGTATCCATTATGTTCTGAGATTGATGTTGCTATGACTTTGCTATGCTTAATGATTGTCACTAGGGCCCGAGTGCCATGATTTCCGATCTGAACATATTATGTTTTCATGAATATTTGTGAGTTCTTGATCCTATCTTGCAAGTCAATAGTAACCTACTATGTGTTATGATCTGGCAAACCCGAAGTGACAATAATCAGGACCACTCCCGGTGATGATCTTAGTTTGAGGAGTTCATGTATTCAGTAAGTGTTAATGCTTTGGTCCGGTACTCTATTAAAAGGAGTCCTTAATATCCATTAGTTTCCAATACACTACTAGGGAAAAGCCTATACACAGAATCTTATCAGCAGCGCGCTTTAAAATAAGCGAGGCTAGTTATAGCAGCAACGCGTTATATCGAAGGGCGCTACTGCTACGTAGCATAGTAGCAGCACATTTCGCCAATAAGCGCTACTGCTAAGTTTACTACAAAATTTAGTCCCACCTTGCTCCGTGAAGAGAGTTTCTACCACCTTAAATATGTTACTTCTCAAACTTTGACAAGCACTTGGTCTTCATTGAACTCTATGTGTAGAATTTGTGGCTGCAATATGAGTCTTCGCCTGTTCCTAAACCGGTGAGGACTCATATTGACAAATCATACTTTACACAAAAAGATCGTTGATGATCAATGTTTTTTTTGATACATTGAACTAAGTCTATTTTTACATGCTGACACATAGCAGTAGCGCTTCTTTGTGAAAGGCGTTGCTGATAGGTAGTTTAGCAGTAGCGTCTTTCTCTATAGCGCGCTACTGCTAAGCCATTCCATCTCCCACCCCCGCCCATCTCCTCTATCCGATCCACTCACAGTCACACACTCACTGGATCCCCTCTCAATCCCCCGCGCCGGTCCTCCCCTGTCGCCCCTTCTCCCTTTGCGCCGCCGTCACCTCCTCCTCCTTGTTGGACTCGGTACCGGCCTCCTCCTCCGTCCTCCCTCTCCACTTGCCTCTAGCCGGCCCCTCCTCGCTTCGCCTTCCTCCTACGTCCTCCCTCCACTGGCCACCGGCCGGCCCCTCCTCGCTCTGCCTTCCTCCTTCGTCCTACTCTCTTCTCCCTCCTCGAGTCGCCGCTCCTTCTCCCTCCTGTCTCCTAAATTTTGATTTAGTAGGCTAGTTCATATGCAACACTTTGATTTAGTTGATTTAGTAGGCTAGTTGATTTAGTTGATTTAGAACATTTTGATATAGTTGATTTAGTTGATTTAGAACATTTTAATTTAGTTGATTTAGTAGGCTAGTTGATTTAGTTGATTTAGAACATTTTGATTTAGTTGATTTAGTAGGCTAGTTCATTTAGTTGATTTAGAACATTTTGATTTAGTTGATTTAGTAGGCTAGTTCATTTAGTTGATTTAGAACATTTTGATTTAGTTGATTTAGTAGTCTAGTTGATTAGTTGATTTAGAACATTTTTATTTAGTTGATTTAGTAGGGTAGTTGATTTAGTTGATTTAGAACATTTTGATTTAGTTGATTTAGTAGGGT
>NC_041381.1:42039257-42043816 GCF_002162155.2 Triticum dicoccoides | reverse complement strand
ATTTTGATTTAGTTGATTTAGTAGGCTAGTTGATTTAGTTGATTTAGAACATTTTGATTTAGTTGATTTAGTAGGCTAGTTTATTTAGTTGATTTAGAACATTTTGATTTAGTTGATTTAGTAGGCTAGTTGATTTAGTTGATTTAGAACATTTTGATTTAGTTGATTTAGTAGGTTAGTTCATTTAGTTGATTTAGAACATTTTGATTTAGTTGATTTAGTAGGCTAGTTCATTTAGTTGATTTAGAACATTTTGATTTAGTTGATTTAGTAGGCTAGTTCATTTAGTTGATTTAGAACATTTTGATTTAGTTGATTGTCCATCAAATTGCTTCTCGCGGAAGAACCAAAAATATCACATGCTACTGTTTTTCTTTCATGTGAAGTGGATCGTTAATCCTTTGCTCATATTGCTTTAGGAAAAATGGCGCCACCACCACCACCACTATGTCGACTGTGCAAGTCAAGGTGCGCCAGCAGCCTTGGAAATGGCAAGCTGTTCGGCATCTACTTCCAGCCGAGATTTCATCATGCTGCGGTAAGAAATTAGATGAAATGTAATAAGTATTATATTTTTAGTGTGGGCATTACTGCATTGTGTCATTTTACTTATTTTACACAGATCGTCCCATGCAATGTGAGGTTGAAATTCAACAAGCTGACATGAGACACTGTGACGTTTGAGGTTCCTGGGGGGACGTACACTATGGAGGTCGAGAAAGGACGCAATATGACGCGGATTGGAGGAGATGGATGGGCCCGTTTTGTCGCTCGCATGCGTCTTACTGGTGGTGAGTTGATCAACTTCTCCTTCAGAGCAGAAAGACCCAAGCTGGCTGTCATTTATCTCAACCTGGTGGAAGATGATGAAGATGACGAAGATGATGAAGATGTTGAAGATAATGAGGACCCACTCGATGAAGATGATGAGGACCCACTTCATGAAGCCATCGTAGCTCAAAGAACAAGGCTGAGCAAGGAAGAGGTGTCCAACCTGTGGGACATAATTACGCCACGTGCTAACTTTGTCGAGGTGCCATTCATGACCCGCCTAACAAATACCATGGTTGATCGGCATGATATGGTATGTTATACTTACAAATGCAAATTATCCGATTAAGTACTTAGTGTACAGTCCAATGATATGGTATGTGATACGTCTCCAACGTATCTATAATTTTTGATTGTTCCATGCTATTATATTAACCGTTTTGGATGTTTATGGGCTTTATTTTACACATTTATATCATTTTTGGGACTAACCTACTAACCGGAGGCCGAGCCCGTGATGCTGTTTTTTTGCCTATTTCAGTATTTCGAAGAAAAGGAATATCAAACGGAGTCCAAACGGAATGAAACCTTCGGGAGCGTGATTTTTGGAACGAACATGATCCGGGGAGCTTGGAGTGCAAGTCAAGAAGCTTTCGAGGGCCCCACGAGATAGGCCCCCCCCCTCTAGGGCGCGCCCCCTGTCTCGTGGGCCTCTCGGGCGGCCACCGACGTACTTCTTCCTCCTATATATACCTACGGACCCCGAAAACATCCAGGAGCACCACGAAACACAATTTCCACCGCCGTAACCTCCTGTATCCGCGAGATCTCATCTTGGAGCCTTCGCCGGCACTCTGCCGGAGGGGGAATCGACCATGGAGGGCTTCTACATCAACATCCTTGCCCCTCCAATGAGTTGTGAGTAATTTACCACAGACCTACGGGTCCATAGTTGTTAGCTAGATGGCTTCTTCTCTCTTTTTGGATATCAATACAATGTTCTCCCCTCTCTTGTGGAGATCTATTCGATGTAATCTCTTTTTGCGGTGTGTTTGTCGAGATCCGATGAATTGTGGGTTTATGATCAAGTTTATTTATGAATAATATTTGAATCTTCTCTGAATTTTTTATGTATGATTGAGTTATCTTTGCAAGTCTCTTCGAATTATCAGTTTTGTTTGGCCTACTAGATTGGTCTTTGTTGCCATGGGAGAAGTGTTTAGCTTTGGGTTCAATCTTGCAGTGTTCTTACCCAGTGACAGAAAGGGTTGCAAGACGCGTATTGTATTGTTGCCATCGAGGATAACAAGATGGGGATTATATCATATTGCATGAGTTTATCCCTCTACATCATGTCATCTTGCTTAATGCGTTACTTTGTTCTTATGATCTTAATACTCTAGATGCAGGCAGGAGTCGGTCGATGTGTGGGGTAATAGTAGTAGATGCAGGCAAGAGTCCATCTACTTGTTATGGACGTGATGCCTATATACATGATCATGCCTAGATAATCTCATAACTATGCGCTTTTTTATCAATTGGTCGACAGTAATTTGTTCACCCACCGTAATACTTATGCTATCTCGAGAGAAGCCTCTAGTGAAACCTATGGCCCCCGGGTCTATCTCTTATTATATTTTCTTTCAATCTACTGTTATTTGCATGTTTACTTTTTGCATCTATATTACAAAATACCAAAAATATATTATTATCTCTCTATCAGATCTCACTTTCGTAAGTGGCCATGAAGGGATTGACAACCCCTTTATTGCGTTGGTTGCGAGTTCTCAGTTTGTTTATGTAGGTGTGTGGGACTTTTGAGGAGCCTCCTACTGGATTGATACCTTGGTTCTCAAAACTGAGGGAAATACTTACGCTAGCTCAAGACGTAGCAAGAAAGATTTCTGGTGTCGTTGCCGGGGAGGTCTTCACTCAAGTCAAGACATACCAAGTACCCATCACTAACCCATCTCCCTCGCATTTACATTATTTGCCTCTCGTTTTCCTCTCCCCCACTTCACCCTTGCTGTTTTATTCGCCCTCTCTTTCCCAATCTCCTCCTCTCTTTTCGCTTGCCATTTTTATGCTTGCTTGTGTGTTGGATTACTTGTTGCCATGGCACAAGATAATACCAAATTGTGTGATTTCTCGAATACCAATAATAATGATTTCCTCAGTACTCCGATTGCTCCTCTTAATGATGTTGAGTCTTGTGAAATCGATGCCGCTTTGCTAAATCTTGTGATGAAAGATCAATTCGCCGGCCTTCCTAGTGAAGATGTCGCTACTCATCTAAACAATTTTGTTGATTTGTGTGATATGCAAAAGAAGAAAGATACGGATAACAATATTGTCATATTGAAGTTATTTGCGTTTTCACTTAGAGATCATGCTAAAGTTTGGTTTTCGTCTTTGCCTAAAAATAGTATTGATTCTTGGAACAAGTGCAAAGATGCTTTTATCGCTAAGTATTTTCCTCCCGCTAAGATCATCACTCTTAGGAACGATATTATGAATTTTAAACAACTTGATCATGAGCATGTTGCCCAATCTTGGGAAAGAATGAAATTGATGCTTCGCAATTGCCCCACTCATGGTTTGAATTTATGGATGATCACACAAAAATTGTATGTCGTTTTGAACTTTGCTTCTAGAAATCTCTTAGATTCGGCCGCGGGAGGCACGTTTATGTAAATCACATTAGGAGATGCTACAAAACTTCTTGATAATATTATGACTAATTATTCTCAATGGCACACCGAAAGATCTTCTAATAAAAAAGTGCATGCTATAGAAGAAATCAATGTTTTGAGTGGAAAGATGGATGAATTTATGAAGATGTTTGCTACTAAAAATACTCCTCTTGATCCTAATTATATGCCCTGGTCTTCTTTAATTGAGAATAATAATGAATCTATGGATGTGAATTTTGTCGGTAGGAATAGTTTTGGAAACAATGCTTATAGAGGAAACTTTACGGAAATGTTAACGCCCACACGTGTGGGCGTTTGCACATCGCCCACACGCCTCCATCACCACTCATTTTGCCACGTATGAATAGATGACATCAGCAGAATTTTTTTGGGTTTTCAGTTTAAAAATGTTGTATCTCTTAAATAAAAAAGTGAACTAAAATCCGTTTTCACCATTAAATCCGTCTCAACGAGATCTTCAAAACTAGACCCCATGTTGATATGTTTTGACGAATTTTTTTTGCCAGAAGTTGCCACGATGTTTACACTGCAGTTGCCATAGGGCTTAAACTAAAGTTGCCATGTGGCAATTTTAGTTTGTAGATCATGGCAATTTTAGTATTTTGATGATGGCAACTCCACTACTTTGACCATGAAAATTATTTTTTGTATGAACCATGGCAATTTTACGTGCATATATCATGGCAATTTTAGTTTATGGTTCATGGCAAGTCTAGTTTCTTAATTCCCCGTTTTATAAATGTCAAGATTTACTTTTAAATGTAGAAGAAAATAGCTGAAACATATCATGGCAACTTCAGTGTAAACATCATGGCAATTCATATGCAATAGACATGACAACTTTTAATCCAAATTTTTTTTCATCAAAACATATCAACATGGGATCTAGTTTCGAAGATCTCATCGTGAGGGATTTAATGGTGAAAATGGATTTTCAATTGGATTTTCGTTTAAGAGATAAAACATTTTAAAAACTGAAAATCCAAAAAGATTCCTGCATGCATGCATGCGATGATGTGACAATCTGTTTACATTAGAGACGTGTGGTGCGTCTCCCTTCCTGCCACACGTGTG
>NC_041381.1:41932264-42038598 GCF_002162155.2 Triticum dicoccoides | reverse complement strand
GCGACCCAAACTTTAAGGGTCGCGCTAACTGCCACACGTGTGGCAGGAAGGGAGACGCACCACATGTCTCTAATGTAAACAGATTGCCACGTCATCTCATGCATGCATGCAGGAATCTTTTTGGATTTTCAGTTTTTAAAATGTTTTATCTCTTAAACGAAAAATCCGATTGAAAATCCGTTTTCACCATTAAATCCCTCGCGATGAGATCTTCGAAACTAGATCCCATGTTGATATGTTTTGATGATTTTTTTTGGATTAAAAGTTGCCATGTCTATTGCATATGAATTGCCATGATGTTTACACTGAAGTTGCCATGATATGTTTCAGCTATTTTCTTCTACATTTAAAAGTAATTTTTGACATTTATAAAACGGGGAATTAAGAAACTAGACTTGCCATGAACCGTAAACTAAAATTGCCATGATACATGCACGTAAAATTGCCATGGTTCATACAAAAAATAATTTTCATGGTCAAAGTACTGGAGTTGCCATCATGAAAATACTAAAATTGCCATGATCTACAAACTAAAATTGCCACATGGCAACTTTAGTTTAAGCCCTATGGCAACTGCAATGTAAACATCGTGGCAACTTCTGGCAAAAATAATAATTCGTCGAAACATATCAACATGGGGTCTAGTTTTGAAGATCTCGTCGAGACGGATTTAATGGTGAAAACGGATTTTTAGTTCGCTTTTTTATTTAGGAGATACACCATTTTTAAGCCCAAAACCAAAAAAAATTCTGCTGATGTCATCTATTCATACGTGGCAAAATGAGTGGTGATGGAGGTGTGTGGGCGATGTGCAAACGTCCACACGTGTGGGCATTAACATTTCCGAACTTTAATGCTAGACCGTTCCCTAGTAATTCCTCTAATAATTATGGAAATTCCTACAATAATTATTATGGTAATTTTAGTAAGATGCCCTCTGATTTTGAGAATAGAGTGAAAGAATTTATGATTTCTCAAAAGAATTTTAATGCTTTGCTTGTAGAAAAATTGCTCAAAGTTGATGATTTGGCTAGGAACATTGATAGACTTTCGCTTGACGTTCATTCTCTTAAAGTTAGATCTTCCCCTCCTAAGCATGATATCAATGAGTCTCTCAAAGTAATGATAATTTCCATTGATGAGTGTAAGGAAAGAACCGCTAGATTGCGTGCTAAGAAAGATAGCTTTATAAAAGCATGTTCTTCTAGTTTCCATGAAAATAATGATGAGGATCTTAAAGTTATTAATACGTCTCCGATTAGATCTATGTTTTGCAATATGAATTTTGATGATTATGGGACTGATAATGAATCAACTTTGCCTAGAAGGCGTCCCAAGAATTCGGAGTCTTTAGATCTTGATGCTAAAATTGGTAAAAGTGAGATTGGAGAATCCTCAACTTCTAATAATGTTGAACCCACTATCTCGGATCTCATGGAATTTGACTATGATAATTGTTCTTTAAACGGTTGTATTTCCTTGTTGCAATCCGTTGTTAATTCTCCTCACGGTTATAGTCAAAATAAAGCTTTTACCAAATATATCGTTGATGCCTTGTTGCAATCTTATGATGAAAAACTTAATTTGGAAGTTTCTATACCTAGAAAATTTCATGATGAGTGGGAACCTACTATAAAGATTAGAATTAAAGATTATGAGTGTTTTGCTTTGTGTGATTTGGGTGCTAGTGTTTCCACGATTCCGAAAACGTTATGTGATATTCTAGGTTTCCATGATCTTGAAGATTGCTCTTTAAATTTGCACCTTTCGGATTCCACCATTAAAAAGCCTATGGGAAGGATCAATAATGTTCTTATTGTTGCAAATAGAAATTTGGTGCCCGTAGATTTTATCGTTCTTGATATAGATTGCAATCTTTCTCGCCCTATTATTCTTGGTAGACCTTTCCTTAGAATGATTGGTGCGGTTATTGATATGAAGGAAGGGAACATTAGATTCCAATTTCCCTTAAAGAAAGGCATGTAACACTTTCCAAGAAAGAATGTCAAATTACCTTATGAATCTATCATGCATGCTACTTATGATTCAAGTGCCAAAGATGGCACTTGTTAGATCTATCTTTGCTTTTATGCCTAGCTAGGGGCGTTAAACGATAGCGCTAGTTGGGAGGCAACCCAATTTTGCTTTATGTTTTTTGTTTTTGCTCCTGTTTAGGAATAAATCTCGCATCTACTCTCTGTTGATATGTGTTTTTATCTTTTAGTTAGTGTTTGTGCCAAGTAGAACCTATAGGATAAACTACGATGATATTTGATTTGATTCTGCTGAAAAATAGAAAGTTTGTGTTCACGATAAAAAAATCAATAAATCACAGAAACGTGATTTTGCATTGATTCTTTTTTCTGCTGATCAACAGACAAATTTTCCAGTATTTCCTATTTTGGTAGGATTTTTAGAGTTCCAGAAGTATGCGTTAGTTACAGATTGCCACAGACTGTTCTGTTTTTGACAGATTCTGTTTTTTGTGTGTTGTTTGCTTATTTCAATGCATCTATGGCTAGTAAATTAGTTTATAAACCATAAGGAAGTTGGAATAAAGTAGGTTTAACACCAAAATAATTAAAGAATGAGTTCATTGCATTAGCTTATGTAGTGGTTTCGTTTTCTCTCACTAACGGAGCTTATAAGATTTCATGTTGAGTTTTGTGTTGTGAAGTTTTCAAGTTTTGGGTAAAGCTTTTATGGACTATGGAATAAGGAGTGGCAAGAGCCTAAGCTTGGGAATGACCATGGCACCCCAAGATATTCAAGGATATCCAAAAGCCTAAGCTTGGGGATGCCCCGGGAAGGCATCCCCTCCTTCGTCTTTGTTCATTGGTAACTTTACTTGGAGCTATATTTTTATTTGCTACATGATATGTGTTTTGCTTGGAGCGTCGTGTATTATATTACTCTTTGCTTGTTAGTTTGCTACAATCATCCTTGCTGTACACACCTTTTGGGAGAAGCCTATTTTATTAGAATTTGCTAGAATACTCGATGTGCTTCACTTATATCTTTTTGAGCTTTGTAGTTTTTGCTCTAGTGCTTCACTTATATCTTTTAGAGCACGGTGGTGTCTTAATTTTGAAGAAATTGATAGTCTCTCATGATTCACTTATATTATTTTGAGAGTCTTTTAGAACAGCATGGTATTTGCTATGGTTATAAAGTTGGTCCTAGAATGATGAGCATCCAAGTTGGGTATAATAAAGTTGGTCCTAGAATTGGATGCTATGATCAACTTGATACTTGATAATTGTTTTGAGATATGGAGGTAGTGATATTAAAGTCATGCTAGTTGGGTGATTATGAATTTAAAGAATGCTTGTGTTGAAGTTAGTAAGTCCCGTAGCATGCACATATGGTTAAAGTTGTGTAACAAATTTGAAACATGAAGTGTACCTGGCTTGTGCATCCTTATGAGTGGCGGTCGGGGACGAGCGATGGTCTTTTCCTACCAATCTATCCCCCTAGGAGCATGCGCGTAGTACTTGATTTTTTGATGACTTCTAAATTTTTGCAATAAATATATGAGTTCTTTTGACTATGTTGAGTCCATGGGTTATACGCACTTTTACCTTTCTGCCTTTGCTAGCCTCTTCGGTACCGTGCATTGCCCTTTCTCACCTTGAGAGTTGGTGAAAACTTTGTCGGTGCATCCAAACCCCGTGATACGATACGCTCTATCACACATAAACCTCCCTATATCTTCCTCAAAACAGCCACCATACCTACCTATTATGGCATTTCCATAGCCATTCCAAGATATATTGCCATGCAACTTTCCACCGTTCCGTTCATCATTATCATGACATACTTTACTTTTGTCATATTGCCATTGCATGATCATGTAGTTGACATCGTATTTGTGGCAAAACCACCATGCATTATTTTTCATACATGTCACTCTTGATTCATTGCACCATCCAGGTACACCGCTGGAGGCATTCATATAGAGTCATATCTTGTTCTAGTTTTGAGTTGTAATTCTTATGTTGTAATCAAATAGAAGTGTGATGATCATCATTATTAGAACATTGACCGAAGAAAAAAAGAAGAAAGCCAAAAAGAAAAAAAGGGGGCCCAAAAGGAAAAAAAGGAAAAATAGAAGAAAAGAAAAAAATAAAATAAAATTAAAAAGGGCAATGTTACTATCTATTTTTTCCACACTTGTGCTTCAAAGTAGCACCTTGTTCTTCATGTAGTGAGTCTCATATTTTGTGCTTCAAAATAGCACGATGTTTTTCATATCGGTGAGTCTCATAAATTATCTTTTTCATACTAGTGGGGATTTTTCATTATAGAACTTGGCTTGTATATTCCTACGACGGGCTTCCTCAAATTCCCTAGGTCTTCATGAGCAAGCAAGTTGGATGCACACCCACTAGTTTTCTTTTGTTGAGAATTCATTTATAGCTCTAGTGCATCGTTGCATGGCAATCCCTACTCCTCATGTTGACATCAATTGATGGGCATCTACATAGCCTGTTGATTATCCTCGTCAATGTGATACTTTCTCCTTTTTTGTCTTCTCCACACAATCCCCATCATCATATTCTATTCCACCCATAGTGCTATATCCATGGCTCACGCTCATGTATTGCGTGAAGGTTGAAAAAGTTGGAGATTATTTAAGTATGAAACAATTTTTTGGCTTGTCATCGAGGGTATAGAAGTTGGGAACATCTTTGTGTGACGAAAATGAAGCATAGCCTAACTATATGATTTTGTAGGGATGAACTTTCTTTTGCCATGTTATTTTGAAAAGACATGATTACTTTGATTAGTATGCTTGAAGTGTTACTACTTCTTTTATCAATATGAACTTTTATTTCGTATTCATTTGGATCTGAACATTCATGCCACAATAAAAAAATCACATTATGAATTATGCTAGGTAGCATTCCACATCAAAAATTTCTTTTTTATCATTTACCTACTCAAGGACGAGCAGGAATTAAGCTTGGGATGCTTGATACGTATCCAACGTATCTATAATTTTTGATTGTTCCATGCTATTATATTACCCCTTTTGGATGTTTATGGGCTTTATTTTACACATTTATATCATTTTTTGGACTAACCTACTAACTGGAGGCCCAACCCGTATTGCTGTTTTTTTTTGCCTATTTCAGTATTTCGAAGAAAAGGTATATTAAACGGAGTCCAAACGGAATCAAACATTCAGGAGCGTGATTTTTCGAACGAACATGATCCGGGGAGCTTGGAGTGCAAGTCAAGAAGCTTCCGAGGGCCCCACTAGATAGGGGGTCGCGCCCCCCCGTAGGGCGCGTCCCCCTGTCTCATGGGCCCCTCGGGCGGCCACCGACGTACTTCTTCCTCCTATATATACCTATGGACCCCGAACACATCCAGGAGCACGATGAAACACAATTTCCACCGCCGTAACCTCCTGTATCCACGGGATTTCATTTTGGAGCCTTTGTCGGCACTCTGCCGGAGGGGGAATCGACCACGGAGGGCTTCTACATCAATATCCTTGTCCCTCCGATGAGTTGTGAGTAGTTTACCACAGACCTACGGGTCCATAGTTATTAGCTAGATGGCTTCTTCTCTCTTTTTGGATCTCAATACAATGTTCTCCCCTTCTCTTGTGGAGATCTATTCGATGTAATCTCTTTTTGTGGTGTGTTTGTCGAGATCCGATGAATTGTGGGTTTATGATAAAGTTTATTTATGAATAATATTTGAATCTTCTCTGATTTCTTTTATGTATGATTGAGTTATCTTTGCAAGTCTCTTCGAATTATCAGTTTGGTTTGGCCTACTAGATTGGTCTTTCCTGCCATTGGAGAAGTGTTTAGCTTTGGGTTCAATCTTGTGGTGTTCTTACCCAGTGACAGAAAGGGTTGCAAGACATGTATTGTATTGTTGCCATCGAGGATAAAAAGATGGGGTTTATATCATATTGCATGAGTTTATCCCTCTACATCATGTCATCTTGCTTAATGCGTTACTCTGTTCTTCTGAACTTAATACTCTAGATGCAGGCAGGAGTCGGTCGATGTGTGGAGTAATAGTAGTAGATGCAGACAGGAGTCGGTCTACTTGTTATGGACGTGATGCCTATATACATGATCATGCCTAGATAATATCATAAGTATGCGCTTTTCTATCAATTGCTCGACAGTAATTTGTTCACCCAACATAATACTTATACTATCTCGAGAGAAGCCTCTAGTGAAACCTATGGCCCCCGGGTCTATCTCTTATCATATTTGCTTTCAATCTACTTTTATTTGCATCTTTACTTTTTGCATCTATATTACAAAATACCAAAAATGTATTATTATCTCTCTACCAGATCTCACTTTCGTAAGTGGACGTGAAGGGATTGACAACCCCTTTATTGCGTTGGTTGCGAGTTCTCAGTTTGTTTGTGTAGGTGCGTGGGACTTTTGAGGAGCCTCCTACAGGATTGATACCTTGGTTCTCAAAACTGAGGGAAATACTTACGCTACACTTGCTGCATCACCCTCTCCTCTTCGGGGAAAACCAACGCTAGCTCAAGACGTAGCAGTATGTTGTGTGGAATCTAGTCGATGATATGTTTTAGTGCAGAGTTTGATCACTTCCTTATTAGTGTAGAATCTAAGGAAACTATTAATAGTGTAGATAATCCATATGTACTTATTTGCGAGGCTATTTATTAATTGATATATTTTTCTTATTCCGAAATTGGCGAGAGCATATCTGTGAGTTATGGTATCGAGCCTGATGAAGAAGGCTCAGCTGGACTACGCCTTACTGCAAGGGGCTCCGTCACAACCTGTACTTACCGCATGGACATGGACGGTCGCATACACTTAAACTTGGTTGGGTGGAAGAAATTCCTTGATGGCAAGAATCTTCATGTTGGACGGGCCATCCTAATTACTATCAGAAACACCAACCACCCGGGCTTGAGGATGATGATTGTCTTTGATATCATCTAGAACTACATATGTGTGTGTGGCTATATCATCTAGAACTACATATGTGTGTGTGGCTATATCATCTAGAACTACATATGATGATCATCATCGATATCATCTAGAACTACATATGATGATCGTTGTTCATATGACCTTGTACTGCTTGAGGATGCATGTTGACTATGCATGAAATTGTTATCTAGTACTCCCTTCGTTCCAAATTACTCGTCGTGGTTTGAACTAAAACCATGATGAGTAATTTGGACCGAAGGGAGTACTACCCAGTAATGGTTTATGAATTTGATATCTACCAGCAGTACCTAGTATCTAGTATCTGAAAGGGAAACTGAAAGGGAAAGGGATACGGGAAAATGATGGAAGATATAGAAGTAGCGAGGGACTGCGAAATCGCTACAGCTAAGTAATAGTAGCGCGTTCATAAAAAGCGTTGCTGATATCATCAACAGTAGTAGCACGGGTACGGACCGCGCTACTACTATAAGTTAGCTGTAGCGCCTTGTTAGTAGCGCGGCCACCCGCGCTGCTGCTAGCCCCAAAACCCGCCCTACTACTAGGGTTTTCCCTAGTAGTGATAGGACCCCGCTACCACGGGAGGGTAGGACAAAAGATGTCATGCAAGTTCTTTTTCCATAAGCATGTTTGACTATATTCGGAATACATGCATACATTACATTGATGAACTGGAGCTAGTCCTGTGTCACCCTATGTTATAACTACTGCATGAGGAATCGCATCTGACATAATTATCCATCACTGATCCAATGCCTATGAGCTTTTCGCATATTGATCATTGCTTAGTTACTTTAGCGTTGCCTCTGTTACAATTACTACAAAACTGCTACTGTTACTTTTGCACATCCATATTACTTTGCTAATAAATACTTTGCTGCAAATATTAAGTTTTCCAGGTGTGGTTGAATTGACAACTCAACTGCTAATAATAGAGAATATTCTTTGGTTCCCCTTGTGTCGAATCAATAAATTTGGGTTGAATACTATACCCTCAAAAATTGTTGCGATCCCCTATACTTGTGGGTTATCACTGCCACGGGATGGTAGGACAAAAGATGTTATGCAAGTTCTTTAAATAAAGCACGTATGACTATTTACGGAATACATGCCTACATTATATCGATGAACTGGAGCTAGTGTCGTATCGCCCTAGGTTATAACTGTCACATGATGAATATCATCCAACAAGTCACCGATCCAATGCCTACGAATTTATCTCATATTGCTCTTGCTAAGTTACTACTGTTTCTACTCCCACCGTTACTGCTACAATATCACTGCCATCATTGTTACTATTACCATTACTACTGCTGCTATCATCAAAACTATCATACTATTGTGCTACTAATCACTATGCTATAGATAATTAATCTCCAGGTGTGTTTGAATTGACAACTCAGCTGCTAATACCTTCAAAGATTCTTTGGCTCCCCTTGTGTCGAATCTATAAATTTGGGTTGAATACTCTACCCTCAAAAACTGTTGTGATCCCCTATACTTGTGGGATATCAAGACCTTTTTCTAGCGCCGTTGCCAGGGAGCATAGCTATATTTGTTGAGTCACCTGGGATTATTATCAATTTATCACTATGAAGAATCTGAAGGATCCAAAGACTAAGACATTTCTCTCAAGTACGAGGGGAGGTAAGAAACTGCCATCCAGTTCTGCTTTAGGTTCACCTTCTGTTATGAGTAAACTTGCAACACCACCACCACATGCTATTAATTCTGATATGTTGCAAGTTATTGATGATGCTACTTCTACTATGAATGACGCTTATGATGATGCTAGTACCATACTCGATAATGATGATGTGCCACTTGGTGAATTTCTTGATGAACAAATTGCTAGAGTAATAAAACATGATGTTGTTGAATCTGATAATGAGCTTGAAACTGAAACTCCTGAAACACTTGCTAGAGCTAGCCCTCTTTGATATGAATTGCCTAAGGTACCAGAAGGCTATGTTATGAGTGAAGAGACAACTATAGATATTATTGCTTGCGAGGGTAGAGATGATCTAGAGCAATTATTACACAAGTATAAAGAAAAATCTCTGAATGCTAGAATGAAATGTGATCCTAAGTTTGCTACTTCGCTTATCTTTATTGATGATAAGGATTATGAATTCTTTGTCGACCCAGAGTTAATTACTTTGGTTGAATCTGATCCTTTCCATGGTTATCAAACTGAAACTGTTGTGGCACATTTTACTAAGTTGAATGATATATCCACCCTTTTTATTCATAATGAGAAAACTCGATACTACTTTATTCTCAAATTATTTCCTTTATCATTAAAGGGTGATGCTAAAGCTTGGTACAATACTCTTGCTCCTGGTTGTGTGCGTAGTCCCCATGATATGATTTACTACTTCTCTGAAAAATATTTTCCTGCTCATAAGAAACAAACTGCCTTATAGGAAATATTTAACTTTGTTCAAACTAAAGAATTGAGTCTCCCACAAGCTTGGGGGAGGCTTTGCCAGTTACTCAATGTTTTTCCTGATCATCCTCTTAAGAAAAATGAAATACTTGATATCTTCTATAACGGACTAACCAATGCTTCTAGGGACTTCCTAGATAGTTGTGCTGGTTGTGTTATCAGGGAACAAACTATTGCTCAAGCTGAAGAATTATTGAATAACATACTGAAAAATGATGATGATTGGACTATTCCTCAACCACCGCCTAAACCCACTCTGAAGAAGACAAGTATATTATATCTCAGTCCCAAAGATATGCAAGAGGCAAAGAAATCTATGAAGGAAAAAGGTATTAAAGCTGAGGATGTTAAAAATTTACCTCCTATTGAAGAAATACATGTGCTTGATACACCACCACTGCCTAAGGTGGTAGAGGTAAGTTCTCTTATGAAGTTCAATGAAAATGATAATCCTCGCAATATGCATCCTAGCCAATGCCTTTATGATTTGGAAAACTACATTAGAAAACAAGACCACTTCAATGCAAATGTTATGAAACAATTGAAATATAATTCTGATATAATTGCTCGCTTGAGTGACTTGTTATTTAGAATCTGAAATGATGTTAGAGGTGTTGGAAAACATGCTTCTATGGTTCAAACCCAGTTAGAACAAGTTGCCAAATCACAAAGAGAATTACTTGATGACATGAATCATAAAATACTTGACTTTGCTATTAGAGTTGCAACTAGAGGAGGTAAAATGACTCAGGAACCACTTTATCCTGACGGACACCCAAATAGAATTGAACAATATTCACAAAGAAATAACACTAGTGCACCTAGTCCTTCTAAAAGGAAAAAGAAAAAGAAAAATGATAGGACTTTGCATGCTTCTAGTGAACCTGAAATAGACAAACCTCCTGATAATGAAAATGATACTTCTATCTCTGATGCTGAAACTCATTCTGGTAAGGAACATCCACATAGTGATAATGAAAAAGACAATGATGAGGTTCTTGAAGACACTCAAACAAAAAATGATAAGGAACCAGATAATGATGTTGAGATAGAACCACCTGTTGATCTTGATAACCCACAACCTAAGAATAAAAGATATGATAAAGGAGACCTTGTTGCTAAAACTCATGGTAAAGAAAGAGAACCGTGGGTTCAAAAACCTATGCCTTTTCCACCCAAGTCAACTAAAAAGAATGATGATGAAGAATTTGAACACTTTGCTGAAATGCTGAGGCTAGTCTTTTTGCGTACTCGCTTCACTGATATCCTTAAAATGTCTCCTTATGCAAAGTATAAGAATGATCTCATCACAAATAAGAGAAAAGTACAAGAAGTTGAAATCTCCACTATGCTTGCTAACTATACTTTTAAATATGGAGTACCTAAAAAACTTGGAGATCCGGGTATACCAATTATACCTTGCTGTATCAAAAGGAATTATTTGAAAACAACTTTGTGTGATTTAGGAGCTGGCGTTAGTGTTATGCCTTCTCTTTATATAAAAGAATTGACTTGAATAAGCTCACACGTACTGAAATATCTTTGCAAATGGCTACTAAATCATGTTGGGGAACGTTGCAGAAAATTAAAAATTTTCCTACGGTTTCACCAAGATCCATCTATGAGTTCATCTAAGCAACGAGTCAAGGGAGAGAGTTTGCATCTACATACCACTTGTAGATCACGAGCGGAAGCTAGCCAAGGGGATGGTGATGATGGAGTCGTACTCGAACGTGATTCGGATCACCGATGTCCAAGTGCTGAACGGACAGCACCTCCGCGTTCAACACACGTACGGGACGGGAGACGTCTCCTCCTTCTTGATCCAGCAAGGGGGAAGGAGAGGTTGAGGAAGATTGCTCCAACGGCAGCACGACGGCGTGGTGTAGTTGGTGCAGCAGTACTCCGACAGGGCTTCGCCAAGCATATACGGAGGAGAGGTGTTGGGGAGGGGAGGGGCTGCGCCTTGGCTTGTGTTAAGCTCCCATGCACCTCCCCACTATATATAGGGGTGGAGGGGCTGGTTTCTTGCCCTCCAAGTCCATTGGGGCGTTGGCCAAGGTGGGAGGAAAGAAATCCCATCATTTCCTTCCCCACCGATTGGTATCCCCCCTTTTTAGGGATCTTGATCTTATCCCTTCGGGATATGATCTTATTCCTTCTAAGGGGGGATCTTGGTGCGCCTTGACCAGGGGTGTGGGGCCTTTCCCCCACTACTCACGTTCATGTGGGTCCCCCCATGCAGGTGGGCCCCACTCCGGAACCTTCTAGAACCTTCCCGGTACAATACCGAAAAATCCCGAACATTTTCCGGTGGCCAAAATAGGACTTCCCATATATAAATCTTTACCTCCGGACCATTCCGGAACTCCTCGTGACGTCCGGGATCTCATCCGGGACTCCGAACAACATTCGGTAACCACATACAAACTTCCTTTATAACCCTAGCGTCATCGAACCTTAAGTGTGTAGACCCTACGGGTTCGGGAGACATGTAGACATGACCGAGACGTTCTCCGGTCAATAACCAACAGCGGGATCTGGATACCCATGTTGGCTCCCACATGCTTCTCGATGTTGTCATCAGATGAACCACGATGTCGAGGATTCGATCAAACCCTGTATACAATTCCCTTTGTCAATCGGTACGTTACTTGCCCGAGACTCGATCGTCGGTATCCCAATACCTTGTTCAGTCTCGTTACCGGCAAGTCACTTTACTCGTACTGTAATGCATGATCTCGTGGCCAACACTTTGGTCACCTTGAGCTCATTATGATGATGCATTACCGAGTGGGCCCAGAGATACCTCTCCGTCATACGGAGTGACAAATCCCAGTCTCGATCCATGTCAACCCAACAGCTACTTTCGGAGATACCTGTAATGCACCTTTATAGTCACCCAGTTACGTTGTGACGTTTGATACACCCAAGGCACTCCTACGGTATCCAGGAGTTACACGATCTCATGGTCTAAGGAAGAGATACTTGACATTGGCAAAGCTCTAGCAAACGAACTAAACGACCTTTGTGCTATGCTTAGGATTGGGTCTTGTCCATCACATCATTCTCCTAATGATGTGATCCCGTTATCAATGACATCCAATGTCCATAGCCAGGAAATCATGACTATCTGTTGATCACAACGAGCTAGTCAACTAGAGGCTCACTAGGGACATATTGAGGTCTATGTATTCACACGTGTATTACGATTTCCGGATAATACAGTTATAGCATGAATAAAAGACAATTATCATGAACAATGAAATATAATAATACTTTTATTATTGCCTCTAGGGCATATTTCCAACAGTCTCCCACTTGCACTAGAGTCACCAATCTAGTTACATTGTGATGAATCGAACACCCATAGAGTTCTGGTGTTGATCATGTTTAGCTCGCGAGAGAAGTTTAGTCAACGGATCTGCGACATTCAGATCCGTATGTACTTTGCAAATTTCTATGTCTCCATCTTGAACATTTTCATGGATGGAGTTGAAACGACGCTTGATGTGCCTGGTCTTCTTGTGAAACCTGGGCTCCTTGGCAAGGGCAATAGCTCCAGTGTTGTCACAGAAGAGTTTGATTGGCCCCGATGCATTGGGTATGACTCCTAGGTCGGTGATGAACTCCTTCACCCAAATCGCTTAATGCGCTGCCTCCGAGGCTGCCATGTACTCCGCTTCACACGTAGATCCAGCCACGATGCTCTGCTTGCAGCTGCACCAGCTTACTGCTCCACCATTCAACATATACACGTATCCGGTTTGTGACTTAGAGTCATCCGGATCTGAGTCGAAGCTAGCGTCGACGTAACCCTTTACGACAAGCTCTTCGTCTCCTCCATAAACGAGAAACATGTCCTTTGTCCTTTTCAGGTACTTCAGGATATTCTTGACTACTGTCCAGTGTTCCTTGTCGGGATTACTTTGGTATCTAGCTACCAAACTCACGGCAAGGTTTACATCAGGTCTGGTACACAGCATGGCATACATAATAGATCCTATGGCTGAAGCATAGGGGATGACACTCATCTCTTCTTTATCTTTTGCCGTGGTCGGTGACTGAGCCGAGCTCAATCTCACACCTTGTAACACAGGCAAGAACCCCTTCTTGGACTAATCCATTTTGAACCTCTTCAAAATCTTATCAAGGTATGTGCTTTGTGAAAGACCTATGAGGCGTATCGATCTATCTCTATAGATCTTGATGCCTAATATGTAAGCAGCTTCTCCAAGGTCCTTCAATGAAAAACACTTATTCAAGTAGGCCTTAATGCTGTCCAGAAATTCTATATTATTTCCCATCAAGAGTATGTCATCTACATATAATATGAGAAATGCTACAGAGCTCCCACTCACTTTCTTGTAAACGCAGGCTTCTCCATAAGTCTGCATAAACCCAAACGCTTTGATCATCTCATCAAAGCGAATATTCCAACTCCGAGATGCTTGCACAAGCCCATAAATGGATCGCTGGAGCTTGCATACTTTGTTAGCGTTCTTAGGATCGACAAAACCTTCCGACTGCATCATATACAGTTCTTCCTTAAGATGCCCGTTAAGGAATGCTATTTTGACGTCCATCTGCCATATCTCATAATCATAGTATGCGGCAATTGCTAACATGATTCGGACGGACTTTAGCTTCGCTACGGGAGAGAATGTCTCGTCGTAGTCAATCCCTTGAACCTGTCGATAACCCTTAGCGACAAGTCGAGCTTTATAGATGGTGACATTACCATCCGCGTCTGTCTTCTTCTTAAAGATCCATTTGTTTTCTATCGCTCGCCGATCATCGGGCAAGTCTGTCAAAGTCCATACTTTGTTTTCATACATGGATTCTATCTCGGATTTCATGGCTTCAAGCCATTTGTTGGAATCTGGGCCCGCCATCGCTTCTTCATAGTTCGAAGGTTCACCGTTGTCTAACAACATGATTTCCAGGACGGGGTTGCCGTACCACTCTGGTGCGGAACGTGTCCTTGTGGACCTACGAAGTTCATTAGCAACTTGATCCGAAGTACCTTGATCATCATCATTGGTTTCCTCTTCAGTTGGTGTGGGCATCACAGGAACATTTTCCTGAGCTGCACCACTTTCCCGTTCGAGAGGTAGTACTTCATCGAGTTCTACTTTCCTCCCACTTACTTCTTTCGAGAGAAACTCTTTTTCCAGAAAGCATCCGTTCTTGGAAACAAAGATTTTGCCCTCGGATCTTAAGTAGAAGGTATACCCGACAGTTTCCTTAGGGTATCCTATGAAGACGCATTTTTCCGACTTGGGTTCGAGCTTTTCAGGTTGAAGTTTCTTGACATAAGCATCGCATCCCCAAACTTTTAGAAACAACAGCTTAGGTTTCTTCCCAAACCATAATTCATATGGTGTCGTCTCAACGGATTTAGACGGTGCCCTATTTAAAGTGAATGTAGCTGTCTCTAGAGCGTATCACCAAAAAGATAGCGGTAAATCAGTAAGAGACATCATAGACCACACCATATCCAATAGAGTGCGATTACGACGTTCGGACACACCATTTCGCTGAGGTGTTCCAGGCGGCGTGAGTTGTGAAACGATTCCACATTTCCTTAAGTGTGTGCCAAATTCGTGACTTAAATATTCTCCTCCACGATCTGATCGTAGGCACTTTATCTTTCGGTCACGTTGATTCTCCACCTCATTCTGAAATTCCTTGAACTTTTCAAAGGTCTCAGACTTGTGTTTCATTAAGTAGACATACCCATATCTACTTAAGTCATCAGTGAGAGTGAGAACATAACGATATCCTCCGCGAGCCTCAACGCTCATTGGACCGCACACATCGGTATGTATGATTTCCAATGAGTTGGTTGCTCGCTCCATTGTTCCGGAGAACGGAGTCTTGGTCATCTTGCCCATGAGGCATGGTTCGCACGTGTCAAACGATTCATAATCAAGAGACTCTAAAAGTCCATCGGCAGGGAGCTTCTTCATGCGCTTGACACCAATGTGACCAAGGCGGCAGTGCCACAAGTATGTGGGACTATCGTTATCAACTTTACATCTTTTGGCATCTACACTATGAACATGTGTAATATTACGCTCGAGATTCATTAAGAATAAACCATTGACCATCGGAGCATGACCATAAAACATATCTCTCATATAAATCGAACAACCATTATTCTCAGACTTAAATGAGTAGCCATCTCGTATTAAACGAGATCCAGATACAATGTTCATGCTCAAACTTGGCACTAAATAACAATTATTAAGGTTCAAAACTAATCCCGTAGGTAAATGTAGAGGCAGCGTGCCGACGGCGATCACATCGACTCTGGAACCATTCCCGACGCGCATCGTCACCTCGTCCTTCGCCAGTCTCCGTTTATTCCGTAGCTCCTGCTGTGAGTTACAAATATGAGCAATGGCACCGGTATCAAATACCCAGGAGTTACTACGAGTACTGGTAAGGTACACATCAATCACATGTATATCAAATATACCTTTGGTTTTGCCGGCCTTCTTATCCGCTAAGTATTTGGGGCAGTTCCGCTTCAGTGACCCTTCCCCTTGCAATAAAAGCACTCAGTCTCAGGCTTGGGTCCATTCTTTGACTTCTTCCCGGTAACTGGCTTACCAGGCGCGACAACATCTTTGCCGTCCTTCTTGAAGTTCTTCTTACCCTTGCCCTTCTTGAACTTAGTGGTCTTATTGACCATCAACACTTGATGTTCTTTCTTGATTTCAGCCTCTGCTGACTTCAGCATCGAGAACACTTCAGGAATGGTCTTTTCCATCCCCTGCATGTTGTAGTTCATCACAAAGCTCTTGTAGCTTGGTGGGAGCGACTGGAGGATTCTGTCAATGACTGCCTCATCTGGGAGGTTAATGTTCAGCTGGGTCATACGGTTGTGCAACCCAGACATCTTCAGGATGTGCTCACTGACAGAACTGTTTTCCTCCATCTTACAACTGTAGAACTTGTCGGAGACATCATATCTCTCGACCCGGGCATGAGCTTGGAAAACTAGTTTCAGCTCTTCGAACATCTCATATGCTCCGTGATGCTCAAAACGCTTTTGGAGCCCCGGTTCTAAGCTGTAAAGCATGCCGCACTGAACGAGGGAGTAATCATCAGCGCGAGTTTGCCAAGCATTCATAATGTCTTGGTTCTCTGGGACGGGAGCGTCACCTAGCGGTCCTTCTAGGACATATTGTTTCCTGGCAGCTATGAGGATGATCCTCAGGTTCCGGACCCAGTCCGTATAGTTGCTGCCATCATCTTTCAGCTTGGTTTTCTCTAGGAACGCGTTGAAGTTCATGTTGACATGAGCGTTGGCCATTTGATCTACAAGACATATTTGCAAAGGTTTTAGACTAAGTTCATGATAATTAAGTTCTAATCAAATTACGAACTCCCACTCAGATTAGACATCCCTTTAGTCATCTAAGTGTTACACGATCCGAGTCGACTAGGTCGTGTCCGATCATCACGTGAGACGGACTAGTCATCGTCGGTGAACATTCTCATGTTGATCGTATCTTCCATACGACTCGTGTTCGACCTTTCGGTCTCCGTGTTCCGAGGCCATGTCTGCACATGCTAGGCTCGTCAAGTTAACCCTAAGTGTTTTCGCTGTGTAAAACTGTCTTACACCCATTGTATGTGAACGTAAGAATCCATCACACCCGATCATCACGTGGTGCTTAGAAGCGACGAACTGTAGCAACGGTGCACAGTTAGGGGAGAACACTTCTTGAAATTTTTGTAAGGGATCATCTTATTTACTACCGTCGTCCTAAGTAAACAAGATGCATAAACATAATAAACATCACATGCAATTATATAGTTGTGACATGATATGGCCAATATCATATAGCTCCATTGATCTTCATCTTCGGGGCTCCATGATCATCTTGTCACCGGCTTGACACCATGATCTCCATCATCATGATCTCCATCATCGTGTCTTCATGAAGTTGTCATGCCAACGACTACTTCTACTTCTATGGCTAACGCGTTTAGCAATAAAGTAAAGTGAGTTACATGGCGTTCTTCAATGACACGCAGGTCATACAAAAAATAAAGACAACTCCTATGGCTCCTGCCGGTTGTCATACTCATCGACATGCAAGTCGTGAATCCTATTACAAATAACATGATCTCATACATCACAATTCATCATTCATCACAACTTCTGGCCATATCACATCACATGATCAATCGCTGCAAAAACAAGTTAGACGTCCTCTAATTGTTGTTGCATCTTTTACGTGGCTGCAATTGGGTTCTAGCAAGAACGTTTTCTTACCTACGAATAACCACAACGTCATTTTGTCAACTTCTATTTACCCTTCATAAGGGCCCTTTTCATCGAATCCGCTCCAACTAAAGTGGGAGAGACAGACACCCGCCAGCCACCTTATGCAACTAGTGCATGTCAATCGGTGGAACCGGTCTCACGTAAGCGTACGTGTAAGGTTGGTCCGGGCCGCTTCATCCCACAATACCGCCCAAGCAAGAAAAGACTAGTAGAGGCAAGTAAGATGACAAAATCCACGCCCACAACAAAATTCTGTTCTACTCGTGCAAAGAGAACTACGCATAAACCTGGCTCTGATACCACTATTGGGGAACGTTGCAGAAAATTAAAATTTTTCCTACGGTTTCACCAAGATCCATCTATGCCTTCATCTAAGCAACAAGTCAAGGGAGAGAGTTTGCATCTACATACCACTTGTAGATCACGAGCGGAAGCTAGCCAAGGGGATGGTGATGATGGAGTCGTACTCGAACGTGATTCGGATCACCGATGTCCAAGTGCGGAACGGACAGCACCTCCGCGTTCAACACACGTACGGGACGGGAGACGTCTCCTCCTTCTTGATCCAGCAAGGGGGAAGGAGAGGTTGAGGAAGATTGCTCCAACGGCAGCACGACGGCGTGGTGTAGTTGGTGCAGCAGTACTCCGACAGGGCTTTGCCAAGCATATACGGAGGAGGAGAGGTGTTGGGGAGGGGAGGGGCTGCGCCTTGGCTTGTGTTAAGCTCCCATGCACCTCCCCACTATATATAGGGGTGGAGGGGCTAGTTTCTTGCCCTCCAAGTCCATTGGGGCGTTGGCCAAGGTGGGAGGAAAGAAATCCCATCATTTCCTTCCCCACCGATTGTTATCCCCCCTTTTTAGGGATCTCGATCTTATCCCTTCGGGATATAATCTTATTCCTTCCGAGTGGGGATCTTGGTGCGCCTTGACCAGGGGTGTGGGGCCTTTCCCCCACTACTCACGTTCATGTGGGTCCCCCCATGCAGGTGGGCCCCACTCCGGAACCTTCTAGAACCTTCCATGTACAATACTGAAAAATCCCGAACATTTTCCGGTGGCCAAAATAGGACTTCCCATATATAAATCTTTACCTCCGGACCATTTCGGAACTCCTCGTGACATCCGGGATCTCATCCGGGACTCCGAACAACATTCGGTAACCACATACAAACTTCCTTTATAACCCTAGCGTCATCGAACCTTAAGTGTGTAGACCCTACGGGTTCGGGAGACATGTAGACATGACCGAGACGTTCTCCGGTCAATAACCAACAGCGGGATCTGGATACCCATGTTGGCTCCCACATGCTTCTCGATGTTGTCATCGGATGAACCACGATGTCGAGGATTCGATCAAACCCTTTATACAATTCCCTTTGTCAATCGGTACGTTACTTGCCCGAGACTCGATCGTCGGTATCCCAATACCTTGTTCAGTCTCGTTACCGGCAAGTCACTTTACTCGTACCATAATGCATGATCTCGTGGCCAACACTTTGGTCACCTTGAGCTCATTATGATGATGCATTACCGAGTGGGCCCAGAGATACCTCTCCATCATACGGAGTGACAAACCCCAGTCTCGATCCGTGTCAACCCAACAGCTACTTTCGGAGATACCTGTAATGCACCTTTATAGTCACCCAGTTACGTTGTGACGTTTGATACACCCAAGGCACTCCTACGGTATCCGGGAGTTACACGATCTCATGGTCTAAGGAAGAGATACTTGACATTGGCAAAGCTCTAGCAAACAAACTAAACGACCTTTGTGCTATGCTTAGGATTGGGTCTTGTCCATCACATCATTCTCCTAATGATGTGATCCCGTTATCAACGACATCCAATGTCCATAGCCAGGAAATCATGACTATCTGTTGATCACAACGAGCTAGTCAACTAGAGGCTCACTAGGGACATATTGAGGTCTATGTATTCACACGTGTATTACGATTTCCGGATAATACAGTTATAGCATGAATAAAAGACAATTATCATGAACAATGAAATATAATAATACTTTTATTATTGCCTCTAGGGCATATTTCCAACAGTCGCCATACCTATCGGTATCTATGAGGATGTGCCCGCTGTTGTTGCTAATGTTACTATTTTGACTGACTTTGTTATACTTGAGATGCCCGAGGATGACAACATGTCAATTATCCTTGGTAGACCCTTATTGAATACTGCAAGGGCTGTTATTGATTGCAATAAAAGCAAGATCACTTTTCATATTAATGGTTATGAGCATACGGTGCACTTTTCGAAGAAACAATTCGAAGTGAATGGTATTAATATTGTTAAAAAATCTCCGACAATCACTATTGGAAGTTTTCAAATACCTCTACCTACTGTCAAAAAGAAATATGAAATGCTTATTGTTGGGGAAATGCATATCCCCATTGAGGTAACTTAGTGATTTATGAAAGTTCTTCGGGTTTATGCTAATCGAAAGTGGTTGTTAATAAGTCCTACTTTTTGTTATCTGTTTTTGTTAGTTAAATAAAATAAAAGGCCATGCTTTGTCTGTTTTCTGAATTTCTCGTGTAATAAAAATGACCCAAAAATAAAAGTTCTCAGAATGCTCTAAAATTTTTACACGTTTTATCTGAATATTTAAGAATTCTTGGTGCAAATAGTACCAGAGGGAGGTGCACCAGGTGGGCACAACCCACCTGGGCGGGCTAGGACCCCCAGGAGTGCCCTGGTGAGTTGTGGTCCCACGTGGCCCACCTCACTTATCTCTTTAGCCCACATCATCACTTACCTCCAAAAAAAATCTCCATTTCTCTTTCTCCCATGTTCTTGCTCTCAAACCCGCAGATTTCGATCTCTTTGCTCGAAGCTCCGTTTCCGAAACTGTTTTGGGGGATTGTTGCTTGGTATGTGAGTTTATACCTCGGATAATAAGCTACTCTCTGTGCTGTTGTAGATGAGCTTGCATGCTGAATTATTAGTGTTCTAAGTAGTTTGAATGCTTGATATGGCCTCTATGTATCCCTATGAGTAGTTGGTATCAATTTTGTGAAGTTTTGTTGGGAAAATTTTGTGAACTGAAAATTCATATTTTTGTCACAGGAAAAATTGTACGTGGACATGAATATCTTCAGGAAGTTTGGCTCTAAGAAGAAGTCCAAGGGTGTTATTGGGGAGTCTTCTGACAGTGATCTCCACCCTTGGAGGTTGGCAGAAGTACGGCCATGCGAATGGCCGCACACCCCGTTCCTACAAGAGGTTGGAATTCTTGAGGAATGGCCGCACACCCCGTTCCTACAAGAGGTTGGAATTCTTGAGGAGTTCATGCAATATATGGATAATGTTGGCCTCACCGACTTCATCATAGATGAGTGTGACCAGCTCCAAATCCTCACAAACATCTTTGTTCAAAATTTTACTTTCCTTCCTAGAAATAATCCTCCTGAAGTGAGCTTCGATTTATATGCTGAAAACCATCAGATAACACTTACTGAATTTTGTAACATATGCTTGATCCCCTCTGATGGGAGCTTAGCCGAGCCTAGGCCGACTGGGTTTGAGGATTTTTATCGCACTTTGATAGTGGGAGATGAGAGAGGGGTGTCGCCACCATGGCTGCTAGCTTACACTTTCCTGCTATACATTATTTTGCTTTGTTTGCTGCTAAGTGTCTGCTTGCTAGAAAGAAAGTAGGCGCGCTCAGCGCACTAGACTTTGTTGTTTCACGCCGGGCACTGGAGGGTGACAACGGTTATAGCTTGGGAGTTATTGTGGCTCGTCGCCAGCATATTAATAAATCTCAGTGTGAAATACATGGTGGGATTTTGCTACTCATTTGGCGGCTCACTTCGAGGTTGAGATACGCCCTCATGACTACCCTCTGACCAAGGTTTACCTAGACCGAGCGGCCATGGATCACCACCATTTCACTGATAATAACTCTCCTGACATCCCCATTCCTTATAACTTGGTATTTAGCGTTAAAACTCATGATATTATCCCCTTGCCTGCACCTGCTTTGTTTGATTCTGCTGCCAGGGGCGGATATGAGATCATGCCTGAGGACATCATTGCCAATCAGAACTCTCAGTCTGCTGCGGAGGCAGCACAGGAGGAGCCTCAGCAGTGGGATGAGTGGATGCCCGCTCCTTAGCACCCCTACTACCCTCCCGGCTACTGACCAACTTAGGACAAAATCCTGAGCTTGGTGGAGTACGTGTTCCTTACCGACATTATATTTATGTTCATGCATATCATTCTATTTGTCGGTGTTCACACTTTTTCATTGTATCATCCATGCTTAGATTTATTTTCTTGCTTTCTTCTTTTCCATTTGAAAAACATTAGAAAAACCAAAAAAATTAGTTGTACTAATTTACTTTCTTTGCATGCTTAGTAGTATTAAAAAGAAAACCCAAATAGATTTCCTTGTTCTTCTTTTGTTTGTTCGGAGCTTTCCCATGTAAATAGTTTTCCTCATTTTTGCTTTTCCCTTTTATTTGCCCATTCTATAAAATCAAAAACTCCAAAAATATTTTAGTGTGTTTATCTGAATTTCTTTTCTTTTTATTTGAGTTGTATCAAGGAGAAGACCACGATGAAAATGGTTAGTTGCTCTCATATGAATAATTGTTGAACTAATAAAGAGCAGATTTTACCATGTCTTCCCCTTTTGAATAATTTTTTTGCAGATTCTAGCTTAGTCCACGACATTCTTGCACTATTATTATTTTCGTATCATTCGGTTGTGCAAGTGAAAGGCAATAATGACGACATCCGATGAACTGGCCGTGGCAGGGAGAAACTGCTATGAACTCGACTTGTTCAATGTGTGTAAATATGTTTAACCTAGTATCCATGATTCAGCCCATTATGATTAAACATGTTTGCAATGAAAATTAGAGATTATAGTTTCTCATGCCATGCATAAGTAGTTGATGCCATGCATAAGTAGCTGGGAGTTGATAATGATTTATCTTGGATATCAACATAGCGTTAAAATGATTGTGATGTAGTATGATGATTTTGTATCCTCCTCTGAATGTTCGAGTGGCTTGACTTGGCACATGTTCATGGATGTAGGTGAATCAAAACCAACATAGCCTCTATGATTTTATGTTCATGGTGTCCATATCCTACTCATGCTAGTGTCGAATGTTACTTACGCATAATGCATGGTTATGATCGTTGTTGATCTCTAGCTGGCCGCTTCTCAATCTCAATTGCTAGCCTTCTCCTATACTAAGTGGGAATTCTACTTGTACATCAAAAACCTTGAACCCAAAGTTATTCCAGATGAGTCCACCATACCTACCTATATGCGGTATTACCCTGCCGTCCTAAGTAAATTTACATGTGCTACCTCTAAATAGTTCTACAAATTATCCTTTTTGTGTGCATGGATCATTCATGGAACGACATGAGGTGGTCGGTATCTTCCATGCTAAGCGAGTTATTCTCAGGTCGAGTACTCGCTAGCGCACGAGAAAAGGGCGGTAATAGGGATGCCCAGTCCCAAACTGCAAACATGAAAAAGAGTTCATCTCTGAAATAATCAAACAGAAACTCCCAATGAAGTCAAAACCTTTACTTTTCTCGCTTGGGAACCGCCACTAGCGTGCTTAGCATGGAAGATATTGATGGTCGTGAAGTGAATAATAAGGGTGCATGTCTCAAAATATCATTTATCTCTCACTACTAGGGAAAACCTTACACACAAAACTTTAGCAGTAGCGCGTGTCAAAAAAGCACGCTGGTGCTAAGTAGCAGTAGGGCGCTGGCGTAAATGGCGCTACAGATACAGTTGTAGCAGTAGCGCGCCTGAAGATAAAAGCGTTACTACTAAAACTCCCACGGCTTAGCCAATAGGCTACACATAGTAGTAGCGATCTACCTGGAACCGCGCTACCGCTACTTGCTTTGTAGCAGCGCATTTACGTTGGAAGGCGCTATTGCTAAAGGAAATAAAATTAAATGGAAACCAAATAGAAAAGTAAATGAAAATGAAAGAAATAGAAAAAGGTGAAAGGAAAAAATGTAAAGAAAAGTAAATGAAAAAGGGTGAAAAAGAGAAAGGAATAGCAGTAGCGCGTATCGAGGAACACGCTGTAGCTAACTTAGCAGTAGCACTTCCTGAAACGCGCTACTCCTACTTCTGACTTAACCACGCGGTTCGTTCTTCCCCACGACCACTTCCTCCAAATCCAACTCCTCCGCTGTCGCCGCCGCCGTCGCCCGTCGGCCGCCACGCACTCTCCCGTCGCTCTCCGCGCCCGTCGACGCCGCCCCCGACCCCGACCTCGATGCCGCCCCTGACCCCGACCTCGACGCCGCCCTCCGCTGCACGCCGAGCCCTGGTCACACCTCAACGTTGTATGCCCCTCCCTCGCCGAAGGCACCCAAGGTGAGAACGCCTGCTCCTCCCACTCCCCTACCTCTGCCCAGGGTTCTTCAAATTTTAGTTGCATCAAATTATTTAGGGTTCATCTATGGGTGGAAACGAATCGGATGCGGATGTTATCGGATACGGATGCAGCTCGGATGTTTTCTTAGATGATGAATAAACACTATTGTAATGCATAATAATTTCTAACATTAATCATAAAACGTGTAAAATTTGACCACTTATTTCACTTTTAAGTTGGATTAATTCGAACATCCTCTACCACTTTTCACCCCTAGGTTCATCAAATTAGATGGTAATTAGGGCAGTAGTTCCTAGATACTAATTAGTTAGTAAGAACTAGGTACTACTTAGGTACTAGTTTATTTTTATTTATAGTAAGTTTATTTTTAGTAAGAACTAGTTGAATTAATAGAACTAGTTGAACATGTCACATTTGATGTTATTTTTTTAGTTAAAGCAATTTTTCACTCATCAACGTCAACGATGCCTATCCCGCATCATCGTCGTCGACTCGGTGGAGGACGCCTGCTTGGCCAGATGGGCCATGTCCGGGACTGGGCTCCGCCAGGCTGGTACTAGGAGGTGCTACCTACCGGGGGCGCAGCTTGGTGAGGAGTCAGCCCGTCGTTGACCCGAATGTTCTTTGGTCACCGTCGCGTTGGCCAGTGACGGTCGAGAGGCTTGAGGACCCCGCGGAGGTGGTACGTCGCCGTCTCAGCAAGGAGGACGCGCATGTCCGTCGCTACTTGTTTGCGCTGGAGCACATGTTCTCCAATACTTGGCAGGTTCTCCAGGGATCTCACTACAGCTATGATCATGTGATGATTCGTTCTCTTTGGGTCTCCACCGCCCGCGCCGATACCGTCGTTCGCTAGGGTTTTAGTTGTATTAGCGATGTTATATGTATGATACTATTCGGGATGTGTTAGTGATAATATTGGACGATGTACAGACGCAAGAGATGATTTAATTTTACTTATTGAATGCATGCTAATTTGAATACTTATTTATTTTACGATTTGGTTTTGCTTATTGAATGCTCATGTCAATATGAGTCCTATAAGATATTCTGAAATGTATATCTTGTGTTGCTCAAATAGGATATGTGCTTGCCCAATTGGCCGGTTATGTTTGCAGGTTACACCTCTGAGTGGCCTATGTTTTTCCGGAGTGTTGATTCATTTCCGTTTTGGCAAATTTCAGGTGCTCGATATGTCCTATTTTAGCAAAGGTCATGCCGGATTTTTCCGTGAATTTTGGCATGACTTGTGCCAGAATATGTAGGAAATATTGAGTGCCCCAGATTTGTGTGTTGAGTATCCTGGTAGTTGTCTTCGATCGATTGTCAATTAATGTTTCAACTATGAACATAGGAAATGTCTGACAACGAAAAGGATTTCAGTGTTTGCAAATACTACGAAGACGAGCACGGCCTGTGCGATAGAATCTTCCTAGATGATGATAGGCGCTTCAGCATCAAGCTGGACGAGAACTTCAAGTGGATACAGTAAGTCACAACGACAAGTATTTTTTCGTAATTAAGCATGACATCTGCTTCATTTGCTTCAACTTATAATTTAATTATTTTACTATTCTACTAGCATATCCCCTGCCATGCAAGAGTTTTTGTCTTGGATAAGATAGGTTTTAGTCCTATGAGAACTACTATGGAGGTAAAAAGAGTTTACTTGAAGACCGAGCATGGTTGTATTTTCCACACAAAATTGTACAACGCAGACACCTACACCTATTTTGGATGCAAAACTTGGCAAGCACTATGCAAGACTCATGCATTTGAGCCTGGGATGGTTATCACCTTTGATATTCATCCAGAAGATGATATTGAAGGTAATATCAACATCTGGGTCGATGTGCAGACGCCTCCAGTTATACCAATATGTGAGTTTCTCAACCATATTTATGTCTTTGATATTGTTTATTCAAAAAATAGTTGACACCTAATTTCTATTGACAGCTTATTTCCATTCAAGTAAACATGTCCAGCGCTTGGTAGACAGGACCGACTACTGTTCCGGGGCTGAACTAAACTGCGAGGAGATAAGTAATTATGTTTCATACCTTGAGGATCTTCTGGACTTGAAAATATTAGTACTCAAAACATGCGACCAATAGTGTTCGTACTGAACTACGGTCACATCTATTTAGGAAAGATGGTAAGATTGTTACTATTTGTCCTCGGTGCATCTTTTGCATACATTATCTTTTAAGCTAAACTTCACTGCTAAGTATGTCACTTTACGATGTTCTTCAACAGGGACTCCCGATGAATGTTGTGCCTCATTGGATCGAGACCAAAGGTCACATGAGAATTGTTAGCTTACGGCCAAGATATCCAACAATGCACTTTAGTGCATTCAGGATTTCTAATAGCGAGGAATGCTTAATAGTGAAAGACTGGAGCAAAATTGTGAACGATCGCAGAGATGTACTAGGGGGAAGCAATTAGAAGCGCGGCCCACGATTAGGAGACAAGTTCATCGGCATGCTCCAACTTGATGAAGCAGGAGTGCTACACATGTTTTATGTTATTTTACCCGAGAGAGAGCAGCAAGAGTGATTAGCTAGCTAGAAATGAGTTTGAAGATGATGATGTGCTACACTATGACTATGATGATTAAATAGCTAGTGTTGGTGGTAATGACTATGATGATTATTATTAGCTAGTGTTGGTGGTAATGACTATGATGATTATTATTAGCTAGTGTTGGTGGTGATTAGATAGCTACTGCAGCTAGTGTTGGTGGTGATTAGCTATCTAGAATGAGTTTGAAGATGATGATGTGCTACACTATGACTATGATGATCAAATAACTACTGTTGGTGGTAATGACTATGCTGATGATTAAATAGCTTGTGCTGGCGGATTAGATTCAAGTGGAGGCAACATGTGGTGCACATCGAAAGTACAACTAGTCCAAACTAGATCAAATTTGTATTAGTAGTATACTTTTGACATGCACCACATATTGCCTCCACTTGAACCTAATCCACCTTCATTTGACACACTGTTATGGAGATATAAACCTCATAATTGGTATTGTACCAAAATTTGTATAACAACGTACAAATACACTCAAAATAAAAAAAATAAAAAAAAGAATACTAGTAGCGATGGACAGAAAACACGCTACTACTAGTTAGATTAGCAGCAGCGCGGGGGAGAACAAACGTTGCGGCTCTGTGTCTTAGCAGTAGCGCTCGTCGCACGCGCTACTATTAAGTAATAGTTGTAGCGCCTTATTAGTAGCGCGGTTACCCGCCCTACTAGTAGGCATTTATCCCGCGCTACTACTAGGGTTTTCCCTAGTAGTGTCTGTTTTAAAAAATGAGCTCTGGCACCTCTGCAAATCACTACTTTCCTCTGCGAAGGGACTATATATTTACTTTTATGTTGTGTAACCACCTTCTAAAACAAGCGCCAGCAACTGAGTAGAGCACAACTGTCATGATTTATGCATTATGTGTAGCTAATGTTGGGTGCGTCATGACTGTATCTTTTCTACCATGAATTACAATGTTTAGTCGCTGCTTGAACTTTGGAGGTGCTCTGCATTTATGTCTTGCATTCTCAGAAAGGGCTAGCGAGATACCACTATTGTCATATTATATCATGGTTGTTTTGACAACGTGTTGTTGTTAGAGATATTTTATTATTGCTCGCTAGCTGATTATGTCATTGATATGAGTCATTATAATCTTTAAATGTTATTGTTGGCATGGTTAGTTATAATGTTGGGTGAAAACCCGGGTGCTGTTTAAGCTTATTTATGCAAACAAGAGCAAAAGAGTTCGTAAAAGTTTTTCCTTCTCACTTTGAGTTGATCAACTGAATTGCTTGAGGACAAGCAAATGTTTAAGCTTGGGGGAGTTGATACGTCTACAATGTATCTACTTTTTCTCACACTTTTCCTCTTGTTTTGGACTCTAGTTTGCATGATTTGAATGAAACTAACCCTGGACTGATGCTGTTTTTAGTAGAACTACCATGGTGTTGCTTTTGTGAAGAAATAAAAGTTCTCGGAATGGAACGAAACTTTGCGAGGATTTTTTGTATCAATAATAAGAATTTCTAGACCCAAGACCTTCCGGAGAGGGGCACCTGGGTGTACACAACCCACCAGGGCACGCCCCCCTCTCCTGGTGCACCCAGGTGGGTTGTACCCACCTGGTGGCCCCGCAGACGACCACCCTGATACTAGAAAATCACAAATTTCCAGAAAAAAATCAGGGAGAAAGAATTATCATGATCCATGAGACGGAGCCGCCACCAAGCCCTGTTCTTCCTCGGGAGGTCAGATCTGGAGTCCGTTTGGGGCTCCGGAGAGGGGGATCTTCGTTCTTCATCATCACCAATCCATCTCCATCGCCAATTCCATGATACTCCCCACCGGGAGTGAGTAATTCCTTTGTAGACTCGCTGGTCACTGAGGAGTTGGATGAGATTCATCATGTAATCGAGTTAGTTTTGTTAGGGCCTGATCCCTAGTATCCACTATGTTCTTAGATTGACATTGCTATGACTTTGCTATGCTTAATGCTTGTCACTTTGGGCCCGGGTGCCATGAACTCAGATCTGAGCCGTTTATGAATTCATCATTACATACATATTTTATATCCGATCTTGCAAGTTATAGTCACCTACTATGGTTATGATGCGACAACCCCGGAGTGACAACAACCAAGCCCACTCTCGGTGATGACCGTAGTTTGAGGAGTTCATGTATTCACTCTGTGTTAATGCTTTGTTCCGGTTCTCTATTAAAAGGAGGCCCTAATATCCCTTAGTTTCCAATATGGACCCCGCTGCCACAGGAGGGTAGGACAAAAGATGTCATGCAAGTTCTTTTAATAAAGCATGTATGACTATTTACAGAATACATGCCTACATTATATCGATGAACTGCAGCTAGTGCCGTATCGACCTAGGTTATAACTGTCACATGATGAATATCATCCAACAAGTCACCGATCCAATGCCTACGAATTTATCTTATATTGCTCTTGCTAAGTTACTACTGTTGCTACTCCTATCATTACTGCTACAATATCACTGCCATCACTGTTACTGTTACTACTGCTGCTATCATCAAAACTATCATACTACTATGCTACTAATCACTTTGTTGCAGATAATTAATCTCCAGGTGTGGTTGAATTGACAACTCAACTGCTAATACCCTCATATATTTGTTGGCTCCAGTTGTGTCGAATCTATAAATTTTGGTTGAATACTCTACCCTCGAAAACTGTTGTGATCCCCTATACTTGTGGGTTATCACCGTCCTGTCCGTTGGGTGTAGTCGTTCCATGGCCTACTTCCAAGTACCTGATCACTGATGTCTACTACACAACCTTCTTCTTGTAGACGTTTTTGGGCCTCCAGGTGCAGAGGTTTGTTGGACAGTAGCAAATTTCCCTCAAGTGGATGACCTAAGGTTTATGAATCCGTGGGAGGCATAGTATGAAGGCGGTCTCTCTCAAGCAACCCTGCAACCAAATAACAAAGAGTCTCTTGTGTCCCCAACAGACCCAATACAATGGTAAATTGTATAGGTGCACTAGTTCGGCAAAGAGATGGTGATACAAGTGCAATATGGATGGTAGATATGGGTATTTGTAATCTGAAAATATAAAAACAGCAAGGTAACTAATGATAAAAGTGAGCACAAACAGTATTGCAATGGTAGGAAACAAGGCCGAGGGTTCATACTTTCACTAGTGCAAGTTCTCTCAACAATAATAACATAATTGGATCATATAAATATCCCTCAACATGCAACAAACAGTCACTCCAAAGCACCTAATAGCGGAGAACAAACGAAGAGATTATGGTAGGGTATGAAACCACCTCAAAGTTATCCTTTCTGTTCTATCTATTCAAGAATCCGTAGTAAAATAACATGAAGCTATTCTTTCCGTTCAACCTATCATAGAGTTCATACTAGAATAACACCTTAAGACAAAAATCAACCAAAACCCTAATGTCACCTAGATACTCCGTTGTCACCTCAAGTATCGATGGGTATGATTATACGATATGCATCACACAATCTCAGATTCATCTATTCAACCAACACAAAGTACTTCAAAGAGTGCCCCAAAGTTTCTACCGGAGAGTCAAGACGAATACGTGTGCCAACCCCTATGCAGAGGTTAATGGGCGGAACCCGCAAGTTGATCACCAAAACATACATCAAGTGGATCATGTGATATCCCATTGTCACCACAGATAAGCACGGCAAGACATACATCAAGTGTTCTCAAATCTTTAAAGACTCAATCCGATAAGATATCTTCAAAGGGAAAAATAAATCCATTACAAGAGATTAGAGGGGGAGAAACATCATAAGATCCAACTATAATACCAAAGCTCGCGATACATCAAGATCGTGCCATATAGAGAACATGAGAGAGAGAGAGGGAGAGATCAAAAACATAGCTATTGGTACATACCCTCATCCCCGAGGGTGAACTACTCCCCCTTGTCATGGAGAGCCCCAGGATGATGAAGACGGCCACCGGTGATGGGTTCCCCCTCCACCAGGGTGCCGGAACGGGCTCCCAAGAGGTTTTTGGTGGCTACAGAGGGTTGCGGCGGCGGAACTCCCGATCTATCTTCTATTTCGATGGTTTTAGGGTATATGGGAATATATAGGCGAAAGAAGTCGGTCGGGGGAGGCTCGAGGGGCCCACGAGATAGGGGGCGCGCCCAGGGGGGTGGGCGCGCCCTCCTATCTCCTGGCCTCCTTGAAGGTTCCCTGGCTTGTACTCCAAGTCTCCCGGATCATGTTCGTTCAAAAAATCACACCCCCGAAGGTTTCATTCCATTTGGACTCCGTTTGATATTCCTTTTCTTTGAAATAAGGAAATAGGCAATAAAACAACAATATGGGATGGGCCTCCGGTTAATAGGTTAGTCCCAAAAGTAATATAAAAGTGTATAATGAAGCCCATATTAATTCAAAACAGATAAGAAAATAGCATGAATGCTTCATAAATTATAGATGTGTTGGAGACGTATCAATCACGCATAGGGTCTCCACTTGACGTAGCAGCCATGTCTCATATGTAGATAGTGGTAGTTCAGAGAGGAGCGAGTTAACCTTATCTTCGATAGCCTTTGCTCTGGCTCTTGTCATTTGTCCAAGTGGTTTCGTGCGAGACGTAGGTAGGTCCATGGGGATGACCTTGGGATGCTCCGCATTAGATTGGGTCCCACACTGGTCTGGAACACTCCCAGTGAGCACCGCACGCTGCAAGGGCTGTGATCTCCATCTTCCGTCGGTCCATCCTTAGAGCAGAACTGATGCACCGACTTTGCCAGGCCTCTCTACCATCAAGGTCACAACGACGCCAGACAACTCCCTCCTCCTACGCGAGTCCATCTCCGTGCATCAGACGCCGAGTCTCCACTGCGCCGTGCCGCCGAGACCTACCGTCGACGATATGGTTGATGCCACACCGCTCAATCTACATGCCATCTCGCGTCGACTCCGAACTACCAGCAACTCCATCGCTCTGAGCAGTCCCTGGCCGACGCCTTCAGGAAGGAACATGACACCAAAGTGCCATCGTTGCCCAAACAGAGGAACAAAGGCTCTTGTCTGCGCTCATGGCAGAGGTGGGGCGTATGATTGATACGTCTGCAAAGTTTTTATAATTTTTGATTGTTCCATGCTGTTATATTATCATTTTTGGATGTTTTACAATCATTTTATATCATTTTTTGGTACTGACCAATTGTAGTGCCCAGTGCCAGTTGCTGTTTTCTGCATGTTTTTTTACATCGCAGGAAATCAATACCAAACTAAATCCAAACGCAGCAAAATTTTTTGAGGATTTTTTTGGGCCAGAAGACATCTAGTGGGCCAGGGCTGCACCTGGGGGGTTGATATGTCCATTTTGCATCATGCTATTATATCAATATTTATTGCATTATGGACTGTTATTATACATTATGTCATAATACTAATGTCTATTCTCTCTTATTTTACAAGGTTTACATGAAGAGGGAGAATGCTGGCAGCTGGAATTCTGGGCTGGAAAAGGAGCAAATATTACAGACCTATTCTACACAACTCCTAAAGTCCTGAAACTCCACGGAAGTTATTTTTGGAAATAATAAAAAATACTGAGCAAAGAAAATACCAGAGGGGGGGCACCCACCGTCTACAAGGGTGGGGGGTGCGCCTACCCCCCTGGGTGCGCCCCCTACCTCGTGGGCCACCTGGCAGGCCTCTGATGCCCATCTTATGCTATATGAAGTCTTTTACCCTAGGAAAAATCATAAGAAATCTTTCGGGATGAAACACCGCCGCCACAATGCGGAACCTTGGCGGAACCAATCTAGGGCTCCGACGAAGCTGTTCTGTCGTGTAAACATCCTTCTGGGAGGGGGAAATCGTCAACATCATCATCAACATCGATCCTCTCAGTGGGAGGGGGTCAATCTCCATCAACATCTTCACTAGCACCATCTCCTCTCAAACCCTAGTTCATCTCTTGTATCTGATTTTTATCTCAAAACCTCAGATTGGTACTTGTGGGTTGCTAGTAGTGTTGATTACTCCTTGTAGTTGATGCTAGTTGGTTAATTCAGTGGAAGACCATATGTTCAGATCCTTTATGCATATTAATACCCCTCTGATTATGAACATGAATATGATTTGTGACTAGTTACGTTTTTTCCTGAGGACATGGGAGAAGACTTTCTATAAGTAGTCATGTGAATTTGGTATTCGTTTGATATTTTGATGAGATGTATATTGTCTCTCCTCTAGTGGTGTTATGTGAATGTGGACTACATGACACTTCACCATTGTTTGGGCCTAGAGGAAGGCATTGGGAAGTAATAAGTAGATGATGGGTTGCTAGAGTGACAGAAGCTTCAACCCTAGTTTATGAGTTGCTTCGTAAGGGGCTGATTTGGATCCATATGTTTCATGCTATGGATAGGTTTACCATAATACTTCTTTGTAGTTGTGGATGCTTGCAATAGCGGTTAATCATTAGTAGGATGCTTGTCCAAGAAAGGGCAGTACCCAAGCATCGGTCCACCCACATACCAAATTATCAAAGTAACGAACGTGAATCATATGAGCGGGATGTAAACTAGCTTGACGATAATTGCCATGTGTCCTCAGGAGCGCTTTCCTCCATATAAGAACTTGTCCAGGCTTGTCCTCTACTACAAAAAGGATTGGGCCATCTTGCTGCACTTTATTTACTCTTGTTACTTGTTGCCCGTTACAAATTACCTTATCACAAAATGATCTGTTACCGATAATTTTAGTGCTTGCAGAGAATACCTTAATGAAAACCTCTTGTCATTTCCTTCTGCTCCTCGTTTGGTTCGCCACTATTACTTATCAAAAGGACTACAATAGATCCCCTATATTTGTGGGTCATCAAGACTCTTGTCTGGCGCCGTTGCCGGGGAGTGAAGCGCCTTTGGTAAGTGGAACTTGCTAAGGAAAATTTTATAGTGTGCTGAAATTTACTGTCACTTGTTACTATGGAACATAATCCTTTGAGGTGCTTGTTCGGGGTATCTTCACCCCGACCAGTAGAGCAAAGATTTGCTCCTCAACCTACTGAACCTACTGAAAATGTTTACTTTGCAATTCCTTCGGGTATGGTAGAGAAACTGCTAGCTAATCCTTTTACAGGAGATGGAACATTGCATCCCGATTTGCACATTCTATGTGGATGAATTTTGTGGATTATTTAAGCTTGCAGGTATGCCCGAGGATGTTGTCAAGAAGAAGGTCTTCCCTTTATCTTTGAAGGGAAAGGCATTGACTTGGTTTAGGCTATGTGATGATATGGGATCATGCAACGACAACCGATTGAAATTGGAATTTCATCAAAAGTTTTATCCTATGCATCTTGTTCCTCATGATCATAATTATATACTCCCTCCGTTCCTTAATGTAAGGTGTATAGTTTTTTAAGAAAAAATCCGAAATATAAGGTGTATTGCGTTGCACCACTCGTCTAGATAATGTTTTTAGGGATTTGATTACATTTACTTATATTAGGCAAGCTCCTCTATTTTCTCATGTCAATTAGTTAGGTGTAACCTCACCCAAAACTTGTGAAATTTTCCCTCCATGTGCGTTCTTTAATTTCCGTGCCAAAAACTATACACCCTATATTTAGTAATGGAGGGAGTATATAATTTTTGGCCTCACGAAGGTCAAAGTATCGCTCAATCTTGGAGTAGGCTTAAGTCAATGTTATATTCATGCCCAAATCATGAGCTCTCAAGAGAAATTATTATTCAAAGTTTTTATGCTCGGCTTTCTCTCAATAATTGCTCCATGCTCGATACTTCTTGTACTGGCTCTTTCATGATAAAGACTATTGGTTTCAAATGAGATTTATTGGAAATAATTAAACGCAACTCTGAAGATTGGGATCTCGACGAAGGTAAGGAGTGAGGTATAACATCTAAGTTTGATTGTGTTAAATCTTATATGGATACCGATGCTTTTCGTGAATTTAGCACTAAATATGGACTTGACTCTGAGATAGTAGCTTCTTTCTGTGAATCATTTGCTACTCATGTTGACGTCCCTAAGGAGAAGTGGTTTAAATATAATCCTCCCATTGAAGTAGAAGTAGTTGCACCTATTAAAGTTGAAGAAAAGACTATCACTTATAATGATCCTATTGTTCCTACTACCTATATTGAGAAACCATCTTTCCCTCTTAGGATAAAGGATCAGTCTAAAGCTTCAACTGTGGTTCGTAAGAGTAATACTAGAACACCTACACCACCTGAGAAAATTAAAGTTGAACCTAGTATTGCTATGGTTAAAGATCTCTTGGCTGATAATATTGATGGGCATGTTATTTACTTCTGTGATGAAGATGCTAGAATTGCTAGACCAGATACTAAGAATAAACATAGACCTATTGTAGGCATGCCTGCTATTTCTGTTAAAATAGCAGATCATTGTTATCATGGCTTATGTGATATGGGTGCTAATGCAAGTGCAATACATCATTCCTTATAAAAAGAAATTATGCATGTATTTGCACCTGCTGAGATAGAAGAAATTGATGTTACAATTAAGCTTGCCATTAGAGATACTATTTCACCAGTTGGGATTGTTAGAGATGTTGAAGTCTTGTGCGGGAAAGTTAAATATCCTGTTGATTTTCTTGTTCTTCGTTCCCCACAAGATAGCTTTTGTCCCATCATATTTGGTAGACCCTTCACGAATACTGTTAATTCTAGGATAGATAGCAAAAAGGATGTTGTTACTATTGTCGGTGTCAAAACCGGCGGATCTCGGGTAGGGAGACCCGAACTGTGCGTCTAAGGCTAATGGTAACATGAGGCGGGGAACACAATGTTTACCCAGGTTCGGGCCCTCTCGATGGAGGTAATATCCTACTTCCTTCTTGATTGATCTTGATGATGTGAGTATTACAAGATTTAATCTACCACAAGATCATAGAGGTTAAACCCTAGAAGCTAGCCTATGATTATGATTGTTCTTCCTGTCCTACGGACTAAACCCTCCGGTTTATATAGACACCGGAGGGGGCTAGGGTTACACAGAGTCGGTTACAGAGAAGGAGATCTACACATCCGAATTGCCAAGCTTGCCTTCCACGCAAAGGAGAGTCCCACCCGGACACGGGACGAAGTCTTCAATCTTGTATCTTCATAGTCCAACAGTCCAACCAAAGTATATAGTTCGGCTGTCCGAGGATCCCTTAATCCAGGACTCCCTCAGTAGCCCCTGAACTAGGCTTCAATGACGATGAGTCCGGCGCGCAGATTGTCTTCGGCATTACAAGGCGGGTTCCTTCTCCGAATACTCCATAGAAGATTTTAAATACCTCCACATACCACCATAGAGAGCACAATATTCCACAAATCTAATCTGCTGACAACTTTTCACAACTTGACATCACACCACGGTCCGGTCATTATTCAAACCGTTTTTCTCAACCTGCAGCTGCACATATTGCGAGGCATTTTTATTGGCACGTCTTGTCAAAGTAGAGATCGTGTTCCCCTTATCACGGGATTCTCATCAATACGGGTGTGAGTAACCCAACCGTTCTTGTTAGTATGACTCCTCAATTTTAGGCAAGTTCCAAATGGCCACGCGGAGGACGCTTGATATTCACCGTATTTATAAAGGGGCCAAGACCTGTCCTTTTCTCTCCACGCTCGATCCTTCCCTTCCCCTACCTTAAGTTCCAACACCCAAGGTCCAGGATAAGCGCTTCGGAGATTCAACCATGTCTGGATCCAACCTTCAAGGCCGGTGGATGGCCTCTTCTGTCATAGAGCAGGACATCAAGAAGCTTAGGGAGGCTAGGTATCTGACTGCCGAAATCCCGCATAGGCTGCCTGCTCACGGGCAGGTCATCCCCACTCCCAAACCCAATGAGAGTGTCATATTTGTTTCCCACTTCCTTCAAGGGCTAGGCTTTAGTCTTGATCCCTTTGTTAGAGGGCTCATGTTCTATTACGGGCTAGATTTCCATGATCTAGCTCCAGACTCCATCCTTCACATCTCGTTGTTTATCGTCGTGTGTGAGGCATTCCTCCGCACCACCCCACAATTCGGCTTATGGCTCAAGTCCTTTAATGTGAAGCCAAAGATGATCGATGGGCGAGACGTAGAGTGTAGAGGTGCTATAATAAGCAAAGGCACCGACGCCACATGGCCAAAGGGTTCCTTCCCGAAGGTGTCCGACTTATGGCAACGGGAGTGGTTTTATATCATAGCTCCCCGAGGTACAAAGCGGGCGGCCGCCCCCTACTTCCGCTCGAGCCCTCCGCCCCAACTTGCGTCATGGGTCAACAAAGGGCTGTACTGGGGGCCAGTTAATGATGGCATTGCAAAGCCACATCCGAGATCTCCTCAGGAGGGATGTCAGTCTCGTCAAGGTAATGCAAGTAATGCTAGTTCGTCGGATCCTGCCATGCCAACATCGATCTCTCCGTATGTGGGAGTTCAACCCGGAAGGACCGTGAACTATTCAACAATTCTTCAGCATGACACTCGAAGGGATGTATGGATTGTTCTTCGGATCATGAATAAAGTGTCCGGACACCACCGAGGATGCGGGCCTGAACTGCAATCGCCCAGACACCAAAGTAATTCCGCAACCGAACATGCTGTTTTTATCTGTCACAACATTATTCTGAAAAACTGCTCTCGGCCAGGATTGGATAAGAAAGGCTGATAGGATCAGGTGGTCGGCCCCCTTCCTAAAGGCTCGCCGGATCTTGTTCTGACCAGCATGCTTGAGCGCGCACCCTACCAAATGCCATCAGGAGAAGATGAAGGGAGGAATAGAGAAGCCAAAAGCGGGCTTCATACATTACCCATCCATCAGGATAATCGGGGAGGTGAATCTAGAATTCCCTCTCCCCACGGGAATAAAAGGGCCGCCTCTGAAGACTTGGAGATAGAGGTTTCCAAACAAGGGAAGAAACCTTTGCCAGGAGGCCCTGCCCGGAGGGCGTCCTCACCGCACAGCGCCCACAAGGGGGCCAGCCCTCAACCGAGTTGTAAGTGAATAAAAGCACTTTGGTAAATATATCCTGCTTTATCTCTGAGAATAATAATCGAGACATATATCTTGCAGTCCGGCTCGTAGCCCTTCTCGACAGAGTTCGTCTTCGGGGGATCTTCTTCCGGAGATGATGGAGAGCCAGACACCCCCTCCTGCCTCCCAGCCTCATGGGGCGGACGACCCCGAGGTGTCATCACAGAGAATTTCTCCTGATCTCCCAAGGCCAAAAGGTAACTCTTCGGCCTCCCAAAGTCTAGAGTATTCGGCTAACAAGGAGAGCAACAGAAAGAGTCCAGGTTTTTTCCGACACACAGCCGGACACACTAATGGGTCTTCTGGAGCAAGCGGCTATTTCAGAGGTGCATCGTACCTTAATGGGTACAGTGGTTGAGGGATTTCATCCGCAAAAAGCGGGCTGAATGAAGCTTTTACGAGCCTGCTAAGTGGCTTTGAGGTACGCAAAGTAATATGTATATTTTAGGCTGTACCGCACACGCTAGGTGTGCTCCATATAGATAGTAGCCCCTAAGACTCTGGTTGCCGTCCAGAGCTGGCAAACAGAGGATCATAGTCCTAAGTAATGAAGGTCTGGCGGCTGACCGGACTGCTGAATTTGCCGAATTGAGGTGGCAACTTGAAGTGGCGGATGCCGACATCACGCTTGTAAACAAGCGGCTGGATGAGGCACATGGTATGTATATTCTGGCGGCCAACAAATATTAGGAGGATCATGATGCTAGTATCTATAATATATTGTGACTGCAGATGGAGCTGCTGTCATGGAGACCCTTCGGGTGGAACTTTCCCGAGCCAAGGAACAAGCCAGGACGAGTGATGCAGCTGCCCTGAAGGCGGCCGAAGAGTTAAAATCTGAACAGGCTGCTCATTGCCAGAGCGAAGAAAAAATAGCTAAGATAGCTGTTGAGCTGAAAGATGCCGCCGAACGATATTAGCTCCTTGAAAAAGAAAACCAAGTGAAAGCGGCTGACCTAAAGAAGGCATTGGAAGCAGTCAAGGAAACTCGCTCCGAAATCAGAGCAGCAAAAGAGGAGCTTCGTCAAGCCGGAGATATCGCGGCTGGGAAGCCCTTTCTATTGTGGACGAAGTTCGGAGATCCAAAGTATGCCCCTCTGGATCAATTATGGAGTGCTGCGGATGCATATTTGGAGTTGGCAAAGAGTGCTGCTGATGCAACTGAATATTTCAAAGATCAGAAAGATCATGAGGTGGAAAGGTTGTTCTGGTTGCAATTCAGTGCTCGAAAGCATCCGCTGTTGTTAAATGAACAAATGGCCAAGTGGGCCGAGCTCCATAGGTTGTCTGGGCTTGCCATGAGGTCTGTTGTGGATCATCTTTGGCCGAAGGGACCAAGGCCGGACAGTTATTTTGGCCTAGTACAACGATTCCTTCGTGTTGTGCCGCATATTGATGCTGTAAAGAGGTCGGCATGCATAGAGGGTGTGAGGATTTCTCTTGCCCATGTTAAAACATATTGCGCAGGGATGGAGGCCACCGATAATGCAACCCGGGGTCTGGCTGGAGGCCAGGACCTGGCTGAGCACTATTTTGAAGAAGTCCTAGAAGGCGCCTATTTAATAGAGGCTAAGTGCTCGAAGAGTACCATGTTTGAGTGACATGTATCTGAATTGTAAAAACAATGCTATTTTGATTATAAAGGTTGTGTTTATACTTTTGCCTGAAAGTATAATAGTGCCTCCTGTGCGGCCGTTTATGTATGAATATATCCTAAAAGTTTGCAATCGTCGGCTTCAGCCCCCACGCATATAATGCGAGGGTGTTCGGAAAAGCGTGTAATCACACTTGATCCAACGTCTTGGTCCATTGAGGAGGTGATACCACGGCGAACAAAGCAATCGGACTATATAGCTTTAACACTTTCACTTAGCCATATGAGTTTGATGGTGGCGCTACTATATAGCCCCTGGTACTTCCGCGTTCATCCGAATACGGTGTGCGTACGTACATGACCGGGAAACCGGTCCTTCGTTATTGCGGAGGAATCACGAAGATTCCGCTCATTCATCGAGTGGTTGACCAGTCTCTCACTTTATCATGACAGTCCGTTTTCGGCTTTCTCTACTGAGGTGCTCATCGAGATGAACCAGGGCACAATCGCAGTAGTTCTCCCGGTGCCGCCTTAGCCGATAGTGCGGAACGTAAGGCAACAAAACATGGGAGCCGGGCAAACCCAACTATTGACCAAAGACATGATTCGGAGCTGATGCATATAAGGCCAAACTCGCGACGCCGAATACTCCCTAAGGTATTCGGACTTTACAACATATACTAGGCGGAGTAACACCCTCGATATTGAGCCCTAAATTTCCAGGTACAAGTATGAATCCGGCGTGATTAAATGCCAATAATGCCAGTACCCCTCTTGGCAGTGTTAAGTGTCCAGAGGGTGTCAAGCAAGAAGAGACATTAAAAAATGTTTACATAGGGGCTTAATCTAAAAAGAAACCTTTGAACGGCTCCCTGCTGCACGTCTGCGCCTGTGTCTCCATTGTGCCATATCCTGGAAGGCTGTAGCACGACGATCATCTGTAAAAAGGAAAAACCCAGGTAAAAGAGTCTGGTGTAATCGAGCAAAAAGTTGATTATTCTTAGTGAACCATGAAAATGCAGTCTATTATTGTATTAATATTGTCAAGCTGAACTATAGGCTTTTTTACATGCGGGCGGCCCCTAGCACCGCTTATGGGGGTTTATCCGTTGACCCAAGCTCAGGTTTATCTAGGCTGCTACCACTAGTGGTGCGCCAGACTCGTCTAAACGTGTCCATAGTCTTGACGATGGATCATCTATTCTGGTTGGACAGGTTGTTCAGTGTTCGGCTGCTAGAGCCGCCACATATTCTTCCGCATGTAAGGAACGCTACATGAACCGGGCATCTTAAGTTTAAGATAAGCGTAATGTGGTACTACATTGAAACGGGCGAAAGTCGTTCTTCCGAGTAGTGCGTGATAGCCGCTTCGGAATGGAGCAATGTCGAAGATTAATTCTTTGCTTCGGAAGTTGTCGGGAGAACCGAATACAACCGCTAGTACTAGAGAGCCCGTGCAGCGGGCCTCCACGCCTGGTATTACTCTTTTAAAGTAGTGTTTCTTTGGCTGATTCTTGACAGGTATATCCCCATTTTGTGGACAGTGTCCCGATATATTAGATTGAGACTACTACCGCCGTACATAAGGACTCGGGTGAGATGGTATCCATTAATTATTGGGTCGAGCACCCGGGCAGCCGATCCTCTGTGTCAGATACTAGTCGGATTATCCTTGCGATCAAAAGTGATCGGGTAGGCCGACCACGGGTTAAACTTGGGGTTGATGGGCTCTACAGCATATACGTCTCGGAGAGTGCGTTTGCGCCTCCTCTTTGGTATATGAGTTGCGTATATCATGTTCACTGTTTTGACCTCTGGTGGAAATTTTTTCTGTCCCCCAGTGTTCGGCTGGCAAGGCTCATCCTCGTCTTCACTTGGCGTCTCCCTCCCCTTGTGTTCGGCATTTAGTTTGCCGGCCTACTTGAAGACCCAACATTCTCTGTTTGTGTGATTTGCAGGTTTTTCGGGGGTGCCATGAATCTGACATAATCTGCCTAGAATCTTGTTTAGGCTGGACGGTCCATCTCTGATGCCTTTAAATGGCTTTTTCCGTTGACCGGGTCAAGAGCCCCTGAATCCGGCGTTGACCGACATGTTGTCTGGGCTATCTTCATTATTTTGACGCTTGTTTTTATTGCATCGCGGCTTCCCATTGCCATCCCTGACTTCGGATGTGCTTGGGTCGCTGGTGCCACTGCGGGCCAACCAGCTGTCCTCGCTCGCGCAGAAGCGGGTCATAAGGCTTGTTAGGCTGCCATTGTCCTCGGCTTTTCTTGGCCGAGGTGTCTGGCGAGCCATTAGTCTCGGATACTATGCTTGAATGCCGCTAAGGCTTCGGCATCCGGGCAGTCGACGATTTGGTTCTTCTTTGTGAGAAATCTGTTCCAAAGATTACGGGCTGACTCTCCGGGTTGTTGGATTATGTGACTTAAATCGTCTGCATCTGGAGGTCGGACATAGGTCCCTTGAAAATTGGCCCTGAAAGCATCCTCAAGTTCCTCCCAACTTCCAATTGAATTTTTGGGGAGCCTTTTCAACCAATGCCGAGCTGGTCCTTTCAACTTGAGGGGCAGGTATTTAATAGTGTGGAGATCATCTCCGTGAGCCATGTGGATGTGAAGGATAAAGTCCTCAATCCAGACCCCAAGGTCTGTCATTCCGTCGTATGCCTCTATATTCACAGGTTTACATCCCTCTGGAAATTCATGATCCAGCACCTCATCGGTGAAGCACAGGGGGTGCGCGGCACCCCTGTATTTGGATGTGTCATGGCATGTTGTCGACGGTTGTTGTGTTTGGTGTTGATTCCGAGCTGGTATTCGATCAATATGATCGTTTTGGTGGCTGTGATCCTGTGCCGGAGCATGCTTCCTAGATCCATAGATGGACCTGGCCATACCGACTTTTTTTCCAGGAGCTCACATAAATCGTGTGCTGACATGTGCGCGGCATCATTAGCCGCCCTGTCGCGGCCACGGGGTGGTCAGTCCGGCTGATCGGCCGTTTTATTTTTCGACTGAATGGGCTCTATAGCCTCGTCGTCGAATTCGGGTAACAGCTTGCGCTTTGGGCAGCTCTTTGTGTGGCGTTCGCCATCGTATTTTTCTTCAGTGTCGAGCACTTTGTTCCATCTGCAGTTGAGCGTATCCTACGCGGCCTTAAGCCTTTGCTTCTGCTTCTTCAAGCTTCTCGCTATGGCGATAAGCCTTCTATTGAGGTTCTCTTGTTCCAAGTGTTTTTCTGGGATGATGAGTGCATCGTCTTCCGGACTGTTCTCCTCTCGGGATACAGGTTTATGGATTTTTATCTCCGCCGTCGCTATGATCAGACAGCGGCCCTGGACTATGTTCGGCGTCCTATGGCTCATCCTGCTCCATCGCTGGGTCCATGGGGTCATTGTTTCCTTTGGAGTCGACCGGGGTATTATTTCTTCTTGCGCTGTTATCGTTGTTTTACTGTGGTGGGATTTAGAGCGGCGCCTACGTCGTCGCTTTGGTTGCTGCTAGAGGGGATTATCTTCTGTTGCATCCTTCCGTTCCTCACCATTGTTTTCTTTGGGTGTGTCCACCATGTATATATCGTATGATGAGGTGGTTGTCCAGAGCCACGTGGGCGGTGGTTCCTGTTCTTCTCCAGCATCGTCGTCGATACCGTCGATGTCTTCGGAGTCGAAGTCAAGTGTCTTGGTTAAGTCATCAACAGTGGCTACAAAGTGGGTGGTGGGTAGGAGACGAATTTCCTCGTCGTCCGCTTCCCACTCAAGATGGACATAGTTCGGCCAAGAGTCTCCTGATAGGGAGAGAGATTTCAGTGAATTTAGCGCGTCGCCTAAAGGTGAGTGCCGAAAGATATCCATGGAGGTAAACTCCATTATCGGTGCCCAATCAGATTTGATAGGCACGGACACGCGTGGTTCGAACCTATGGCCGGAGACGAGTCCGGGGGTCCGATGACTAAGATCTCTTTGGAGGTGAAGTCTGTGTTCGGCTTTATCGCCGATGAGTGAGCGTCCTCCATGGAAGGGTCCATCCACCCATCCTCGGATGGCATGATCTGCTCCGGATTAGTGGCCGGGGCAGGTGCTGGTGTGATCTCCCGAATACCGCCCGACGAAAGATCTAAGTCATGCTCGTCATGACTGTTCGTCATACCTGACATGGGCTCGAATCCGTCAAAGATCAAGTCTCCACGGATGTCAGTGGTGTAGTTCAAGCTTCCAAACCTGACCTGATGGCCAGGGGCGTAGCTATCGATCTGCTCTAGGTGGCCAAGCGAGTTGGCCCGCAGTACGAAACCGCCGAATACGAAGATCTGTCCGGGGAGGAAGACCTCACCCTGGACTCTGCCGTTGTAGCTGATTGAAGGAGCCATCAAGCCTTATCGTGACGGCACAGTGGAACTCTCAATGAAAGCACAAATGTCGGTGTCAAAACCGGTGGATCTCGGGTAGGGGTCCTGAACTGTGCGTCTAAGGCTAATGGTAACAGGACGCGGGAGACACAATGTTTACCCAGGATCGGGCCCTCTCGATGGAGGTAATACCCTACTTCATGCTTGATTGATCTTGATGATGTGAGTATTACAAGAGTTGATCTACCACGAGATCGTAGAGGCTAAACCCTAGAAGCTAGCCTATGATTATGATTGTTCTCCCTATCCTACGGACTAAACCCTTTGGTTTATATAGACACCGGAGGGGGCTAGGGTTACATAGAGTCGGTTACAGAGAAGGAGATCTACACATCCGAATTGCCAAGCTTGCCTTCCACGCAAAGGAGAGTCCCACCCGGACATGGGACGAAGTCTTCAATCTTGTATCTTCATAGTCCAATAGTCTGGCCAAAGTATATAGTCCGGTTGTCCGAGGACTCCTTAGTCCGGGACTCTCTCAACTATTGGTTTGGGGGATATGTCTCATAAGTTTAATTTTGCTAAATTTGGTAGACAACCCCATGATAAAGAATTCCCTAGTAAGGATGAAATTATTGGTCTTGCTTCTATTGCCGTGCCTCCTAATGATCCTTTAGAACAATATTTGCTAGACCATGAAAATGATATGTTTATGAATAAAGGAAGGGAAATAGATGAAGTATTCTTTAAATGGGGACCTATTTTGAAACACAACTTGCATGTTGAAATTCTAGGGGAACCTCCACCACCCAAGGGTGATCCCATGTTTGAGCTTAAACCACTACCAGATACTCCTAAATATGCTTATCTTGATGAAAAGAAGATATATCCTATTACTATTAGTGGTAACCTTGCAGAGCAGGAAGAGGAGAAATTATTGAGAACTCTGAAGAAGCACAGTGTTGCTATTGGATATACTCTTGATGATCTTAAGGGCATTAGTCCCACTCTATGCCAGCACAAGATAAAACTGGAGAAAGACGTTAAACTGGTTGTTGATCACCAATGACGGTTAAATCCTACGATGAAAGAAGTGGTAAGAATAGAAATACTAAAGCTCCTGGAGGCAGGTATAATTTATCATGTTGCTTATAGTCAGTGGGTAAGTCATGTCCATTGTGTCCCTAAGAAGGGAGGTATTATTGTTGTTCCTAATGATAAAGATGAATTGATCCCACAAACAATTATTACAGGTTATAGGATGGAACTTGATTCCCGCAATTTTAATAAAGCTACTAAAAAGGATCATTACCCTTTACCTTTTATTGATCAAATGCTAGAAATATTATCCAAACATACACATTTTTGCTTTCTAGATGGTTACTCTGGTTTCTCTCAAATACCTGTGTCAAAGGAGGATCAAGAAAAGACCACTTTTACTTGCCCTTTCGGTACTTTTGCTTATAGACGTATGCCTTTTGATTTATGTAATGCACCTGCTACCTTTCAAAGATGTATGATGGCTATATTCTCTGACTTTTGTGAAAAGATTGTTGAGGCTTTCATGGATGATTTCTCCATGTATGCATCTTCTTTTGATGATTTCTTGAGCAACCTTGATCGAGTTTTGCAGAGATGTGAAGAAACTAGTCTTGTCTTGAATTGGGAGAAGTGACAATTTATGGTTAATGAAGGTATTGTCTTGAGGCATAAAATTTCTGAAAGAGGTATTGAAGTTAACAAAGCTAAAGTTGATGCTATTGAAAAGATGCCATGTCCCAAGGACATTAAAGGTATAAGAAGTTTCCTTGGTCATGCCGGTTTTTATAGGAGGTTTATTAAGGACTTCTCTAAAATTTCTAGGCCTCTGACTAATCTCTTACAAAAAGATATTCCATTTGTCTTTGATGATGATAGTGAGGAAGCATTTGAAATACTTAAGAAAGCTTTGATTTCTGCACCTATTATTCATCCACCTGATTGGAATTTACCCTTTGAAATTATGTGCGATGCTAGTGATTATGTCGTAGGTGTTGTTCTAGGACAAAGAGTTGATAAGAAACTAAATGTTATTCAATATGCTAGTAAAACTCTAGACAGTGCCCAGAGAAATTATGCTACTACTGAAAAAGAATTTTTAGCAGTTGTATTTGTTTGTGATATGTCCATACCTTATATTGTTGATTCTAAAGTAACTATTCACACTGATCATGCTGCTATTAAATATCTTATGGAAAATAAAGATGCTAAACCTAGACTTATTATATGGGTTCTCTTGCTACAAGAATTTGATTTGCATATTATTGATAGAAAGGGAGCTGAGAACCCCGTTGCAGACAACTTGTCTAGGTTAGAGAATGTTCTTGATGACCCACAACCTATTGATGATAGCTTCCCTGATGAACAATTAGCTGTCATAAATGCTTCTCGTACTGCTCCATGGTATGCTGATTATGCTAATTACCTTTTTGCTAAATTTATACCACCTAGTTTCACATATCAGCAAAAGAAAAAGTTTTTCTATGATTTAAGACATTACTTCTGGGATGACCCACACCTTTATAAAGAAGGAGTAGATGGTGCTATTAGACGTTGTGTACCTGAGCATGAACAGGAACAGATCCTTCGCAAGTGTCACTCCGAGGCTTATGGAGGACACCATGCTGGAGATAGAACTGTGCATAAGGTATTGCTATCTGATTTTTATTGGCCTACTCTCTTCAGGGATGCCCGTATGTTTGTCTTGTCTTGTGATGAATGTCGAAGAATTGGTAATATTAGTAGACGTCAAGAAATTCCTATCAATTATTCTCTTGTTATAGAACCATTTGATGTTTGGTGCTTTGATTATATGGGACCGTTTCCTTCCTCTAATGGGTATACACATATTTTAGTTGCTGTTGATTACGTTACTAAGTGGGTAAAAGCTATTCCAACTAGTAGTGCTGATCATAACACCTCTATTAAGATGCTTAAAGAAGTTATTTTTCCGAGGTTTGGAGTCCCTAGATACCTAATGACTGATGGTGGTTCACATTTTATTCATGGTGCTTTCCGTAAAATGCTTGCTAAGTATGATGTTAATCATAGAATTGCATCTCCATATCACCCACATTCTAGTGGCCAAGTAGAATTGAGTAACAGAGAGCTTAAATCGATCTTGCAAAATACTGTTAATAGATCTAGAAAGAATTGGTCCAAGAAACTTGATGATGCATTATGGGCCTATAGATCTGCATATAAAAATCCTATGGGTATGTCTCCATATAAAATGGTTTATGGAAAAGTATGTCACTTACCTCTCGAACCAGAACATAAGGCATATTGGGCCATTAAAGAGCTCAATTATGATTTTAAACTTGCCAGTGAGAAGAGGTTATTTGACATTAGCTCACTTGATGAATGGAGAACCTAGGCCTGTGAGAATGCCAAACTGTTTAAAGAAAAAGTTAAAAGATGGCATGACAAAAGGATACAAAAGCATGAATTTAATGTAGGTGATTATGTGTTGCTTTTCAACTCTCATTTAATATTTTTTGCGGGAAAACTTCTCTCTAAATGGGAAGGCCCTTACGTTATCGAGGAGGTCTATCATTCTGGTGCCATAAAAATCAACAACTTCGAAGGCACAAGTCCGAAGGTGGTTAACGGTCAAAGGATCAAACATTATATCTCAGGTAATCCAATAAATGTTGAAACCAATGTGATTGAAACCGTAACCCAGAGGAATACATAAGGGACACTTTCCAGAATATTTCAGACTCCGAAAAGGAATAGGTATGTGGTACGGTAAGTAAACCGACTCCAAAACAGTTCTAATAGCAATTGTTCTCCATTTTGGATTATTTAAGAAAATAGGAAAATAAGAAGTAGTCCGGGAAGGACACGAGGCATCCACGAGGGTGGAGGGCGCGCCCTACCCCCCTGGGCGCGCCCCCCTGCCTCGTGGGTATCTCGTGTGCTCTCCGGACTCTGTTTTCTTGCACGATACTTCTTTTGGTCGGTAAAAATTCATTATATAATTTCCCGAAGGTTTTGACCACTGTACCATGACAAAATCCTTTGTTTTTGTTTTGAGTTGTTTTTGCCGCAGATTAGAGCAATATGTTGTGCCAGGATTCGGAGGGAGAAAGCTATGCGGCTGACTACCTTGCAGACCCTAAGATCTACGGGGACTTGGAGCACTATGGTTGGACCACTGATGAAGATGAAGAATACGAGCCTAAGGGAAAGGAGGAGGCGAGCTTAGATGAAGAAGAAGTCCCATTACCTCAACCTAGGGACATGCATGTGCAGTCTAAAAAGTCTAGCCTCCCTCATAGAACAAAGAAACCTAAGATCGAGTTTATCCCTTTTCGTCTCTTGCACGAGAACAAACAGGAACTATGCAAAAGGATATTAAGCCTTGAGCAGGAGATTGACGATCTAAGGGAGCAAAATTCCATCCTCGAGCGCAAATTAAGGAAGAAGCCTACATCACCAACAACTCTATCATCATCACCTCCGAAGGAGACATATCACATGGGTACGGGCACTCCCCTTGGCAACTACCAAGCTTGGGGGAGGTGCCCTGGTGTCGTATCACCAACACACTCCTATCTTTATCATTTTTCTTACTTCGATCCTTTTGGTTATATCTTGATCTAGTAGAATAAAGTTTTAGTATGATCTAGTTTTGAGTTCTGCTTTATGATTCCTCTATGTAATCAAGTCGGTGAGCTATATATAATAAAGATTAGTGTTGAGTCAAGGGCTTGGTTATCTTGATATGATCTTGAGAGAATAAAAGAAAAAGAAAGAATAAAAAGAAATAAAGAGATCGTATTTATCTTATGGAGAGTAATGACTTAACATATAAAGAGTATGATGAATAAAAGTTGTTGAGAGTTGACAAACATAGTTATGGTCATCGTTGCAATTAATAGGAAGTATTAAAGAAATAGAAGTTTTCACATATAAATATACTATCTTGGACATCTTTTATGATTGTGAGCACTCATTAAAATATGACATGCTAAACAGTTGATGTTGGACAAGGAAGACAACATAATGGGTTATGTTTTCTTATATCTGAAATAAAGTATATTGTCATGGATCATCGAACATGTTGAGCTTGCCTTTCCACCTCATGCTAGCCAAATTCTTTGCACCAAGTAGAGATACTACTTGTGCTTCTGAATGTCCTTAAACCCATTTTTGCCATGAGAGTCCACTATATCTACCTATGGATTGAGTAAGATCCTTCAAGTACGTTGTCATTATTGCATGCAATAAAAAATGCTCCCTAATTATGTATGACTTATTAGTGTGAAGAAAATAAGCTTTATACGATCTTGTGATATGGAAGCAATAAAAGCGACGGACTGCATAATAAAGGTCCATATCACAAGTGACGTTCTTTTGCATTAAGACTTCGTGCATCCAACCATAAAAGCACATGACAACCTCTGCTTCCCTCTGCGAAGGGCCTATCTTTTACTTTTGTATTATACCTTATGCAAGAGTCATGGTGATCTTCACCTTTCCTTTTTATATTTTATCCTTTGGCAAGCACCTTGTGTTGGAAAGATCCTGCTATATATATCCAATTGGATGTAAGTTAGCATGAATTATTTTTGTTGATATTACCCTTGAGGTAAAAGTGTAACATCCCAAATTTTGAATTTGGAATGTTATACATAAATCATCATATGCATATCATATTTTATTGCACTTTGGTTTGATCCTGGAAATTCTAAGCAACTCAAGGACCCACGGAGAGAGTTGGGGATTTCGCTCTTTTTGTATTTGAGTTTTCTCAAATGTTGAAAAAGAGGATTATTTGGTTTCAATCATTTTTCTCTATGAAATATTTACAATGTTAAAATAGATGTCACATCCCTAGTTCTGGTATGACCTAGACTAGCTAGTCATGTGTGCATCATGTTTAAATTCCATTTAATTATGAAATGAGGATTTGTGAAACCCTCAGAATCATGTCTGAAATGACCCAAATAAAAAGTGCTCCAAAAAGGTCCAAGAAAATGCTCATGTTGCTCTCTGAAAATATTGGACAGAGATAAAAATCAAACCAATATTTTTAAGAGCTCATAAGTATTTATTTTGGGCAATTTGAATTAATCCAGTAATTAATTGCTTTGGATATATATATTTGTTATATATATATAATATATGTCCAAAAATTCTGTTAATTTTGAGGAGTTTTGGAGCAATGCAATTAGTTCCTACAAAAATTAACAGAAGTAAATAAAATGGTTTAGTATTTTTATTAAACCAAACAAATGTCAGAAAAAAAATAGAAAAGCAAACAAAAGGGAGAAGAGACTTACCTGGGCCACCTACCTGCAGCCGCACCAGCCCAGCTCCTGTTCGGGCCCAGCCCACCAGGGTTCCCCCTGTCGTCTTCCACCTCCTGCCGGTGGGAAGGAGGGCGTGTGTTCGCCGCACGCTGGCACACGCCCGGCCACCTCCTGCTCCCCGCCGCTTCTGGAGGCCGCTAAGGCCGCCAAGCAGCAGCCTGGACCCCCCTGGACCGCTCTCTCTCTCTCTCTCTCTCTCTCTCTCTCTCTCCTGTGCTTCTCCCCTTCTCTCTCTCTCTCTCTCGCGCCCGAGAATCGCCGTCGCCGCCGCTCGCTGCTGCCACGGCCAGAGCCACCTCCTCGCCCTCCGCCCGAGTCCAGAAGCTCCGCCTCGTCGCCTGCATCGTCCTCAACGAGCCAAGCGACCAGGGACACGCTCCATCGCCGCCACCGTCGTCTTCTTCACCGCCGGCCGCCGTGGATCTCCACCGCCCGCACGTCGCCGTTCGGCCGTCCCCGAGCCCGCTTCGACGCCCGCTCCAACCGCTGTGAGCTGCTGCTCCTCCTCCCCTCTCCGTTCTCGCCCCCGCACACCGCAGCCGCATCCCCGCTCAAGCCCGAGCTCCGGCCGCCGCTGTGAGCTTCGCTCCGGCGAGCTCCGGCCCCCCAGCTCCTCCCACCTGTCCCACCAGATGCGCGAGAGACCGGGCTACGCCCCGGTTCTCTCAGACGCCGTCCCCGTGGCCTGTGGCGCAGACTCCGCCGCGTCAAGAGGTCGCCGGTGGCAAGCCCCGACGCCTGAGCCCTACCATGTCGGCCCGGCCGTCAGGTGATTAGCTTAGTGCTAATCACCGCTTATTTAACCCCCTGACACAGACCAGTGGGCCCAGTGCCACTAATCCTTTAATTAAGATAAAACTAACCCCCTGTTTAACCCGTGTCACTAACGTGTGGACCCCACACGTCAGGTTTGACCAGTCACCGTTGTTGACTTGCTGACGCAAGCATGACGCAGTGCTGAATCAATTATTTATTTTCTGGATTTAAATTAAATCTGGAATTCCAGAAAATTAGCCAAACTTCAGAAAATCATAGAAATTCAACCATAACTCAGATTGAAATAATTTATATATGAAAAATTATCAGAAAAATGCAATCTTTCCATCTGTACTAGTTTCATGCATGAAAAAACAACTTATACCTACTGTATAAGTGAAACACTAAAATGGCATATATAAGAGCTTAATTTGGAGTTGCATTGAACCCTTGGTTCAAATGGACTTCATTCAAATTGAATACTAGTTGCATTAGCTCAAACAGCATCACATCTTCATGCCATGTTCATGCATCATTTTGTTGCATATGCTTGTGTTTTGATTGTTGGCACCGTTCCTTCTCGATAGGTCCTGCTCCGGAGACCGTTCTAGAGTACCTGTCTGTGAAGCAGTGCCTCCCTTGTTGATCTACCAGGAAAGCAAACCCCCTTGTTCCTTTCAATACAATCCTAATCTCTCGCTCTTGCTCTCAGTTATTGCATTGAGACAACAACGATTCATCTTCTACTTTGTGCTGCGGTAGTTGAACCCATTCCTCTACATGACCTGTCATTGCCATAGTAAATAGTTGAAACCCACTAGCATGTGTAGGAGTTGATTGAAGCCATTGTTGTGTTCCTACCATGCCATGCCTGCTATTGCTTAGAGTGTGTCAGGTCTGATTCATTGGGAATGAATTGGAGTACAGTGCTCTATGGTCTGATGCTGAGAGTGAACGTGTGAACACGATTTGGTAAAGGTAGCGGTGAGAGGCCATGTAGGAGTACATGGTGGGTTGTCTCACTGGAACAGTCCTTAAGCACTGAGTTCTGTGTATGTCGTGCAATGACTCGATACTACCACACATTGGGTTCCGGTAACTCGACCCCTCTCGGCTTATTAACCAACTTGATCTCTGTCCAGGAGTTGCAACTAGTTTCCGGTGTTTGTAGGTAGTGTTAGTAGTCTACCAAGTGGCACCCGCCCAGGTGGGCTTGGGACAGACTAGGCACAGTGGCACGATGTACCAAGTGGCACCCGGATGGTGGGCTTAGGAACCCTGCTCACATCGTTTGGGGCCGTGAGCGACACCCCGGCCGGATCTCCTTATGGATGGAACCCGAATAGGTGATAAACCTGGACTAGAGTCTTGTGTGGTTAGTCAGGTCGTGGTCGACACCCTCGCCAGGCTTCCGCTTGAAGGTTGCCGAGTTACATGACGTGTACATGGCGGTAAGTGGCGAGAGCGTGTGTGAAGAAGTACACCCCTGCAGGGTTAACATGATCTATTCGAATAGCCGGGTCCACGGTTATGGACTTCTTGGATGCATACATGGTACATAGACAACTTGAAGTGGATACTATAAAATGCTCAAGACAAGTGTGAGTGCTATGGATGGCCTTCTCGTAGGGAGACGGGGATGAATCCATAGTAGTGTATTGTTTGGTGATTAGTGGACTCGTGTGCGCCATATCACCTCAAAGAAGTTTTGGTAGTCGTAGAATAGGATAGCCACATAGTCAAAGCTGGCTTGCTGCAACTAAACCCCACATTACCCTCTTGATACAAATGCATGTATGATAGGAGCTGATGTAAGTCTTGCTGAGTACCTTTGTACTCATGTTGCTTTATTTATGTTTTTGCAGTGGAGACTTCGGTCTTACTAGTGTTCTCGTGGACTTCGACAAGTAGCTTGTACCTCAGCTACGATCTTGATCGGATGTTGTAGATAGTCGGGCTCTTCAGCCTTTTTCATTTGTAGATGTCTGTACCCAGACATGTAATGCTTCCATTTGTTGCTTGTTTGCTCTGATTGTTGGGTCATGTGACCCCTGTTTGTAATAAATGCTATGATGGCTCTTTGAGACTTATGTATATGAGTTGTTGAGTTTTGCTGTGATGCCATGTTGTACAACACATACTTGCATGTCATGCGTACGTGTAATGTGTATTTTTATGTGTGGGATCTGACTATCTAGTTGTTTATCCTTAGTAGCCTCTCTTAACGGGAAATGTCTCCTAGTGCTTCCACTGCGCCATGGTAGCATGCTATTGCTCCGGAATACTTAGGCCGGCCGGCATGTGTCCTTCTTCGTTCCTGTGTCTGTCCCTTCGGGGAAATGTCACGCAATGAATACCGGAGTCCTGTTAGCCCGCTACAGCCCGGTTCACCGGAGTCCTGTTAGCCCAGTGCTACAGCCTGGATTGACTCGCTGCTGACCGACACGTTCGATGCTGGGTCATGGATGCATGTCCCTGTATGTTTGTGCCACTTTGGGTTTACTACTAGCCATGTCAGCCCGGGCTCCTTATCATATGGATGCTAGGGACACTATCATATACATGTGCCAAAAGGTGCAAATGGTCCCAGGCAAAGGTAAGGCGACACCCGTGGGGATACCGAGCGTGAGGCCGCAAAGTGATATGAGGTGTTACATGCTAGATCAATGTGGCATTGAGTCGGGATCCTGACAGCTTTGGTATCAGAGCCTGACTGCCTGTAGGATTATCAAGCCAAACTGGTCGAAGTTGAGTCTAGAAATTCTTTAGTTATGTAAGGGAATTGATTGTGGGTAGGAACGTAAGGCTCTTTTTACTCCTTATACCTCATGGCCTTCTGATCTGAGTCATCCTATCTTTCCTACGGGGTTAAGGAACTAGGCTTTCTCTTCCGTCTATTAGGATCACATGTTACTACTCCGTAGTCCCATATGATTGGTTGGTCAGAGTCATATCCCAGTTTCGAGTACTTCCGGTGTAGTCTGTATAGTATGATCTCAGAACCTTGAGTGGTGGTGTTGAGTATGTTACTACCCCATTTTAGCAGAATGTCTCATTCTGAGCATTTTACTGCCGTTATGCTGCCGGAATTGCCCTAGGAGTTCGAGAGTTACTAATTTCCTTGTCCTACATTCTATAGCCTATAGTTGATGCTGATTCCGTCCTTGGTTTCGTTTCTCAGGATGTCATCAGCTAAGCAAAGTTCTGTTGCTCGTAGCCAGAACCACGGAGATGGTAGGGATGAGGATCCTCCCGACCTGCCTTCGTTGGCAGAGTTCATGTTAGAGATGGAGAGGAACAAGCGTGAGTCTAACCTCTTGTTAGCACGTATCGAGGAGAACACCGCACCCCAGTGCAAAGAGTCAGCGACCATCCATGATTTCATTGGTCTGAAACCACCAACCTTCCATCATTCCATTGAACCACTTGATGCAGATGGCTGGCTCCGTAGCATCACTCATAAGCCGCGTTCCGCGAACGTAGCTGAAGATGACAAGGTCACCTATGCCACATATCACCTGGAAGGTCTTGCTAGTCTTTGGTGGTAGAACTATGAGGCTATGCTTCCAGCTGGTCGGATTCCTACATGGAGAGATTTCACTGAGGCTTTTCGCGAGCATCACATTCCTGAAGCCCTCATCGATTGCAAGAGAGAAGAGTTTTGTAGTTTCAACCAGAGTAAGATGGCGGTTGATGCTTACAGTAGAGAGTTTGGGAACCTCGCCCGCTATGCCACAGAAGAGGTGTCCAGGGACGCCAAGAAGCAGGCTAGGTTTTGGAAGGGTCTCAACCCCAAGTTGCATCGTGATCTCCACTAGCATCATTGTGATACATTCCAGTCTCTTGTGAACAAGGCCATTAATGTAGAGACAGGTCAGCTCACTTACGAGGAGTCTCATAAGCACACCCGCGATTTGGGATCTTCCTCCGGTTCTAGTTCTCAGAAACGCCGGATTTGGGTTCCAAACTCTGCTCTTCCTTCCGGGTATGCACCGAGACCATCTTATGTGGTGCCTTCACCGGCTCAGTCGTATGTTCCACCCAGGCCTACTGGTAGACCGCTTGTCAGTGCGGGTCCACGTCCAACTTCAGGGACTTGCTTCACATGTGGGAAGCCAGGACACTATGCATGTGACTGCTCTCAGACTAGTTATGCTCCACCCCAGCCCGAGAAGTCTGTTGGCTGTGTTAAGCCACCATGCAAGATGATCAGTGTCAAGTCAACTCCCACTGAGCGAGTACGCGTGCATCACGTCTCAGCTAAAGACGCTCATGATGATCCGGATGTCGTTCTTGGTACACTCCTTGTCAATTGCCATCCAGCATCGGTTTTGTTCGATACTGGAGCATCTCACTCCTTCATCTCTGAAAGCTATGCTAACTTGCACAACATGTCATTTTGTGATATGCCCACTCCACTGGTCATCCAAACTCCTGGATCCAAATGGCAAACTTATGGTGTAAGCCATGGTAACGAAATCCTTGTAGACAGACTTGTATTCCTCGCATCACTTATAGCCCTCAAGTCTACAGATATTAACATCATCTTGGGTATGGACTAGATGACAGCTCATTATGCCAAGATTGATTTTTACACCAGGTCCGTTCGGCTTACACACCCATCTGGCAAGATAGTCACTGTCTCCACTAGAGTTGCAAGGCGTCAGCTCTATTCTCTTAATGCCAGCCCTCTTCCAGACCTTGAAGATATCCCGGTAGTCCGTGACTTTCTGGATGTCTTTCCAGAGGAACTACCAGGTGTTCCACCTGACAGAGATGTAGAGTTCGTCATAGATCTTATCCCAGGAACTGCTCCAATCTCTAGGAGACCTTACAAGATGGCACCCTTAGAACTAGCCAGTCTTAAGAAACAACTTGATGAGTCCTTGCAAAAGGGTTTCATCCGTCCTAGTTCTTCTCCTTGGGCTTGCCCCGTCCTCTTCGTCAAGACGAAGGATGGTACGGACCGGATGGTTGTAGATTATCGTCCCATTAATTTGGTCACGATAAAGAACAAGTATCCGCTCCCCAGGATCAACGATCTCTATGATCAGCTCGCTGGATCCTCAGTATTTTCCAAGATGGATTTGATGTTAGGCTACCACCAAATCAAGATCAGAAATGGGGACATCCCCAAGACGGCCTTTGTCACTCGTTATGGCCAGTACGAGTACACCGTCATGTCCTTTGGTCTAACCAACGCTCCAGCTACTTTCTCCCGCTTGATGAACTCGATCTTCATGGTGTACTTAGATAAATTCGTCGTGGTTTATCTTGATGATATTCTTATTTACTCGAAGAACGAGGAAGAGCATGCCAAACATATTAGACTTGTGTTAGAAAAACTCAGAGAGCACCGCCTTTATGCCAAGTTCTCCAAGTGCGAATTTTGGTTGCTAGAAGTGACCTACCTAGGCCACGTAATCTCTGGTAAAGGCATTGCTGTCAACCCCGAGAGAGTTAAGGCCGTTCTCGATTGGACTCCACCTGAAACCGTTAAACAAGTTAGGAGTTTCATCGGTCTAGCCAGTTATTGTCACCGCTTTGTTGAAAACTTCTCCAAAGTAGCTAAACCCCTCACAGAACTTCTCAAGAAAGATAAAAAGTTTGAGTGGTCCCCACAGTGTGAGTACAGTTTTCAGGAACTGAAAAGAGGCCTGACTTCTGCTCCCATACTTGTGCCACCGGATTTCACTAAGGACTTTGTTATCTATTGCGACGCCTCACGACAGGGACTAGGTTGCATTCTTATGCAGGATCGTCATGTGATTGCCTATGCATCTCGACAGTTGCATCCACATGAGGAGAATTATCCTACACATGATTTAGAGCTTGCAGCCGTAGTCTATGCACTCAAGACCTGGCGACATTACCTCCTTGGTAAACGTTGCGAGATTTACACAGATCACCAGAGTCTCAAGTATATCTTCACACAACCAGATCTCAATCTTAGGCAAAGACGTTGGTTGGAGTTGATCTCAGATTATGATCTAGGGATTACCTACACCCCAGGCAAAGCTAATGTCATGGCTAATGCGCTAAGTCGTAAATCGTATTGCAATAATCTCATGTTGCATCAGGGTCAACCACTTCTCCATGAGGAATTCTGTAAGCTTAATCTTCACATTGCTCCTCACGGATTCCTTTCTACCTTGATGGCGAAACCTACTCTTGTGGATCATATCATAGAATCCCAGAAGCATGATACGGGGATTACCCGGATCAAGAGAAACATTGCCAAGGGTATTGCTTGTAGTTTCTCTATAGATAATCGAGGTGTCGTTTTCTTTGGGAATCGCCTAGTGGTCCCCAAGAAGCAACATATTCGACAATTGATTCTTCAGGAGGCGCATGAATCTCCTCTCACGATTCATCTCGGTTGTACTAAGATGTATCAGGACCTATTCCAAAGGTTCTGGTGGACTAGGATGAAGAGAGAAATCGCCGACTTCGTTGCTAATTGTGACATTTGTCATCGCGTTAAGGGCAGAGCATCAGAGACCTGCTGGCACCCTTCAGCCTTTAGCTATTCCTGAATGGAAATGGGATAAAGTTGGAATGGATTTCATCACCGGATTTCCCAGGACAAAGAGAGGGAATAATGCTATCTTCGTAGTCATCGATCGTCTCTCCAAAGTGGCGAACTTCCTACCTGTTCGAGAGAGTATCACCGCTAGTCAGCTTGCTGACTTATATATTTCTTGAATAGTATCACTTCATGGTGTTCCACTAGAGATCAATTCAAACCATGGCTGTCTTTTCACTTCTCATTACTGGGAGAGTTTCCAAACTGCCATGGGAACCCATCTATCCTTCAGTACCGCTTTCCACCCTCAATCAAGTGGTCAGGTGGAACGGGTCAATCAAATTCTCGAAGACATGCTAAGAGCTTGCGTAATCTCATTCGGTATGGATTGGGAGAAATGCCTTCCTGTCGCCGAGTTTTCTTATAACAATAGCTATCAATCAGTCTCAAGAAAGCTCCTTTTGAGATTCTCTATAGACGAAGATGTTGAACACCTTTGAACTAGTCAGAATCCGGTGAAAGACAATTCTTTGGACCGGACATGATGCAGGAGGCAGCAGAGCAAGTTCGCATCATTCGTGAGAATTTGAAAACAGCCCAGTCTCGTCAAAAGAGCCAGTATGATCGTCATCATAGGGATATGACTTATGAAGTTGACGACAAAGCTTACCTTCGGGTTACTCCTTTGAAGGGTACCCATCGTTTCGGTATCAAAGGCAAGTTGGCTCCTCGTTACATTGGTCCTTTTCGCATTCTCGCTAAACGAGGAGAGGTTGCCTACCAGTTGGAACTACCCCCACATCTTTCTCGAGTCCATGATGTCTTCCACGTCTCTCAACTTAGGCGTTGCTTCTCGGATCCTATCCGCGGAGTGGACCACGAAACGCTTGATCTCCAAGATAACCTCACATACCGAGAGTACCCGGTTCGCATTATTGATCAAGCAGAGCGTGTCACTCGACGTCATAACATCAAATTTCTCAAGGTTCAGTGGTCTCATCATTCTGAGAGAGAAGATACCTGGGAGCGAGAACATGGTCTTCGACTGGAGTACCCCACCTTCTTTCCGTCGACCCCTGAATCTCGGGACGAGATTCTTTCAAGTGGGGGCGAGTTGTCACATCCCTAGTTCTGGTATGACCTAGACTAGCTAGTCATGTGTGCATCATGTTTAAATTCCATTTAATTATGAAATGAGGATTTGTGAAACCCTCATAATCATCTCTGAAATGACCCAAATAAAAAGTGCTCCAAAAAGGTCCAAGAAAATGCTCACGTTGCTCTCTGAAAATATTGGGCAGAGATAAAAATCAAACCAATATTTTTAAGAGCTCATAAGTATTTATTTTGGGCATTTGGAATTAATCCAGTAATTAATTGCTTTGGATATATATATTTGTTATATATATAATATATGTCCAAAAATTCTGTTAATTGGTGAGGAGTTTTGGAGCAATCCAATTAGTTCCTACAAAAATTGACAGAAGTAAATAAAATGGTTTAGTATTTTTATTAAACCAAACAAATGTCAGAAAAAATAGAAAAGCAAACAAAAGGGAGAAGAGACTTACCTGGGCCACCTACCTGCAGCCGCACCAGCCCAGCTCCTGTTCGGGCCCAGCCCACCAGGGCTCCCCCTGTCGTCTTCCACCTCCTGCCAGTGGGCAGGAGGGCGTGTGTTCGCCGCACGCTGGCACACGCCCGGCCACCTCCTGCTTCCCGCCGCTTCTGGAGGCCGCTAAGGCCGCCACGCAGCAGCCTGGACCCCCTGGACCGCTCTCTCTCTCTCTCTCTCCCATGCTTCTCCCCTTCTCTCTCTCTCTCGCGCCCGAGAATCGCCGTCGCCGCCGCTCACTGCTGCCATGGCCAGAGCCACCTCCTCGCCCTCCGCCCGAGTCCATAAGCTCCGCCTCGTCGCCTGCATCGTCCTCGACGAGCCAAGCGACCAGGGACGCGCTCCATCGCCGCCACCGTCGTCTTATTCACCGCTGGCCACCGTCGATCTCCACCGCCCGCACGTCGCCGTTCGGTCGTCCCCGAGCCCACTTCGACGCCCGCTGCAACCGCTGTGAGCTGTGGCTCCTCCTGCACACCGCACACCGCAGCCGCATCCCCACTCGAGCCCGAGCTCCGGCCGCCGCCGTGAGCTTCGCTCCGGCGAGCTCTGGCCCCCCAGCTCCTCCCACCTGCCGCACCAGATGCACGAGAGCCCGGGCTACGCCCCGATGCTCTCAGACGCCGTCCCCGTGGCCTGTGGCGCGGACTCCGCCGCGTCTAGAGGTTGCCGGCGGCAAGCCCCGACGCCTGAGCCCTGCCACGTGGGCCCAGCCGTCAGGTGATTAGCTTAGTGCTAATCACCGCTTATTTAACCCCCTCACACTGACCAGTGGGCCCAGTGCCACTAATCCTTTAATTAACATAAAACTAACCCCCTGTTTAACCCGTGTCACTAACGTGTGGACCCCACACGTCAGGTTTGACCAGTCACCGTTGTTGACTTGCTGACGCAAGCATGACGCAGTGCTGAATCAATTATTTATTTTCTGGATTTAAATTAAATCTGGAATTCCAGAAAATTAGCCAAACTTCAGAAAATCATAGAAATTCAACCATAACTCAGATTGAAATAATTTATATATGAAAAATTATCAGAAAAATGCAATCTTTCCATCTGTACTAGTTTCATGCATGAAAAAACAACTTATACCTACTGTATAAGTGAAACACTAAAATGGCATATATAAGAGCTTAATTTGGAGTTGCATTGAACCCTTGGTTCAAATGGACTTCATTCAAATTGAATACTAGTTGCATTAGCTCAAACAGCATCACATCTTCATGCCATGTTCATGCATCATTTTGTTGCATATGCTTGTGTTTTGATTGTTGGCACCGTTCCTTCTCGATAGGTCCTGCTCCGGAGACCGTTCTAGAGTACCTGTCTGTGAAGCAGTGCCTCCCTTGTTGATCTACCAGGCAAGCAAACCCCCTTGTTCATTTCAATACAATCCTACTCTCTCACTCCTGCTCTCAGTTATTGCATTAGGACAACAACAATTCATCTGCTACTTTGTGCTGCGGTAGTTGAACCCATTCCTCTGCATGACCTGTCATTGCCACAGTAAATAGTTGAAACCCACTACCATGTGTAGGAGTTCATTGAAGCCATTGTTGTGTTCGTACCATGCCATGCCTGCTATTGCTTAGAGTGTGTCAGGTCTGATTCATTGGGAATGAATTGGAGTACAATTGTAACACCCCGAGACCGGAGCTTCAGATGCCTTCCAGGGTTTCGGAGATTCGTTGTGTCATTTTGTTTCGTTTGTGCATTCATCTTTGCATCATGAGCATTGCATCACGTCATCATGCCATCATGCATTTAATTTTTAAAACTCTTCTAAATAAATTGTATGGATCTTCGGTCCATTTAAACCGAGGGAACTCACATGGTGACTTCTCTTTATAACATTCCCTCCCGATATTTAGGGAGCTATATTAAATATTTCTTTATTTCGGAAATCACCATAACACACTTGAAAATAATTCCCCATGCCGTTGTTATCTCACTTCTTGACCTCAAACCTTGCCAATATTTCTTTCATCATTTTCCGGAGCTCCACCAAAAATCCGAACATTTTTGGACCTTCCCAAACCCTCACTTCCGTTCAAACCCATTTGAATTAAATTCAAATGAGTTTGAATTTAAATCTTTCAATCATGCCTCTTTCTATTTTTCTTGGAACGAGCATATTTTTGTGAGTCCAAGGAAATTAGCCCTTGCACATTTTCTTTCCCTAACCCCCCTCTTTTTTTCCTTCTCTCTAGGCTTTTCTATTTTAGAAATATAAGAGAGAGGGAGAAGAGAGCTGCAGCCAGCCCACTAGGCCAGCCCATCTAACCTCCTAAAGCCCAACCGGCCTCTCAAGGCCCAGCCCACCTAGCCCTTCCTAACCCTAGCTCTAACCGGTCCAGCCTCTCGTTCCCGTGCCCGCCGCACACCCGCAGCGCTCGACCGCTCCTCCCTCCTCTCGATCTCTCCCGATCGATCTCCTTCCTCACGCTCATCGCTCGGTTCTCGTCCCCCCTCGCTGCCCTTGCCCCCCCCCTCGCTCCCTCGTACTCCTACTCCGCCGCCACACACACACACGCGCACAGCCAGCGCCGCTGGAGTTCCATCCCCGCGCCCGATCTGCTACGAGCCGCGCCGCCAGCCAAGTCCCTCGACCCACCGACCAGAGCCGCCTCCTCCCTCATGCGGCTCCTTCCCTGCCTCCACCGCGAGCCCACCATGGCGCCCGCAGCCGTCGTCCTCCACACCGAGCAGGAGCTGCGCCGCCTCGACTCCTGGTCCAGCCAGCCACCGGAGTCCCGCAGGTCCGCGCCGTCGCCTCCTCCGCATCGAGCCAGCGAGTGGCGCTCCTCCTCCCGGCCTCCTCGCGCCCATCCGCCCCTGCTGGCGTTGCTCAACTCCGGCGCCCCTGCCTCACGTCTCCCTCCTCGTGCCAGGGAGAGGAGCTCCCTCTTCCTCGCCGTCCTTCGACTCGTCGTCGCTCCGGCGCCCGTTCCCAGCCCCGGCCGCCCTCTGCCTTGGACTCAGGTAGCAGCCATGCCCATGCTGCTGCCTTGCCTTGCTCGCGCCAGCCCCTTTTGCGATGCCTTGCTGCCAAGACCCGAGGCCTTTTGTGTTACTCCATTTGGGTGCATCAAGTTCCTCTTCTACCTGTGTACGACTACGTGGATTCGCCAAGTACACCACCACCAAGTCCGCACGGGAGCCCGAACGACTACTTCCACGACGATGCGAGTACAAGTACCCCTTCGGATCGCCAAGTACATCTACAACCTGTGTACCACGACGAACATGTACGGCTACATGACGACCCGACGACCCCGGACTTCTACGAAAAACATGTACCATCTACCGTCGCTCGAAGACCCGTGTACGACTACTTCCACGATGTCTGTGTACCACTACCATCGACACGAGTACAGCTACTTCCACTACGACACGAGCACAACTACTTCCACTACGAGATGTACCACTACCGTCGCCACGTGAACAACTACTTCCCACAACGACCGTTGCGAGAACGTCTACTTCCATCTACACCGCATCGAACTCGAACCGCCCCGAAACTCACACTTCAAAGGTATAACCCCGAGACGACGCCCGTAAACGAATGCATGTGTTGTATGAGATGCATCGTTTGCACTGTGTCCTAAGTGTCACTCGTTTCCTTGCCGCCATCCCGTGGGAACCCGGAATCCGGGATCACCCCACCATCTTGCATGTTGCGCTCATCCGCACGCTTCCTTTTGCACCGGTATCTCCTTGAGCTACTGGAACCGATATGTTGCCGTGGCACCATTTTCGTTATCGTTGCTGTGGCACCCCTTTCGTTCCGCCATGGTGACCAAATGCTTCATAACCTGCTCTTGTCAACGTTTTCATAAAATTGCATAAAACTTGTATATGTCATCTGCATCATGATAACAACATTTAAATGCTTAAAATTGTTGTTGCATTAAATTACTAAATGACATGAGGACTTTCCGGAATTGTTGTTTGTTATTTCCGGCCTCATTCAAACTTGCCTAATTAGGAGGTTTGCTTATGCCTCCCCTTTGCCATGATTAACAACATTTAATATTGTTGGTTAGCCTAAACGAGAGAGAACTAAATAATTGTTGTGGTGTTTCATCAATATGCAACTCGTGGCATATTGAGCTCCACTTAACTTGTAGTATCGTTTGTGTACATTGCCATGCCATGCTTCTTTAAACCGGACATGCATCATACTTGTTTGTGCATCATGCCATGATTATGTTGGTGTGTTTACCATGTTGTTTGTTTCTTTCCGGGTTGCTTCTCTCGTTAGCTTCGGTTTCGTTCCGGAGTTGTGAGGATTCGTTCGACTATGTTCCTTTGTCTTCTTCATGGACTCGTTCTTCTTCCTATCGGGATTTCAGGCAAGATGACCTTTACCCTCGATATCACTTCTATCTTTGCTTGCTAGTTGCTCCATTCTATCGCTATGCTGCGCTACCTATCACTTGTTACCATGCCTCCCATATTGCCATGTCAGCCTCTAACCTTTTCACCCTTCCTAGCAAACCATTGTTTGGCTATGTTACCGCTTTTGCTCAGCCCATTTTATAGCGTTGTTAGTTGCAGGTGAAGTTGAAAATTGCTCCATGACGGACAGGATTATGATTGGGATATCACAATATCTCTTATATTATTAATGCATCTGTATATTTGGTAAAGGGTGGAAGACTCGGCCTTATGCCTGGTGTTTTGTTCCACTCTTGCCGCCCTAGTTTCCGTCATACCGGTGTTATGTTCCCGGATTTTGCGTTCCTTACGCGGTTGGGTGATTTATGGGACCCCCTTGACAGTTTGCTTTGAATAAAACTCCTCCAGCAAGGCCCAACCTTGGTTTTAACATTTGCCACCTAAGACTTTTTCCCTTGGGTTCTGCAGACTCAAGGCTCATCTTTATTTTAACCCCCCGGGCCAGTGCTCCTTCGAGTGTTGGTCCGAACTGAGTAGACTGCGGGGCCACCTAGGGGAAACTTGAGGGCTGGTTTTACTCGTAGGATGTCTCATCCGGTGTTGCCCTGAGAACGAGATATGTGCAGCTCCTATCAGGATTTGTCGGCACATCGGGCGGCTTTGCTGGTCTTGTTTTACCATTGTCGAAATGTCTTGTAAACCGGGATTCCGAGTCTGATCGGGTCTTCCTGGGAGAAGGTCTATTCCTTCGTTGATCGCGAGAGCTTGTCATGGGCTAAGTTGGGACACCCCTACAGGGTATAATCTTTCGAAAGTCGTGCCTGCGGTTATAGGCAGATGGGAATTTGTTAATGTCCGGTTGTAGATAACTTGACACTTGACTTAATTAAAACGCATCAACCGCGTGTGTAGCTGTGATGGTCTCTTCTCGGTGGAGTCCGGGAAGTGAACACGGTTTTCGGTTATGTTTGACGTAAGTAGGAGTTCAGGATCACTTCTTGATCATTGCTAGTTCACGACCGTTCCTTTTACTCTCTTCTCGCTCTTATTTGCGTATGTTAGCCACCATATATGCTTAGTCGCTGCTGCAACCTCACCACTTTACCCCTTCCTTACACCTTTAAGCTTAAATAGTCTTGATCTCGCGGGTTTTGAGATTGCTGAGTCCTCGTGACTCATCAGATACTATCACAACAGTTGCAGGTGCCGATGATACCAGTGCAGGCGATGCAACCGAGCTCGGATGGGAGCTCTACGAAGATCTTGGTTTTTGCTATGTTTTGTTTATTGTTGATCAGTAGTGGAGCCCAGTTGGGAAGATCGGGGATCTAGCAGTTGGGTTATCTTCTTTTCTTTTGGCTTTGTCCGTAGTCGGACTATGTGTGTGTACTCCGATTGATGTATGATTAATTATATGTTTATTGTGTGAAGTGGCGATTGTAAGCCAACTCTTTATCCCATTCTTGTTCATTACAGGGGATTGTGTGAAGATGACCCTTCTTGTGACAAAACCACAATGCGGTTATGCCTCTAAGTCGTGCTTCGACACGTGGGAGATATAGCCGCATATTGGGTGGTACAAGTTGGTAATCAGAGCCATCCCCGACTTAGGGGCCCCCTGCTTGATTGTTGGCTGGCGTTGTTGAGTCTAGAACAAAAATGTTTTGAGTCTTAGGATTATAGATATCGGAGAGTAGGATTCTTTTTACTCCTCAGTCCCTTCGTCGCTCTGGTGAGGTCTCCTGACATAGATGTTTTGACTTTCCTCTCCTCAAATTTCACTAAATTTTTTTTAGGATCACGCGGGTATCTTGGAATTGTTCCGATGGTTTTGTGACGAGAACATTGTTCTTGGTGCCTCCTGTCTATTATGTGGCTTTGACCCAGGGAGTTGAGCTCCGAGGTGTTGTCGTCACAATTTTATCGTTACAGTTCTGGAATACCTCAGTTTTGCCGACATCGAAAATCTCTTTTATGCAGTTGTTGGTGAGATAACCTCGATAACCCAGTACTGGGGCGAGCTCGAGATTATTGCCATAACTCGTATAACGGATGCTTTTCGAAGGTTGAGGTACACGATTTCCGAAGGTTTCTTGGTTATGTGTTGACGGATGGATACAGCTTGGATGTTGGGATTGTTAGTTTTGGGTGAGATATATATTGCTTCCCCTGTATCCCCAACACCAGATTGCATAACTAGAAAGTTTCGGGAGTTTTATAGGTGGGAATTCAAGTAGCTCCTAGAATATCTTTTCGACAGATGCATGATATGAGATTGGGGTTTGACGTCTAGTGGTCCGCCTTTCCACGGTCGTTTTTACAGTGGTCTCGTTGTGTCTTAAAGAACCCTTGGCTATGCTGGTTCGGGGACACTTCGTATGTCATGTGCACTGCCTTGTACATGATGGTGCTGTACACTCGAGTCTGTGTGGGCCCCACCATGAAAACTTCGGACAAAATCTCTATCATATGTTTGTTCTGGCTTATTCTGCAAGCCAAATCCTTTGTTTTGTTTTGAGTTGTGGTATTCAAGTGGCTTCGAAGTCAAATGTTGAATCCATACCTTTCATAAACGGTGTTCTCATATTGCTATGTGAATACTAATCCTTCTTGATCATCGAGATTGTCATGTTAATTCTTTTCCAACCGATGTGCTTCTCTTCAAGTGGATCCGATCATTTCAACATTCACAAGATCAATTCTAAGTTTTCTCAACGGTGTGTGTTTCATCCGTATCAAGTTGTCTTTGTTTTCCCGCCCTCCCACCCTTTTCTTCTTCAAGGACTCATATATCTTAATCAAGTATCCATCTTATGGATGTGAAGTTCTCCATTCTTTTCCCGTCAATGTTCTTATCCACTGATTCTTAGGAAGATACTAACGGAGCTTCAAGTTCATCATCCTTCATTGTTTTTTCTTCTCCGGTGGATTTAACTCAAGCTTTCGGTGTTGATCATATCCTTATCCTTGTTCAAATGCTATCCCGTGCCGGTGCCTCTCATAATTGTTCACCTCTCTCTATTCTTATTCAGAGTGCTCAAGATATCTTGGAAGATTCGTGTTTCCATTCTCAATCAGTTCAAGCTATTTGGAGATTATTATCTCATTCAAGTCATTTAATTCAACCGGTGCAATCCCCCCCTTTCAATCAATTGTTCAATGGTGTATCTTTTAGTGGGCCCTAACCCACAGGTCTTTTCCCAGGATCTTACCTGACTCTTCTAATTATCACGAGCGATTCCCAAATTCTTTTCGAAGTTTGACATAAGAATGATTTCTCATCCGTCAAATGTATTCTCCAAGTTCGCTTTCATATTCTCTTCATCGCTGGTTCAACCTTTCTGCTCTTCTTTCCGGAGTATCTCAACAATTCTTGGTGGTTCTCGTCATCATTCTCAGCATGTGAAGACCGAAGAAGAGGTTCTCTTAAATCTTGCCCGTTCTTCTAGAGAAATTCAGGAATCTTTTCACTTTCATTCTCCGGAGCCAATCATCTCAGAATTATTCATTCTCAGCTTTCAACTCTTGTTCTTGAATTCTTCCGGTGCATCGTTCAAATATCCCCTAATCAGTTCACGATCTCTTCGTTCTCATGTATCTAAACCCCCTTAAGTATCTTCATTCGTTTTCCAATTCTTCCCGATGATTTGTGCCCTTGCTACTCTCTTTTCCAATTTTTACGGTGGTTCGTTCAAGATTTCACTTCCTTCGTTATCATATCAAATATTCGTTGTTTCCAAATCCCACCGGTAGTTCCATCAATACCTTCTGAAGTTTGCGCTATATCTCTCTTAATTCTTTCTACGAGAATAAGTAGTATGCCAAATCCGTTGCTTGTCATCAATTTTAAATTGGTGAAGGATAGGCATGAAATAATTCTTATTCTTGTTTCATCAAAGTGATTAATCCTTTCCTTCGGATTTTGTTCAGGAGGAATAAATTCTTGGCTTCTTGTTGTTCATCTTTTCTTTCTGGAGTTCCAAGTTTTCTCGGTTATATCGTCGCGAAGCTCCATCTAAATCATCGCAAGGATTCACCTTGTATTTTCAACTTCCCTTTCTTTTTATCACCCTTTTATTATCGGAGTTCTCCATGGAGGCTCTACATGGTGGTTCATCAAGGATTCTTTTCATTTTTCAATTGTTCTTCAAGATTTCTCTCGAAGTTATGACCCGCCAAGGTATACTCAAAAAAATTAAACATGGTGCCCAACACATGTTTTGTTTTGAGGCGTTCAAGTATTCTTCTTCTTGCATTTCGAAGTGCAATCATTTCTATCTTATCTTTTGAGATGGTGTTATATCATTCTTGAAAATTTCCATTCTTGTTTCACGATTCACATGTTGTCAAGAATGAGGTATTTTAAATCCATATCTCTTTGTTGGAGTTATCTTGGTATAGATTTCACTTAAAGCCTTCCCTAAGGAATGTTTCTATTATGGTGCTTATCAATGATCGAGGCTTTCTCCATATCCTTCTCGGTGAAAGAGGTTTTCATCTCTTCGTTGATCTCAACCAATCAATTGTTTCTGTTAGTGGCCGGTTGTCACCTCATAGTCTTGAGATGTTTTGCATAAGCCCACTACAAGCTTATTCGTTTCGTTGTTGGTTTTCCAACAACTCTGTTCAATTCTTCTTTGCAAGGATGCTTTGCAAGCTCATTTGTGGCAGAAGTTGGCATTTTCTTCTTCATTATGTTATTCCAATGATCTATCGTTCATTTTTTCTTCCGGAGGCATTGTGATGTTGCTCTCTTCACTCATCTTCTCGTATTGAGGATCGTGTTCTTTTCGTGCTTATCCATTCAACCGGATTGTTGCGTCATCTCTTCAAGTTCTTTTCATCTTATCAAGTCTTGCATCTCTTTTCAATCGGAGTGTTGTCCGAATTTGATCTTCCTTGTTCCTTGTTTATCTCGTTTCAACCAGAGTGGTTCCAATTCCTTCTTGTCCATTGTACTCGTCATTCATAGCTTTGCAACCTCCAAGGTTCAAATGGTGTTCCTTGTTTCTATTTGTTCTACCGCAGTGCTCTCAATTGTGTTCAACTCTGTTATGTCCTTTCTTTCAACTTTTCAACCTCTCAAGGTTCTTTGGTTTCACTCATTGGTCGAAGAAGCAACTTAGTTTTACCTCTTCTCTTCCTCTTCCGTTTCTCTCCGGTGCCATCCTAGATCTCGGGACGAGATCCTCTTGTAGTGGTGGAGTGTTGTAACACCCCAAGACCGGAGCTTCAGATGCCTTCCAGGGTTTCCGAGATTCGTTGTGTGATTTTGTTTCGTTCGTGCATTCATCTCTGCATCATGAGCATTGCATCACGTCATCATGCCATCATGCATTTAATTTTTAAAACTCTTCTTAATAAATTATATGGATCTTCGATCCATTTAAACCGAGGGAACTCACATGGTGACTTCTCTTTATAACATACCCTCCCGATATTTAGTGAGCTATATTAAATATTTCTTTATTTCAGAAATCACCATAACACACTTGCAAATAATTCCCCATGCCGTTGTTATCTCACTTCTTGACCTCAAACCTTGCCAATTTTTCTTTCATCATTTTCCGGAGCTCCACCAAAAATCCGAACATTTTTGGACCTTCCCAAACCCTCACTTCCGTTCAAACCCATTTGAATTAAATTCAAATGAGTTTGAATTTAAATCTTTCAATCATGCCTCTTTCTATTTTTCTTGGAACGAGCATATTTTTGTGAGTCCAAGGAAATTATCCCCTTGCGCATTTTCTTTCCCTAACCCCCCTCTTCTTTTTCCTTCTCTCTAGGCTTTTCTATTTTAGAAATATAAGAGAGAGGGAGAAGAGAGCTGCAGCCAGCCCACTAGGCCAGCCCATCTAACCTCCTAAAGCCCAACCGGCCTCTCAAGGCCCAGCCCACCTAGCCCTTCCTAACCCTAGCTCTAACCGGTCCATCCTCTCGTTCCCGTGCCCGCCGCACACCCGCAGCGCTCGACCGCTCCTCCCTCCTCTCGATCTCTCCCGATCGATCTCCTTCCTCACACTCATCGCTCGGTTCTCGTCCCCCCTCGCTGCCCTTGCCCCCCCCTCGCTCCCTCGTACTCCTACTCCGCCGCCACACACACACGCGCACAGCCAGCGCCGCTGGAGTTCCATCCCCGCGCCCGATCTGCTACGAGCCGCGCCGCCAGCAAAGTCCCTCGACCCACCGACCAGAGCCGCCTCCTCCCTCACGCGGCTCCTTCCCTGCCTCCACCACGAGCCCACCATGGCGCCCGCAGCCGTCGTCCTCCACACCGAGCAGGAGCTGCGCCGCCTCGACTCCTGGTCCAGCCAGCCACCGGAGTCCCGCAGGTCCGCGCCGTCGCCTCTTCCGCATCGAGCCAGGGAGTGGCGCTCCTCCTCCCGGCCTCCTCGCGCCCATCCGCCCCTGCTGGCGTTGCTCAACTCCGGCGCCCCTGCCTCACGTCTCCCTCCTCGTGCCAGGGAGAGGAGCTCCTTCTTCCTCGCCGTCCTTCGACTCGTCGTCGCTCCGACGCCCGTTCCCAGCCCCGGCCGCCCTCTGCCTTGGACTCAGGTAGCAGCCATGCCCATGCTGCTGCCTTGCCTTGCTCGCGCTAGCCCCTTTTGCGATGCCTTGCTGCCTAGGCCCGAGGCCTTTTGTGTTACTCCCTTTTGGGTGCATCAAGTTCCTCTTCTACCTGTGTACGACTACGTGGATTCGCCAAGTACACCACCACCAAGTCCGCACGGGAGCCCGAACGACTACTTCCACGACGATGCGAGTACAAGTACCCCTTCGGATCGCCAAGTACATCTACGACCCGTGTACCACGACGAACATGTACGGCTACATGATGACCCGACGACCCTGGACTTCTACGAAAAACGTGTACCATCTACCGTCGCTCGAAGATCCGTGTACGACTACTTCCACGACGTCCGTGTACCACTACCGTCGACACGAGTACAACTACTTCCACTACGACACGAGCACAACTACTTCCACTACGAGATGTACCACTACCGTCGCCACGTGAACAACTACTTCCCACGACGACCGTTGCGAGAACGTCTACTTCCATCTACACCGCATCGAACTCGAACCGCCCCGAAACTCACACTTCGAAGGTATAACCCCGAGACGACGCCCGTAAACGAATGCATGTGTTGTATGAGATGCATCGTTTGCACCGTGTCCGAAGTGTCACTCGTTTCCATGCCGCCGTACCGTGGGAACCCGGAATCCGGGATCACCCCACCATCTTGCATGTTGCGCTCATCCGCACGCTTCCTTTTGCACCAGTATCTCCATGAGCTACCAGAACCGATATGTTGCCGTGGCACCATTTTCGTTATCGTTGCCGTGGCACCCCTTTTGTTCCGCCATGGTGACCAAATGCTTCATAACCTGCTCTTGTCAACGTTTTCATAAAATTGCATAAAACTTGTATATATCATCTGCATCATGATAACAACATTTAAATGCTTAAAATTGTTGTTGCATTAAATTACTAAATGACATGAGGACTTTCCGAAATTGTTGTTTGTTATTTCCGGCCTCATTTAAACTTGCCTAATTAGGTGGTTTGCTTATGCCTCCCCTCTTGCCATGATTAACAACATTTAATATTGTTGGTTAGCCTAACCGAGAGAGAACTAAATAATTGTTGTGGTGTTTCATCAATATGCAACTCGTGGCATATTGAGCTCCACTTAACTTGTAGTATTGTTTGTGTACATTGCCATGCCATGCTTCTTTAAACCGGACATGCATCATACTTGTTTGTGCATCATGCCATGATTATGTTGGTGTGTTTACCATGTTGTTTGTTTCTTTCCGGGTTGCTTCTCTCGTTAGCTTAGCTTTCGTTCCGGAGTTGTGAGGATTCGTTCGACTACGTTCGTTTGTCTTCTTCATGGACTCGTTCTTCTTCCTATCGGGATTTCAGGCAAGATGACCTTTACCCTCGATATCACTTCTATCTTTGCTTGCTAGTTGCTCCGTTCTATCGCTATGCTGCGCTACCTATCACTTGTTACCATGCCTCCCATATTGCCATGTCAGCCTCTAACCTTTTCACCCTTCCTAGCAAACCATTGTTTGGCTATGTTACCGCTTTTGCTCAGCCCATCTTATAGCGTTGTTAGTTGCAGGTGAAGTTGAAGATTGCTCCATGACGGACAGGATTATGATTGGGATATCATAATATCTCTTATATTATTAATGCATCTATATATTTGGTAAAGGGTGGAAGACTCAGCCTTATGCCTGGTGTTTTGTTCCACTCTTGCCGCCCTAGTTTCCGTCATACCAGTGTTATGTTCCCGGATTTTGCGTTCCTTACGCGGTTGGGTGATTTATGGGACCCCCTTGACAGTTCGCTTTGAATAAAACTCCTCCAGCAAGGCCCAACCTTGGTTTTAACATTTATCACCTAAGCCTTTTTCCCTTGGGTTCTGCAGACTCAAGGGTCATCTTTATTTTAACCCCCCCGGGCCAGTGCTCCTTCGAGTGTTGGTCCGAACTGAGTAGACTGCGGGGCCTCCTCGGGGAAACCTGAGGGCTGGTTTTACTCGTAGGATGTCTCATCCGGTGTTGCCCTGAGAACGAGATATGTGCAGCTCCTATCGGGATTTGTCGGCACATCGGGCGGCTTTGCTGGTCTTGTTTTACCATTGTCGAAATGTCTTGTAAACTAGGATTCCGAGTCTGATCGGGTCTTCCTGGGAGAAGGTCTATTCCTTCGTCGATCGCGAGAGCTTGTCATGGGCTAAGTTGGGACACCCTTGCAGGGTATAATCTTTGTAAAGTCGTGCCTGCGGTTATAGGCAGATGGGAATTTGTTAATGTCCGGTTGTAGATAACTTGACACTAGACTTAATTAAAACGCATCAACCGCGTGTGTAGCCGTGATGGTCTCTTCTCGGCGGAGTCCGGGAAGTGAACACGGTTTTGGGTTATGTTTGACGTAAGTAGGAGTTCAGGATCACTTCTTGATCATTGCTAGTTCACAACCGTTCCTTTTGCTCTCTTCTCGCTCTTATTTGCGTATGTTAGCCACCATATATGCTTAGTCGCTGCTGCAACCTCACCACTTTACCCCTTCCTTACCCCTTTAAGCTTAAATAGTCTTGATCTCGCGGGTTTTGAGATTGCTGAGTCCTCGTGACTCACCAGATACTATCACAACAGTTGCAGGTGCCGATGATACCAGTGCAGGCGATGCAACCGAGCTTGGATGGGAGCTCTACGGAGACCTTGGTTGTTGCTATGTTTTTTTATTGTTGATCAGTAGTGGAGCCCAGTTGGGACGATCAGGGATCTAGCAGTTGGGTTATCTTCTTTTCTTTTGGCTTTGTCCATAGTCGGACTATTTGTGTGTACTCTGATTGATGTATGATTAATTATATGTTTATTGTGTGAAGTGGCGATTGTAAGCCAACTCTTTATCCCATTCTTGTTCATTACAGGGGATTGTGTGAAGATGACCCTTCTTGAGACAAAACCACAATGCGGTTATGCCTCTAAGTTGTTCTTCGACACGTGGGAGATATAGCCACATCGTGGGTGGTACAACAATGCTCTATGTTCTGATGCTGAGAGTGAACGTGTGAACACGATTTGGTAAAGGTAGCGGTGAAGTGCCATGTAGGAGTACATGGTGGGTTGTCTCACTGGAACCGTCCTTAAGCACTGAGTTCTGTGTATGTCGTCCAATGACTCGATACTACCACACATTGGGTTCCGGTAACTCGACCCCTCTTGGCTTATTAACCAACATGATCTCTGTCCAGGAGTTGCAACTAGTTTTTGGTGTTTGTAGGTAGTGTTAGTAGTCTACCAAGTGGCACCCGGCCAGGTGGGCTTGGGACAGACTAGGCACAGTGGCACGGTGTACCAAGTGGCACCCGGATGGTGGTCTTGGGAACCCTGCTCACATCGTTTGGGGCCGTGAGCGACACCCCGGCCGGATCTCCTTACGGATGGAACCCGAATAGGTGATAAAACTGGACTAGAGTCTTGTGTGGTTAGTCAGGTCGTGGCCGACACCATTGCCAGGCTTCCGCTTGAAGGTTGCCGAGTTACATGACGTGTACATGGCGGTAAGTGGCGAAAGCGTGTGTGAAGAAGTACACCCCTGCAGGGTTAACATGATCTATTCGAATAGCCGGGTCCGCGGTTATGGACTTCTTGGATGCTTACATGGTACATAGACAACTTGAAGTGGATACTATAAAATGCTCAAGACAAGTGTGAGTGCTATGGATGGCCTTCTTGTAGAGAGACGGGGATGAATCCATAGTAGTGTATTGTGTGGTGATTAGTGGACTCGTGGGCGCCATATCACCTCAAAGAAGTTCTGGTAGTCGTAGAAGAGGATAGCCACAGAGTCAAAGCTGGCTTGCTGCAACTAAACCCCACATTACCCTCTTGATACAAATGCATGTATGATAGGATCTGATGTAAGTCTTGCTGAGTACCTTTGTACTCATGTTGCTTTATTTATGTTTTTGCAGCGGAGACTTTGGTCTTACTAGTGTTCTCGTGGACTTCGACAAGTAGCTTGTACCTCAGCTACGACCTTGATCGGATGTTGTAGATAGTCAGGCTCTTCAGCCTTTTTCATTTGTAGATGTCTGTACCCAGACATGTAATGCTTCCATTTGTTGCTTGTTTGCTCTGATTGTTGGGTCATGTGACCCCTGTTTGTAATAAATGCTATGATGGCTCCTTGAGCCTTATCTATATGAGTTGTTGAGTTTTGCTGTGATGCCATGTTGTACAACACATACTTGCATGTTATGCGTACGTGTAATGTGTATTGCTATTTGTGGGATCTGACTATCAGTTGTTTATCCTTAGTAGCCTCTCTTACCGGGAAATGTCTCCTAGTGCTTCCACTGAGCCATGGTAGCATGCTATTGCTCCGGAACACTTAGGCTGGCCGGCATGTGTCCTTCTTCGTTCCTGTGTCTGTCCCTTTGGGGAAATGTCACGCGATGAATACCGGAGTCCTGTTAGCCCGCTACAGCCCGGTTCACCGGAGTCCTGTTAGCCCAGTGCTACAGCCTGGATTCACTCGCTGATGACCGACACGTTCGATGCTGGGTCATGGATGCCTGTCCCTATAAGTTTGTGCCACTTTGGGTTTACGACTAGCCATGTCAGCCTGGGCTCCTTATCATATGGATGCTAGCGACACTACCATATACGTGTGCCAAAAGGCGCAAACGGTCCCGGGCAAAGGTAAGGCGACACCCGTGGGGATACCGTGGGTGAGGCCGCAAAGTGATATGAGGTGTTACATGCTAGATCGATGTGGCATTGAGTCGGGGTCCTTACAATAGAAGAGAGGAGATAAAATGACTGCTCCAAAATAAAAGAAATATTGGAGGAAAAATGTTAAAATCAAATAAGTATTTTATTTGGACTTTTATTGCTATTTTATTTAAATTAGGAAAAAATGCGTTTTTCCAAAATTAGATTAGAGGCCCAAAGAAATGTTCACTTTATCCGTAATATTATTAGAGGACTGTGAAAAGTTATTTCAGCATTTTTTGACTCAGTTTAGTATTTTTTATTGGTTTTTCCGCGTCAGTTTATTAAAAAAAAATACCGACCTACTCGGGCCGTGCCCGACCCGGACACCCCAACCAGCCGGCCTTGTAAAGCCCGACCGCGACCCCGCAGCCACCCAGCCGCCCGTCCCCGAAACCCTAGCGCCGCCGCCATCGCCGCCGCCCCCGCTCGCGCCCCGCCGGAGCCGCCCGCCGCCGCCGACCCTGCCGTCGGAGTAGCACCGCCGCCACCGACTCCATGGCCGCCGCCGACTGTGCCGAGGTAGCCGCCGCCGCCGTCTGGTTTTTCTCAGAAAACCGATCATTTTTTTATTTGAGAAAACCCTAGATCTAATTTTTTAGATAGTTTCGTTTTTTTTGTTTAGCTAAATAGCGGACGTTCGATCGTACGTTCATTTTCGTGAACATTGTTCGGCGGTTAAGCGCAGACAACGAACGTTCGTTCGTTAGCCTGTTCATCTCATTTTGTTTTTCCAGGGTTTTTCCGCGATTATTTTCGATCGCGATTTCTGCCCAGATCTTTGTTCTCGTATATCTTTTTGCTCGTTATCCAAATTAGATGAAAAAAGTGCCTAGATCTTCGTCTCGAAGCCCTCTTTCTAGTTTACCAACTTGAAAAAGATTTTGGTACTATAAAATTTGACTTTAGTCCAGATTAGTAAATGATTCTTATTTCTTTCGTAGTTTCAGTTTCGTTGCTCCGTTTGATTTGATTCTTTTTGCAAACCGGAGTTCTTTAGTTGAACTTTCTGGTTAGATCTTCTTATTTGAGTTTTACCTGTGCTTCTAGTTGAGTGCTCATTGTATGTTATTGTTTGTTTGTGATAGAACACCCGGAGTGCGAAGCGTGCTACTACGAGTTCCCTAGATTTCGCAGATCATCAGCAAGGCAAGTAACACTTTGATCATATCCCTTTATTACCTAGTTTTTTATGATTAGATGGAAACCCTCAAACGTTGCATTATTAGGATCTGATTAACATGTGGGTTTGGGAAGTAGATGATGAGGTAGAACCTATTGCCCATTTTATTATCAAACATTTGGGAGTTACTTCTACATTATGCTCAGGATTGCTATGCTATGCTCGTAGACGTGGTTTGGGTGAGTGTATCCATGACAGATGTGAGTATTGTTAATTAATGGTTAACTTAAGGTGACTACTTAAATACACATCTGGGTGGATTGGTTGAGGCACCCTGGAGTACCCAGTGGTTGTCAGGGCACCTAGAGAACCCAGTGCTTGCCCAAGGGAATCCCGGAGTACCCGTGTGATTACCCTATGGAATGCCACCCAGGCTCAAAGGGATCATAAGATTATTTCATGCAAGAAACTTCTGTGTGCAGCCACAAGCCAATATGGGCTCTGGCATAGTTGAGTAAGTTGTGTGAGCTCTTGAAGAGGTAGACTAGCAGATGTAGTGGGTTGTAGGTGGTACTGTCTACCCAGAGTAGAGAGTTAGTGCTTCAGAAAGGCTATGTCTCGATCCTCAGATCATGGATGCGCTCGAGTCTTATGGGGAAAAGTGCGCAAACCTCTACAGAGTGTACAAACTGATCATGGTTAGCCGTGTCCCCGGTTATGGACATCTTGAGTATCTGGTTCTTGGATTATCATGTTGATCTCATCACTCTAAATTAATTTGATTGGGTTAATTGCTGATGTTTAATTGGGATTGAGTTTGAGGAACCTTATCAATGTTTAACAACCACCATGATAGTTAAATAAAATTTATTCCTTTGTTGTAGGGAAAAATTGGCTTTATGCAAAAACTGTAACCATAGAGCTTTCCACCAGCCAAATATGCATTGTAGTGATAGCATTTATCTGTTCATTATCCTTTGTGTTACATTGCCAGCATATTCTATGTGGTGACCCGTTTCGGGCTGCAACATATCATGTTGCAGACTTTTCAGACGATGAGTAAGGTGCCATAAGTCGTTGTCCTTCACTCAGCTATGCCGTTGGAGTTGATGGACTCACTTTATCTTCCAAGCCTTCCGCTTTTATCGTTTTTAGATGGCCTTAAGCCATATTATTGTAATAAGTTATCTTTTGAGACATTCGATGTAATAAGTGTGTGATTGAAACTTTGTTATAAAGCCTCAAGTACTGTGTGTGTCAGCATTACCGATCTAGGGATGACACTGATGCACAGAGACTAGACTGTTTGAGGTTTGGTCGCTACAAGATGGTATCAGAGCACACACCGACTGTAGGACACGACCACTAAGATAAACCATAGGTCAGTCTTCTCTACTCATTTCTGACCCCTCTCCATTTTCTACTCTATAGGATGGCGGACTCAAGGAACAAGTTTACACAACCGGATGAAGATACACCCTTTGGACGACACTTGAAGGAAGTCACTAGGGACCTGAATATCGGAATACCAAGCTTCAACAGGTCCTACATCACCAGTTTAACAGAAGAGGAGTGTTGGATGATTCAAGTTCAAGTTCCAGGAAGGACATTCATGCCAGTCACTGAGCCAATAGAGTTTTCCTTTGATGCACCAACTTGGAGTCTAGGAAAGAGCATGGCAGTCCACATCGCCATGGGACGCAGTGGAGAAGTTTATCACAAGGATCTCAAGGACACCAACTTCAAATGGACTAAGGAGTGTGAAGCCAGTTTTTAGGAGTTGAAGAAACGTTTGGTTAAATCCCCATGAATTATCAAGTGTATTGCGATGCTTCACGTCAAGGACTTGGAGCAGTGCTTATGCAGGAGGGAAGAGTTGTTTCATATGCCTCATGACAGGTTAAACCTCATGAGCAAAATTATGCTACACACGAATTGGAGTTAGCAGCCGTAGTGCATGCGTTGAAGACATGGAGACACTTTGTCATCGGAAACCATTGTGAGGTGTACACGGATCACAATAGTTTGAAATACATCTTCATGCAGAAGGAGTTGAATCTCAGGCAGAGCAGATGGTTGGAGCTCATTAAGGATTATGACATGAAGTTGCACTATCATACCGAAAAGGCTAATGTAGTAGCCAATGCGTTGAGTCTCAAGAATTATGTTAATACGCTCATGACCGGAGGATTACCCAAGGAGTTAGCAGAGGATCTTCGAGAGCTATGTTTGGAAATAGTTCCAAGAGGTCATGTAGCAGCATTGGAAATTCATTCCGCTTTGATGGATAAGATCAGAGAAGCTCAGAAGACTGACAAGGAGATTGCCGAGATAAAGGAAAGGATGAGCAAAGGAAAGGTCAAAGGATTTCGTGAGGATGAGCATGATACCTTATGGTTTGAGGATCGCGTATATGTGCCTAATGACCCTGAGATCAGAAAGTTGATTCTGCAGGAGGCCCATGATTCACCATATTCGATTCACCCCGAAAACATTAAGATGTATTTGGATTTGAAGGAAAGTTTCTGGTGGACAGGAATGAAGAAGGATATTGCGGAGTATGTAGCAGTATGTGATGTATGATAACCCACAAGTATAGGGGATTGCAACAGCTTTCAAGGGTAGAGTATTCAACCCAAATTTATTGATTCGACACAAGGGGAGCCAAAGTATATTCTCAAGTATTAGCAGTTGAGTTGTCAATTCAACCACACTTGGATAACATAGTATCTGTAGCAAAGTATTTAGTAGCAAAGTGTATGGAAGTAACAGTAACAATAGAAAAAGTAGCAGTAGTAGTTTTGTAGCAATTGTAATAGTAGCAACGGTAAAGTAAATAAGGAAAGAGCAATATGTGAAAAGCTCATAGGCATTGGACCAGTGATGGATAATTATGTCAGATGCGATTCCTCATGTAATAGTTATAACATAGGGTGACACAGAACTAGCTCCAATTCATCAATGTAATGTAGGTATGTATTCCGAATATAGTCATACGTCCTTATGGAAAAAAACTTGCATGACATCTTTTGTCCTACCCTCCCGTGGCAGCAGGGTCCTAATGGAAACTAAGGGATATTAAGGCCTCCTTTTAATAGAGTACCATACCAAAGAATTACCACTTAGTGAATACATGAACTCCTCAAACTACGGTCATCACCGAGTAGTATCCCGATTATTGTCACTTCGGGGTTGTCGGATCATAACACATAATAGGTGACTATAGACTTGCAAGATAGGAACAAGAACTCTATATTCATGAAAACATAATAGGTTCAGATATGAAATCATGGCACTCGGGCCCTAGTGACAGGCATTAAGCATAGCAAATTCATAGCAACATCAATCTCAGAACATAGTGGATACCAGGGATCAAACCCTAACAAAACTAACTTGATTACATGGTAAATCTCATCCAACCCATCACTGTCTAGCAAGCCTACGATGGAATTACTCATGCACGGTGGTGAGCATCATGAAATTGGTGATGGAGGATGGTTGATGAGGATGACGGCGATGAATCCCCCTCTCCAGAGCCCCGAACAGACTCCAAATCAGCCCTCCCGAGAGAGATTATGGCTTGGCAGCGGCTCTATATCGTAAAACGCGATGAAACTTTCTCTCTGATTTTTTTCTCTGCGAGCGTGAATATATGGAGTTCGAGTTTAGGTCGGTGGAGGTCCAGGGGGCCCACGATACAGGGGGCGTGCCCCCCACCCTCGTGGACAGGGCGTAGGCTCCCAGGGGCTGATTCTTTCGCCAGTATTTTTTATTAATTCCAAAAAGTTTCTCCGTGGATTTTCAGGTCATTCCGAGAACTTTTATTTCTGTACAAAAATAACACCATGGCAGTTCTGCTGAAAACAGCATCAGTCTGGGTTAGTTCCATTCAAATCATGCAAGTTAGAGTCCAAAACAAGGGCAAAAGTGTTTGGAAAAATAGATACGACAGAGACGTATCAAGTCCCCCAATCTTAACCCTTTGCTTGTCCTCAAGCAATTCAGTTGACAAACTAAAAGTGATAAAAAAACCTTTTACAAACTCTATTTGCTCTTGTTGTTGCAAATATATAAAGCCAACATTCAAGTTTTCAACAAAGATTATGAACTAACCATATTCACAATAATACTTAAGTCTCATGTTTACTCATATCAATTTCATAATCAACTAGCGAGAAATAATAATAAATCTCGGATGACAACACTTTCTCAAAACAATCATAATATGATATAACTAGATGGTATCTCGCTAGCCCTTTCTGAGACTACAAAACCTAAATGTAGAGCAACTTTAAAGATCAAGGACTGACTAAACATTGTAATTCATGGTAAAAGAGATCCAGTCATAGTCATACCCAATATAAACTAATAGTAATGCATGCAAATGACAACGGTTCTCTCCAGCGGGTGCTTTTTAATAAGAGGGTGATGACCCAACATAAAAGTAAATAGATAGGCCCTTCGCAGAGGGAAGCAGGGATTTGTAGAGGTGCCAGAGCTCGTTTTGAAATAGAGATAAATAACATTTTGAGTGGTATACTTTCATTGTCAACATAACAACTGAGAGATCTTGATATCTTCCATGCTACACACATTATAGGCGGTTCCCAAACAAAATGGTAAAGTTTATACTCCCGCACCACCAACAAGCATCAATCCATGGCTTGCCCGAAACAACGGGTGCCTCCAACTAACAACTATCCTGGGGGAGTTTTGTTTGCAATTATTTTGATTTAATTTGAGCATGGGACTGGGCATCCTGGTGACCAGCCATTTTCTCGTGAATGAGGAGAGGAGTCCACTCCTCTTGAGAATAACCCGCCTAACATGGAAGATACGGACAGCCCTATTAGATACATGAGCTTTTCGAGCATACAAAACAGAATTTCATTTGAAGGTTTGGAGTTTGGCACATACAAATTTACTTGGAACGGCAGGTAGATACCGCATATAGGAAGGTATGGTGGACTCATATGGAATAACTTTGGGGTTTATGGAGTTTTGATGCACAAGCAGTATTCCCCCTTATTACAGGTGAAGGTTAGAAAGAGACTGGGGAGCGACCAACTAGAGAGCGTCAACAGTCATGAACATAAATATCAACACCGAGTGCATTAAAATTAATCAACACCGAGTGCAAGCATGAGTAGGATATAATCCACCATGAACATAAATATCGTGAAGGCTATGTTGATTTGGTTTCAACTACATGCATGAACATGTGCCAAGTCAAGTCACTCGAATCATTCAAAGGAGGATACCATCCTATCATACCACGTCATAACCATTTTAATAGCATGTTGGCACGCAAGGTAAACCATTATAAACTCATAGCTAATTAAGCATGGCATAAGCAACTGTAATCTCTAATTGTTATTGCAAACATGTTTATTCATAATAGGCCGAATCAGGAATGATGAACTAATCCTATTTACAAAAACAACAGAGGTAAAGTTCATAGCAGCTTCTCTCATCTCAATCAGTCCATCATATATCATCATTATTGCCTTTCACTTGCACGACCGAACGGTGTGGATAATAATAATAGTGAACATGCATTGGACTAAGATGGAATATGCAAGATTCAATTCAAGGGAGAAGACAAAGTAATATGGGATCTTGGTTAAATCAACAATAATGCATATAAGAGCCACTCAACATTTTCATCATGGTCTTCTCCTCTCGACCCCTACAGGAAAGATAAGAAATAAAACTATTTACACGGGAAAGCTCCCAACAAGCAAAAGAAGAACAAGAAATCTTTTTGAGTTTTTCTTTTAATTACTACTACTACTACATTCATGGAAAATAGGCTAACTAACTTTTTTTCTTAAGGTTATTCAAACACACAAGCAGAAAGCAAGAGAAGAAAATAAACTAGCATGGATAGTACAATGAAAAACTATGAGCACCGACAACTAGAATGAGTGTGTGAACATGAATGTAATGTCGGTGAGAAATACATAGTCCCCCAAGCTTAGGCTTTTGGCCTAAGTTGGTCTATGGCCATGGGTAGCCTGGCGGATATCCGAAGTTGTAACTGGGGTCGTACTAAGATGCAGCACCCATTGCCTCCTGAGCTGCAGCTTGGAGGCGAGCTACCTCCGTCTTCCTCTCGTACTCGTTCGCCTCCTCCCTGGTTATAATATATCTTCTTTTTGCCTGATAGTCAAAGAAAGCAGGAGCGGGGAGAGTAATATGGACAACGCGACGTCTATCAAAGATTAGTCGATACTGGAGGAATTGTATATTCATCTCAAGAAAATGATGATTAAACATGGCATTATATTCCAAATAAGCAGGAGGCAACTCCCTATCATTTTCATGTATGGGTATACCAAGATAATTAGCCACTCGGGTCACATAAATCCCTCCAAACAAGTCTCCATCTAAACCATTATTATGCAACCTACATGTAACAATTGCCCAAAAGTTGTATTGTTTATCACCTAATACAGCACTCTTGAGAACACAAAGATCCGGGATACACATGTGACAAGCTTCATCTTTACCGTTAATACATCTACCTATGAAGAGAGCAAAATAATGTATAGCAGGAAAATGAATGCTCCCTATGGTAGATTGTGTTATTTCTCTAGATTCTCCCATAGTGATACTAGCAAGAAAGTCTTTATATTCAGATTTACGAGGTTCATTAACACTGCCCCACTGCGGGAGTTTACAAGAAGTAGTAAAATCTTCTAAGTCCATGGTATATAATTTATCATAAAGATCAAACAGGACATTGCGAGAATTACGCGAAGATGTAAATTTAAACCTTCTCACAAGGGAATCAGTCAAATGGTAGTATTGAGGGCACTTATCTTGCATGAAGTCCTCAAGGTCAGCAATACGCGCATAAGCATCAAATTCATTCTTGATGCCTGCTTTCACCATAAGATCCTATGACAGCCATTCACAAGGCCGCACGTAAGCATCCCTCGGTGGTTCATCGTCCTGCTAACGCATTGCAAGCCTGGCTGCTTGCTTCCTTGAAGAACCACCTTGGTACATTTTCCTGGACCTATTTCTTCCTCTGAAACATTTCTAAAAATTTTAGTAACTCAAAATAAAAGTGAACCACACTCAATAAAATTGATAGCAACTACTCCCACAAGTGCCTGAAGACTATTTCATGCATTAGAACTACTTGGGACCAAATAAATTTGACATGCACGCTCAAGAATAGGGTGTCGGGGAGACTGATCCACGAACACCTATGGGACCGGCGGACCGAGCCCCTTTCGGTTCGGCGGGGGGCGGAGGTCGCACGAAGAGCAGATCGAGACGAAGCACACGAGCGGTTTACCCAGCTTCGGAGCTCTCCGGAGAGATAATACTCCTACTACTGCTTGTCTGATCGTATTGAGTTCTTGCTCGGGAGCGCTGAGTGCTACAGTACACTCTAGCTGCTAACGAGACCGAGCGTGAGTGTTTTCTAGCTTCGAACCTTCCGAATCCCCCTCTACATTGCGCATGGGCCTCCTTTTATATGCTCAAGGGGTCACCGACAGGTGGCAACGTAGACAAGGGTAAAAATGGAAAAGGACTTGCGGTTGGTATAGCTACCTGTACAGTGTTTCCTACCTAACCCTGACGGCAGGGGACAAAGGCATTAAATGCCCGTCTATGTCGCCCAAAACAGTGCAGAAAGGGACCGTCAGGGGCGCCACCGCTCGCCACGATGGCAATCTTGTCAGCGCCACTTGCCACCATGTACCGCTAGCTGCACAGCCTCTCGCCACGCGCTCCTGGAAAGGCCCCAGGGCGACACGTTGGTGGATGCGCTGGAGCGTAGGTACAGGGTGGTAGCGTGCGCGGCAAGTGCCTTGCCGTGGTCGTTGTCTTGTCGCGTCCGGAGGCTTGTCGCTCCCCGGGCCTTGCCAGGACGCATGGCGCGTCGCGGCAAACTCCTTGAGATGCCTTGGTGGGCCTTCCCGGCAAGCTCCTCTTGCCTGGGCCTTGTCTCCTTGGCTTGGATACTTTGCTCTTATGCCTTGGTTGGCCTTCCCCACAAGCTCCTCTTGCCGGGGCCTTGTCTCCTTGGCTTAGATACTTTGCTCTTGAATGGCTCAACAGGAACCGCGGAGGACCTTGGCGGTCACCCGGCAAGCCTTGCCGCGGGTGGCTGCAACTGCCCGTGCACAAGTTCGGGATACTAGGGTACCCCTACTCTAGTACACCGACAGGAGCCCCCGGGCCTGGGCCACACACGGTGCCGAGCGCTGTTGGGCCAGTCCCAAAGCAGGGCACGGGCACGCGCGGCCTGGGTTACGCCGTATCTTTCTCCGTATCCACCGCGCCCTCCCCCAACGGCACGCGTCGAATGCGGCGTCGTGGAAGAGATCGTGGGTGGTTTCTTTATTCAGAAGGACGAAACGTCCGCCCCCTCCTCCTTTATAAGCAGGGGAAACAGGGACAGTTCGCCCATCTCGCTGGTTGTTACTCCAATTTCACAAGTCTCCGCCGCTCCCCTCTTCTTCTCGAGAGCAGCGCTCCGCCCCCCATTGCCACCAGCACCACCAACGCCGTCGATCTCCTGCACCGTCTCCGCCATGGCTCCGAAAGCCGACAAGGGGAAGGGCGTGAAATCGGCCGAGGCGCAGCGGCTCGCGGCGCTGCGGAAGGAGCGGGCCATCTTCCCCCCTCAGCTCGGCGCGAAGGAGCTGAGGGAGTACTACTACCTCTTCTGGTCGACGGAGACTCGAGCGCATCCGCGCACGAAGGTACTCCCCGCTGCCGCTTCAGAACTGGCTCCGACCGGGTACCCCTTCTTCGCGCTGTTCTTCTACTACGGGCTCTGTCCGCCCTTCTCTGAATTCTTCTGTGACATCATGAACACCTACGGGTTCCGCCTCCTAGACTTCACCCCCAATGTCGTTCTAACCATGGCGGTTTTCGCACATCTCTGCGAAAACTTTGTCTGAGTCCACCCAAATGTAGCTCTTTTCCGCCACTTCTTTATGCCCCGAGTCGAGGGAGGAGAGAATTTAGCCGGCGGAATCGCCTGGATCTCGAGAGCTGGCAAGAAGGAGACTTATCTGGAGGGGGAGCTCCGCAGCAAGTGGGAGGAATGGAGAGCAGAGTGGTGTTGGATTGTTGAGGAGAACCCGCAGCCGTTTACCGCCCTGCGACAAACCCCAATAGCGTGCGGCAATGATTGGAGCAACGTGGCCCCGGAAGATGATAGGCTGAAGATTGCCGTCACCCGGTTCCTTCGCCTCAGGCTTGCCAGGCTCACCATAGGCGCCGTTGGCGCAGATTTTCTTCGCCGCCGCATCGCCCCCTTGCAGGAGAGGAGGAGACCTGCCTGGGAGTTCCAGAACTCGGCGGATATCATGAGGCTACGCCCGGGCCTCAACTTCAACTTCACTGTCCTTGAGCTGGACGCGATGCTCCTGGAACTATTCAAGCGCGATCCTCAACATCCATTCATGTTGCCGAGGGGCGTCGTTCCACTGTGCAACAACTCTTCGCTCGACCGCATTCGTGCAATGATGCCGCTGTGCGACTCGCATGGAATTGTCCCAACTTGGCAAGAGCCGGCAGACGCTGTCGTGCAGGAGTTCTTTGACAGCTTGGCAGAAGTGGCCGTCCGCTCCGATGAACAGAAAAGCCTCACCCGCGACACCACCGATGCGGAGATGCAGCGCATCGCCACCAGGCTGGAAGAGGCGGTGGCAGCAGCTGCCGCGGGTAAGTTTGGATTCACCGTGGAGGAGGCAAAGGCAGCAGAGGCGGCAAGCCTTGCCGAGCACGAGGAGTTCGCCGGCGAGGAAGAACTTGTCGGGCCCGAAGAGGAGCCGAGCGAGCCCGGTGAGGGAGAGCTTGTCGGGCTCAAACCTTCAGGCAGCTCGTCGCAAGTAGAGCCCCCAGCTCCACCAAGAAGGCGTCTCCGCAAGGCCCGGGACGTAGCGGAGCGGCAGACGGGTCAACAGCCGACGTGCCGTGCGACACGCTCTGCCGGGCAAGCAGTGTTGCCGCGGGAGCGCCTCACGCCGCTATGGCAACTAAGGCGGGGTCTTCTCGGTCCACCGCTACTGCTCCTGCCAAGCGGACAAGGGAACCTACTCCCCCGCCTCGTCGTACCGGAGGCGAGCCGGACTTTGATCTCTCCGCGCTCAGCTCCGACGAGGAAGAGGAAGAGTAAGATTCTTTGTTGTATTTGTAGTTCTTCACTTTTGTTGTTTTGTCTTGTATCTGACTTGCTTCCTTCTGAACCCACTGCGCCAGCCGAGGGTGCGTCCGAGACCACCTTGCCGGACCCGGCAACTACTCCCCAGATCAGCCCCCAGCGCAGCCCCCAGCGTAAGTATATGGTTTACTTCTTGCTGTTAGGCACACATGGGTGCTTTTTCTTTGCTGATATCTGACTTTGGCTTGTGTAGGAGCAGAGCAGCTTCACCAGGAGTGCCCGGAAGCCGCTCCCGAAATGCCTTCTGCTTCAACTACACCACCAAGGGAAAATTCTCCGGCAAGGGATCGCTCTCCGACAAGGGAGAACTCTCCGGCAAGGGACAGTTCTCCGGCAAGGGACAGCACGAGCGACCCTCCGGTGGTTGAGACCACGACTGCGGGCCCTATCACAGGTAATCCTCTTGCTTGAAATTTTCCCTTGGGTTCTTCTTCTTCTTGTTTTCTTTTTGAATGTTCGCTTGATTTCTCTCCCTTTTTCCGTTCGCCAGATCCATCTGCCTCAGAGCCGATGGAAACTGAGGTCGCCGGCGAGGAGAACGCGCGCAACAGCGTTGACGACGCCGTCACCACCGAAGGAGAGGCTGGCGCTGATGATCCTGCCGGCGAGGAGGCTGCCAAGGCTGCCGCTGCAGAAGCCGGCGAGGGATCCGGCGATTGCACTGACGGCCCTGAGGCCGCAGGAGCGCCAGGCGCTACGCTGACCGCCGATCCCTCCGCCGCTGCTGACCGCCGATCCCTCCGCCAGGCTCGAAGCGCCCCAGCCCGGCGCCTATCTGAAGGCCGGCGACGGCATCTTCATCAAGCTCCCCTGGGCTTCAAGCTCCAGGGCGCCGGTCGAAGGAGAGATGCTAGACGGAGAAGTACTTGCCTCCGCTGGGCTAAAGCTGGTTGACGCGCCAAGCAGCAGCAGCGACGAGCCTGAAGAGGAGCGGCTGCTGCGGAAGTTGCTGTCACTCTACCGCGCCCGACAAGCCAAGCTGGTGTCCCGAGAAGCACTTGTCGCGAAGGCGGGAGTGGACATCGAGAAGCGCGCGGAGGAGCTCCGGGTTTTCAGGCAGGAAGCTCTCCGGGCTCTGGCGAGGAGCAGGAACAAGTTGACGAGGAGCGGAAGGCCTTCCTCCTCGAGAAGGCTGAAATTGAAGAGCGACATCGGCTTGTTGCCGAGAAGCTGTCTGCGCTGGAAGGTGAGCTGGCGCAGCGCAAGGTCAACCTTGACAGCCACGAGGAGGAGCTTGCCGTGCGCGAGCAGACACTCGGCGGGGCCCTCAAGGAGGCATAAGACGCTGCCGCAGCTGCCGAGGCCGCCAAGAAGGAGCTGGAGACGAAGGCGGCGCAACTGGAGGCCGATCTCAAGGCGAGCGGCGAGGAGCTTGCTGTGCTCAAGCGTGAGCGCGAGAAGGACGCCGCTGCTCATGGCGAGCTGCAAGGTCATCTCGCTGAGAGGAGCAAGGAGCTCAGCGCTGCCAAGGACTCCAACGCAGATCTCGAGTTGAAGATGGCCACTTTGACTCAGACGCTGGACGGCGCCAGGGAGCGGGAAGCGGCCTTGTCGGAGAAGATCAAGGCCGATGAGGCGCTGCTGGCGAATGCTGCTGCCGCCCAGGACACTTTCAGGGAGACCGTGGAGCATTGGACCGAGGGTCTTGTGGATGCTGCCGCGGCCATCAACAAGGAGTTGGCGTAGCTGGGGATGGAGGATTTTTGGTACTCCTCCGATGAGCACCTCCAATCCAACGCCAAGCTCAGCTTGCTCTTCGAACGCATGGCGACGGCCCTCCAGCGACTCCGGGAAAAGATCCCAAAGCAGTTGGCCGACGAGTCGCGCAAGATCTGCGCAGGGGCTCTCCAGAAGGTGCTGGTGAAGGTGGCCTTTCACAATCCAGGCCTCAACCTCACCAACGTCCTCAGGTCCGTGCCGCCGGATGCCGATCTGGAAGCGCTCAAGGCCCATGTCGCACCCATTGTGGACAAGGTGAGAGGGATCAAGAGGGTTGAGGGCGATCGCGTAGATTAGGCCGCTCATTTTCTCTTTTCCTTGTCGCTGCTGGTCATGTTACGAGACAAACTGTTAGAGCTACGACAAGCTATCTTGTAATACGACTCTATTTTGGATAGCAATTTTCTATGTTATCTCCTTTACTTGATTCCTTCCTTTGTACGTTTTTGCCCTACGCTTTTAGGGAACTTGTCGGCGCAGGCACCTTAGCCGCGAGCGCTGAGTGCGGAACGTCAGCAGCCTGCTGGCGGTGCCGCTCCCTTCAAGAAACCTTGTCGCAACTAGTCGCACCTCAATTAAGTTGTTGAGCGGACTCGAAACAAAGTAAGGGCGCAACTAGCTACGAGTTGGTTCCTCCGCGCACAGGTTTTCCATACAAAGCAAGGTCGTTCGAGGAAGATAACTTAGAAAAAATTTAACTGATTGCTCAAACTTTGGCAACTTAGCTTTTCTGTCGTTTTCTTTCCGGTAAGGCGAACACTTCCTTGAATGACGCCTGGTCCACACCATTATCTCCTTTCCCCCCAGGCAAACTTTTGCGCGAGGGAACTTCCTTCCTTTGAGAAAGAGAAAGCAGAGAAAATAATGATATGAAGCCTTACGGCTCGTTATTGCTTACCGGGGGTATGTGCTACACAAAGTGTCAGATACATGCATGCAAAGAAGTATAGAAAGCATGAAATTGACAAGATGTGCAGAGCACATGAGCTTTACTTATGCACGGGATCTGCGCCCGGCTTTGTACAAAGGATTACATGCAACATCGGCAAGACTTGTACAAAAGGTGGTTGCCGGAACAGGTTCCGGCAACCATGCCTTACGGGTAAAACTTACGAAGATGCTCAATGTTCCAGGAGTTGCTCACCGGAATGCCATCTTCGGTCTCAAGGCGGACAGCGCCAGGCCTAGTGACTCGTTTCACCCGGTAAGGGCCTTCCCACTTCGTCGTCAACTTGTTGGAATTCATGGCGGACTGAACGCGCCGAAAAACAAGGTCGCCTTCCTCGAGACTCCTGGCATTAACTTTGCGGCTATGGTAGCGGCGCAAAGCTTGCTGGTATCGAGCAGCTCGTACAGCAGCCTGAAGACGGTCCTCCTCAAGGAGCAGCGCGTCGTCTTGTCGCAGCTGCTCTTGCTCAAGCTCATCATAAGCGAGCACTCGAGGTGACCCGTATACGAGTTCCGTGGGGAGAACTGCCTCTGCTCCATAGACTAGAGCGAAAGGTGTCTGGCTAGTGGCTCGATTTGGTGTCGTTCTGACCGACCAAAGAACCACCGGCAGCTCCTCAATCCAGTTCTTTCCGCACTTGCGCAGCCTGTCGAAAGTCCTGGTCTTGAGTCCGCGCAGCACTTTAGTATTTGCCCTCTCTGCTTGACCGTTGCTTCTCGGATGAGCAACAGAAGCGAAGCAGACCTTGGTGCCAAGATCTTGGACGTACTGCATGAAGGTGCGGCTCGTGAATTGTGTGCCGTTGTCGGTGATGATCCGGTTAGGGATCCCGAAGCGGCAAACAATCGACCTGAAGAACTTGACTGCTGACTATCCTGTCACCTTCCTCACTGCTTCCACTTCCGGCCACTTTATGAACTTGTCGATTGCAACGTACAAGTACTCAAAGCCCCCGACAGCTCGGGGAAAAGGGCCGAGGATGTCGAGCCCCCAGACCGAAAATGGCCAGGATAAAGGGATCGTCTGGAGAGCTTGAGCTGGCTGGTGTATCTGCTTGGAATGGAACTGGAACGCTTCACACTTGGTTACTTGTGCAGTTGCATCCTGGAGGGCTGTCGGCCAACAGAAACCTTGCCGGAATGCTTTGCCGGCAAGTGCTCTTGCACCAATGTGCTGACCACATATGCCTCCATGTATCTCTGCCAACAGCTTTTGTCCGTCTTCCGGTGAATACACTTCAATTTCACGCCGTTGAGTCTTCTTCTGTACAGTGTGTTGTCGACAAACTGGTACATACTTGACTGCCAGGCTACTCTTTCCGCTTCTTCTTGCTCTTCGGGAAGTTCTCCTGTCTGAAGGAAACGGACAATCTTCTATGCCCATGTTGGAGCTTGCGGCTCGACAACAAGGACTAAAGGCACATCCGCTGCTGCGGGAACATCCGCTTCTACTGCGAGAACCTGCGGCTCAGCCGGAGCTTGATGTTCCCCGGCAAGCTTGCCGGAGCAAAACTTGTCGGAAGCGTCTGCTTCAACGGAACAAACCCTAAGGCTCGCCGGAGCAGACTGCTCCTCAGCACACTTGGCGTCGATCTTGGGGACCTTCTTGGCGGCGGCTTCGGGGAGCTCTGCCGGAAATAGTCGCCAAAAATCAACTTCCTCTTCTTGCTCTGTCCAGTTGATGGTGTTATAGATGGTTGAGTCAGCTTGAGCACAAAGATCCCTGGTTCGACAGGTAATTTAAGTGTGGCGCACTTTGACAGGCCATCGGCAATGTCGTTCTGAGCTCTTGGAACATGCTCCATCTGTAGGCCGTCAAAGTGCTCTTCTAGCTTTCTCACTTCATCAACGTAAGCTTCCATCAACGGACTCTGATAATTCTTGTTAACTTGGCGGACGACAAGCTGTGAGTCACCCCTGACAATGAGCTTCTTGATCCCAAGGTCTGCTGCGATCCTGAGACCGGCAAGCAAACCTTCATACTCTGCGGTATTGTTCGTTGCTTGCTCCTTGGGAAAGTGCATCTGGACTACGTACTTGAGGTGCTCTCCGGTGGGTGCGACAAGCAGCATGCCCGCACCGGCGCCTTGCAGCGAGAAAGCACCATCAAAGTACATCAGCCACTCTTTGCTTGCTTCCTTGACGGGGATGCTTGTTTCTGGAATTTCTTCATCTTGTGTTGGCGTCCATTCTGCTATGAACTCTGCCAGCGCTCTGCTTTGGATAGTTGAAGTGCTCTCAAACTTGAGGCCAAAGCTTGACAGTTCTAGTGCCCACTCGACAATCCTGCCTGTTGCTTCTGGATTTTGCAATATCCTCTTCAGCGGAAAACGAGTGACGACTGTGATCTCATGTGCTTGAAAGTAATGGCGCAGCTTTCTCGAGGCCATGAGAAGGCCGAAAAGCAATTTCTGCACACCAGAGTACCTTGACCTTGCCCCCTGCAGAAGGGAACTGACAAAGTATACTGGGCGCTGCACCATTCTTTTCTGCATCTTCTCGGGCGACTGCGCAGATCCATCTTTGTCGGGACTAGAGCTTGTCGGTGAAGTCCTCTGCTTGTCGCTGGATGCATCTGCCGCGGTTGCTAGCTCATCGTCTGCCTCCCTCTCCGCCACTAACGCAGCACTAACCACTTGATTGGTTGCCGCTATATATAGCAGCAACTTCTCTTGTGGTTTAAGTGCGACAAGTGTTGGAGTGGAGGACATGTATCTCTTTAAATCCTGCAGCGCAGCCTCCGCTTCCGGAGTCCATTTCATTGGACCTGCCTTTTTCAATATTTTGAAAAATGGCAGGGCGCGCTCAGCAGACCTAGAGATAAACCTGCTGAGAGCGGCTACGCAACCGACAAGTCTTCGTACATCCTTGACGCGCTTTGGTGCTTCTAGATGCTCAATGGCCTTGATCTTGTCGGGATTGGCTTCAATTCCCCGCTGAGACACGAAGAACCCGAGAAGCTTGCCGGAGGGGACTCCAAACACACACTTCTCGGGGTTAAGCTTGAGGTTGATCTTGCGCAGATTTGCAAAGATTTCATCTAAATCTTGAATCAGAGTCGCCTTGTCCTTGCTCTTGACCACTATATCATCCATGTAGGCTTCCAAATTTCTGTGCATTTGCGGCTCAAAAGCATAATGGACTACCCTTGCAAATGTTGAACCAGCATTCTTTAAACGGAAAGGCATCCGTACGAAACAGTATGTGCCACATGGGGTGATGAATGCGGTTTTCTCCTCATCCTCTTCTGCCATGAAGATCTGATGGTATCCTGAGTATGCATCAAGAAATGAAAGCAAATCACATCCGGCCGTGGAGTCAACAATCTGGTCGATGCGCGGTAAGGGAAATGGGTCTTTGGGACAAGCTTTATTAACATCAGTAAAGTCGATACAAAGCCTCCATTTCCAGTTTGCCTTGCGCACGACTACAGGGTTGGCCAACCACGTAGGATGGAGCACTCCTCTGACAAGGCCTGCTGCTTCCAATTTCTCGATTTCTTCTGCGATGAATTTTGGCGCTCCACTGCCTGTTTCCTGACTTTCTGCTTGACGGGCCGTGCATGAGGACAGACGGCAAGATGGTGCTCAATTACTTTCCTGGGAACACTGGGGATGTCAGACGGTTGCCACGCAAACACGTCAACGTTCGCCCGCAGGAAAGCAACAAGCGCGCTTTCCTATTTAGGGTCGAAAGTACCACCAGAGCCGTCCTCCTTGGCGGACACCTTCTTGGTCTCTGGTGGAGTTGCCATTGCCTTCTTACACTTGCCGGTGGAGCTCGATGGTGCGTCCTCGACGGTAGCGCAGCACTCCGAAGAGGTGCGCTTGCCGGAGTGGGCATCAGAACTCTTACCGGACTTGGTCTTCTTCTTCGCCCCGGGAGCTTCAACGGCAAGTGGTTTGCGATCCTCTGCGGCTGCTGCTTCCCGGTAGATCTTGTCAGCGCAGATAAGGGCATCCTTCTTGTCGCCAGGGACAGAGATGACACTTATCGGGCCTGGCATCTTCAGCACGTTGTATGCATTGTGAGAGGCTGCCATAAATTTGGCGAGTGCTGGACGGCCGAGTATCCCATTGTAAGGCAATGGAAAGTCAGTGACATCAAACGTGACCCTCTCAGTTCTGAACTTCAACTCGCTGCCAAATGTCACCGGCAACGTGATCTTTCCCTTCGGCTTGCTCCTTCCCGGATTGATTCCTTGGAACGTGCCGGTCTCTTCGAGCTCACTATCAGGGATCTGGACTTTCTGGAGTACCGCGGAGGAGATCAGGTTCAAGCTGGCCCCGCCGTCAACTAGCATCTTAGTCACCTTGAGGTTGCGGATCGTTGGTGAAACCAACATCGGCAAGCACCCGACCGCAGTTATGCGATCAGGGTGGTCCTCAATATCAAAGATGATAGGCATGCTGGACCATTTCAGAGGCCTGCGTGACTCGACGGGTGCTTCTGCTACATTGACTTCCCGCATCCACTGCTTGAGCTGGCGGTGGGAAGTATGCAGAGATGCACCGCCGTCAACGCACAGGACCTCTGTGGCTTTCTGGAACTCATGCTCATCGGTCTCATCATCATCCATATCTTCATCCTCGTCGTCATCTTCATCCTTGTCGCGGCCGAGGGGAGGTCGGTCTCCTTGCCGTTGCTTGGCCTTGCCGCGGCGTCCTCCTCAGCCAGGGCGTTTCTTGTCGGCTCCTCCAGCACCTTCCTGGACCTTCTCCTTGTCGCGTCGCTCGTATTCAGCCTTTTGCTGCTCGACAAGCTGCTCGACCTTCTTGCAGCTCTGGAGGTCATGGCCCTTGGTGCGGTGGATTTTGCAGTACTGCTTGTTGGTGCCGTCCTGCTTGTCGGCGACCGCCACAGCCTGGTAGTTGTTGCCGCCGGAGCTACCAGCTTTGGCTTTCTTGGCACCACTTCCGTTGCCGGACTGCTCAACGACTAGCACATCTTTGCCTTTCTTTTTCTTGTTGTTCCGCCGCCGGTTTTTCTTTGCCGGGGCGGTCCCCTCGCTATCTGATCCTGCTGCTTCTATATTCTCTCCGGGGAGTTTCCTCCCCTCCTCAGCACGCGCACACTTGTCAGCCAGGGCGTATAGCTCACTGACGTCTTTGATCTTGCACATCGCCATCTCCTCCCGCATCCTGCGGTTCCGCACGTTCTGATGGAACGCGCTGATTACCGCGGCAGGGTGGACATCTGGGATGTTGTGCTGTACGCGGCTGAATCTCTGAATGTACTTGCGCAGGGGCTCTCCTTCCTTCTGGGCGAGCAGATGAAGGTCGCTTTCTTGGCCAGGAGGCTTGTGGCCGACTGTAAAAGCGCCGACAAACTGATGGCATAGGTCTGCCCAGGAGGATATGGAGTTGTTCGGCAAGTGCATGAGCCAGGATCTGACATTGGGCTTGAGTACCAGCGGGAAGTACTTGGCAAGGATCTTGTCGTCCCGCCCCCCAGCAGCTTGCACCGCGATGGTGTAGATGCTGAGGAACTCCGACGGATGCGACTTGCCGTCGTACTTCTCTGGCACGTCTGGCTTGAAATTCTTCATGCTGGGCCACTGGACTTGTGGTAGCTCACGAGTGAACGCAGGACAACCTACCGCGTACGGCAAGTCGCCTGGTTCCCCTGGCGCATGCATGTCGATAGAGGGCCCAGCGCGCTGGTCTGATTGGCGCCGCCCTTCTCTTCGGCGCTCGATACGAGTTCGAGCGTCTTCTTGCTGTCGCTCGCGAAGAACTTGACGCTGATCGTGACGAGCTCATGGATCTGATGACGCGGTAGAGTCGCTGTCGAGGTGGATCCGGCGAGTCGGCGATCTTGGCCTTCTAGGTGGAGAGTGCACAGTGGTTGCACCCCCACCGGTTTCGTCGCCATCGGTTCGTGCCCGGTAGTCCTGCCGCGGCAGCGATGTATTCGGCTGCCGCGGAGTGTCACCATTGGCGAAGCCGATGAGACTCTGAATGGTGGCCCTCCATTCATCGATCTTGTCTGCCGTTGGAGGGTAATCCAGGAGTAGTTGAGCTCGCGCCAAAGCTTCTGCTGGAGTGGTGGGCGGCAGTGGCGAACGGTGCGAGGAGCGGGATATGCTCGGACTCCTAACTATGTTAGAAGGAGCAGTATCCCGTCCAGGCGACCGTGCCTCACTCGTGCCAGCATGTTGGCGTGCACGCTGATCTTGAGCACCCCGAGATCCTCTAGCTCGATCTTGGTCCAACAAGCGTATGGTACTGCGAATACCATGACGCTGTCGGTCCTGCGCCTCCTGAGATGGGCGTGGTGCTTGTACGGACGCCGAGGTCTGTGCAGCCTTGTCCTTGGACTTGGTATCATCGTGAGCTCCCTCGTCGATGTCCGTTCTTCCGCCGGCATCTACCCCACCACCCGTTTGCTCCGGTGGTGGTGGGATCGACGAGGACGGAACAGTTGCCACCGAAGTCTTCTTCTTCGGTGGCATGTCGATGAAGAAAATGAAGATCTAGCCCGTGTGAACGCTGGATCAGGTTCACACAATCTCGACGCCCCCTACCTGGCGTGCCAAAGATGTCGGGGAGACTGATCCATGAACACCTATGGGACCGGCGAACCGAGCCCCTTTCGGTTCGGCGGGGGGCGGAGGTCGCACGAAGAGCAGATCGAGACGAAGCACACGAGCGGTTTACCCAGCTTCGGAGCTCTCCAGAGAGATAATACTCCTACTGCTCCTTGTCTGATCGTATTGAGTTCTTGCTCGGGAGCGCTGAGTGCTACAGTACACTCTAGCTGCTAACGACACCGAGCGTGAGTGTTTTCTGGCTTCGAACCTTCCGAGTCCCCCTCTACGTTGCGCATGGGCCTCCTTTTATATGCTCAAGGGGTCACCGACAGGTGGCAACGTAGACAAGGGTAAAAATGGAAAAGGACTTGCGGTTGGTACAGCTACCTGTATAGTGTTTCCTACCTAACCCTGATGGCAGGGGACAAAGGCATTAAATGCCCGTCTATGTCGCCCAAAACAGTGCAGAAAGGGACCGTCAGGGGCGCCACCGCTCACCGCGATGGCAATCTTGTCAGCGCCGCTTGCCACCGCGTACCGCTGGCTGCACAGCCTCTCACCACGCGCGCCTGGAAAGGCCCCAGGGCGACACGTTGGTGGATGCGCTGGAGCGTAGGTACAGGGTGGTAGCGTGCCGCGGCAAGTGCCTTGCCGCGGTCGTTGGCTTGTCACGTCCGGAGGCTTGTCACTCCCCGGGCCTTGCCGGGACGCGTGGCGCATCGCGGCAAACTCCTTGAGATGCCTTGGTTGGCCTTCCCGGCAAGCTCCTCTTGCCGGGGCCTTGTCTCCTTGGCTTGGATACTTTGCTCTTATGCCTTGGTTGGCCTTCCCGGCAAGCTCCTCTTGCCGGGGCCTTGTCTCCTTGGCTTAGATACTTTGCTCTTGAATGGCTCCACAGGAACCGCGGAGGACCTTGGTGGTCACCCGGCAAGCCTTGCCGCGGGTGGCTGCAACTGCCCGTGCACAAGTTCGGGATACTAGGGTACCCCTACTCTAGTACACCGACACAGGGTCACCTTAGCAGCAAAAATTTGCAACAAATAAAGCACTGGAACAAAAACTAATTGGACCATTGGAGGTGTCACATACCAAAGAACAATCCCAAAGCAGTTTTGTGAATGGAGCTTTGAGCAAGGAGATCGAAAATGGCAACAAAATAAGCTAGAGCTCATGCTTGAGCTGGATAGTGATTTTTTCGGGAGGAAGAAGAAGAGCATGGCTGCAGGAATAAGTGGAGGGGGGGCACCATGGGCCCATGAGGCAGGGGATGCTCCCAGGGGGGTAGGGCGTGCCCCTGACCCTCGTGGCCAGGTGCCAGCTCCCCTTGTTGTGTTCTCGGTGCCAGACATTCTCAAATATTCCAGAAAAAATCATACTGAATTTTCAGGGCATTTGGAGAACTTTTACTTTTGGGATATTTTTTTATTACATGGATAATTCAGAAAACAGACAAAGAATACGATTTTTACTTTATTTAATCTAAATAACAAAAAGTAAAAGGAGGGTACAGAAGGTTGTGCCCTCTAACTTCATCCATATCATGATCATCAAAGGAATCCACTAACAAGGTTGATCAAGTCTTGTTAGCAAACTCATTTCGAATAACATGGAACCGAAGAAATTTCGAGTAACACTAGGTTACCTCAACGGGAATATGCACATCCCCAATAATAAGAATATCATATTTCTTCTTGATAGTAGGAAGAGGAAATTCAAAACCTCCAATAATAATCGATGGAATTTTTCCAATAGAATTGATGTTATGAACTTGAGGTTGTTTCCTCGGAAAGTGTACCGTATGCTCATTACCATTAACATGAAAAGTGACATTGCCTTTGTTGCAATCAATAACAGCCCCTGCAGTATTCAAAAAGGGTCTACCAAGGATAATCGACATACTATCGTCCTCGGGAATATCAAGAACAACAAAGTCCGTTAAAATAGTAACATTTACAACCACAACAGGCACATCCTCACAAATACCAACAGGTATAGCAGTTGATTTATCAGCCATTTGCAAAGATATTTCAGTAGGTGTCAACTTATCCAATTCAAGTCTATGATATAAAGAGAGAGGCATAAGACTAACACTGGCTCCAAGATCAAATAAAGCAGTTTTAACATAGTTTCTTTTAATGGAGCATGGTATAGTTGGTACCCCTGGATCTCCAAGTTTCTTAGGTATTCCACCCTTAAAAGTATAATTAGCAAGCATGGTGGAAATTTCAGCTTCCGGTATCTTTCTTTTATTTGTAATAATATCTTTCATGTACTTAGCATAAGGATTTACTTTGAGCATATCAGTCAAACGCATATGCAAAAAGATAGGTCTAATCATTTTAGCAAAGCGCTCAAAATCCTCATCATCCTTTTTCATGGATGGCTTAGGAGGAAAAGGAATGGGTTTCTGAACCCATGGTTCTCTTTCTTTACTGTGCTTCCTAGCAACAAAGTCTATCTTATCATAACGTTGATTCTTTGATTGTGGGTTATCAAGATCAACATCAGGTTCAATTTCTACATCATTATTATTGCTAGGTTGAGCATCAACATGAACATCATCATTAGCATTATCACTAGGTTCATGTTCATCTCCAAATTGTGTTTCAGCATCAGAAATAGAAATATCATTGGGATTCTTAGGTGTGTCTACAACAGGTTAACTAGAAGCATGCAAAGTCCTATCATTTTTCTTTTTCTTCTTTTTAGAAGGACTAGGTGCATCAACATTATTTCTCTGAGAATCTAGCTCAATTCTTTTAGGGTGGCCTTCAGCATACAAAGGTTCCTAAGTCATTTTACCCGTTCTAGTAGCCACTCTAACAGCAAAGTCATGTTTATTATTTAATTCATCGAGCAAATCATTTTGGGCCTTAAGCACTTGTTCTGCTTGAGTGTTAACCATAGAAGCATGTTTACTAATGAGTTTAAGTTCACCCTTAACTCTAGACATATAATCACTCAAGTGTCCAATCATATAAGCATTACTTTTTAATTGTCTACCAACATAAGCATTGAAGTTTTCTTGTTTAGCCATAAAGTCATCAAATTCATCCAAGCATTGGCTAGCAAATTTAGTAGACGGGATTTCAACTTTATCATATCTATAGAGAGAATTTACCTTTACTACCTATGTCGGGTTATCAAGACCATGTATTTCTTCAATAGGTGGTAAATTGAGACTGTGTATTTCTTCAACAGGAGGTTAATTAACATCTTCAGCTTTAATACCCTTTTCTTTCATAGATTTCTTTGCCTCTTGCATATCTTCAGGACTGAGAAATAGAACTCCCCTTTTCTTCAGAGTTGGTTCAAGAGTTGGCTCAGGAGTTGGTTCAGGAAGTGTTCCAATTATTTTCATTAGTCAACATATTATTCAATAGCAATTCAGCTTGATCGACTGTTCTTTCCTTGAAAACACGACCAGCACAACTATCCAAATAGTCTTTGGAAGCATCGGTTAGTCCATTATAAAAGATATCAAGTATTCATTTTTCTTAAGCGGGTGATCCAGCAAAGCATTAAGTAATCAGAGAAGCCCCCCAAGCTTGTGGGAGACTCTCTTCTTCAGTTTGCACAAAATTATATATTTCCCTTAAAGTAGCATGTTTCTTATGAGCACAGAAATATTTAGCAGAGAAGTAATATATCGTATCCTGGGGACTACGCACACAACCAGGATCAAGACCAAGTTTTAGCATCACCCTTTAATAAGAACGGAAATATCTTAAGGATATAACAGTAGCGAGATTTCTCATCATTAGTGAACAGGGTGGCTATATCATTCAATTTAGTAAGATGTGCCACAACAGTTTCAGATTCATAGCCATAAAAAGGATCAGATTCAACCAAAATAATTATCTCAGGATCGACAGAGAACTCATAATCCTTATCAGTAACAAAGATAGGTGAAGTAGCAAAAGCAGGGTCATATTTCATTCTAGCATTCAGAGATTTCTGTTTCAGTTTAGCTAATAACTTCTTAAGATCAGATCTATCATTGCAAGCAAGAAAATCTCTAGCAGTTTCTTCATCCATAACATAACCCTTTGGAACAACAGGCAATTCATATTTAGGTGGAGAACCTTCATCATCACTATCTTCAATAATATCAGTTTCAATAATTTCATTCTCTCTAGCCCTAGCAAGTTGTTCATCAAGAAATTCACATAATGGCACAGTAGTATCAAGCACAGAAGTAGTTTCATCATAAGTATCATGCATAGTAGAAGTGGCATCATCAATAACATGCGACATATCAGAATTCATAGCAGAAGTAGGTTTAGGTGTCGCAAGTTTACTCATAACAGAAGGAGAATCAAGCGCAGAGCTAGATGGCAGTTCCTTACCTCCCCTTATAGTTGAGGGATAAATCATAGTTCTTTCGTCTTTCAAGTTCCTCATAGTGACCAGCATATATAAATCCCAAGTGACTCAAAGAATAGAGCTATGCTCCCCGGCAACGGCACCAGAAAATAGTCTTGGTAACCCAAAAGTATAGGGGATTGCAACAGTTTTCGAGGGTAGAGTATTCAACCCAAATTTATTGATTCGACACAAGGGGAGCCAAAGAATATTCTCAAGTATTAGCAGTTGAGTTGTCAATTCAACCACACCTGGATAACTTAGTATCTGCATCAAAGTATTTAGTAGCAAAGTAGTATGGAAGTAACGGTAACAGTAGCAAAAGTAGCAGTAGTAGTTTTGTAGCAATTGTAACAGTAGCAACGGTAAAGTAAATAAGCAAAGAGTAATATGTGAAAAAATCGTAGGCATTGGACCAGTGATGGATAATTATGTCGGACGCGATTCCTCATGTAATAGTTATAACATAGGGTGACACAGAACTAGCTCCAATTCATCAAAGTAGTGTAGGCATGTATTCCAAATATAGTCATATGTGCTTATGGAAAAGAACTTGAATGACATCGTTTGTCCTACCCTGCCGTGGCAGCAGAGTCCTAATGGAAACTAAGGGATATTAAGGCCTCCTTTTAGTAGGGTACCGGACCAAAGCATTAGCACTTAGTGAATACATGAACAACTCAAACTACGGCCATCACCGAGAAGTATCCCGATTGTTGTCACTTCGGGGTTGTCGGATCATAACACATAATAGGTGACTATAGACTTGCAAGATAGGAACAAGAACTCACATATATTCATGAAAACTTAATAGGTTCAGATCTGAAATCATGTTACTCGAGCCCTAGTGACAAGAATTAAGCATAGCAAAGTCATAGCAATATCAATCTCAGAACATAGTGGATACTAGGGAAAACCCTAACAAAACTAACTTGATTACATGGTAAATTTCATCCAACCCATCACCGTCCTGCAAGCCTATGATGGAATTACTCACGCACAATTGTGAGCATCATGAAATTGGTGATGGAGGATGGTTGATGATGACGACAACGACGAATCTCCCTCTCCAGAGCCACAAAGGACTCTAGATCAGCCCTCCCGAAAGAGATTAGGGATTGGTAGCGGCTCCGTATCGTAAAATGTGATGAAACGTTCTGTCTGATTTTTTTTCTCCACGAGCGTGAATATATGGAGTTGGAGTTGAGGTCGGTGGAGGTCCAGGAGGCCCACGAGGTAGGGGGCGCGCCCTATGGGGGGCACCCCCCACCATCATGGACAGGGTGTGGCCCCCCTGGTGCTGATTCTTTTGCTAGTATTTTTTATTAATTCCAAAAAGTTGCTCCGTGGATTTTCAGGTCATTCTGAGAACTTTAATTTTTGCACAAAAATAACACCATGGCAGTTCTCCTGAAAACAGCGTCAGTCAGGGTTAGTTCCTTTCAAATCATGCAAGTTAGAGTCCAAAGCAAGGGCAAAAGTGTTTGGAAAAGTAGATATGACGGAGACGTATCAATGTATGTCAGAGAGTTAACGCAGAGCATCAGAAGCCAGCAGGATTGCTACAGCCATTGCCGATACCTAAGTGGAAGTGGGACAAGCTTGGCATGGACTTTAACACGGGATTGCCCAGGACTCGTTCAAGCTATGACTCTATCTGGGTTGTAGTTGATTGGTTGACGAAAGTTGCACATTTCATCCCAGTGAAGACCACTTATACAAGCGCAAAGTTGGCAAAAATATACATGACCAGGATCGTATGTTTACATGGAGTTCCGAGGACCATTGAATCACATAGAGGAACCCAGTTTATCTCAAAGTTCTGGAATCAGTTGCATAGACTTTGGGTACTTGGCTAGAGTTCCGTACAACTTTTCATCCATAGACAGAGGGACAGACTAAGAGAGTCAATTAGATTCCGGAGGACATGTTGAGAGCTTGTGCGCTAGATTATGGATCTACATGGGATGACAACTTGCCGTATGCAGAGTTCTCTTTATAACAACATCTATCAAGCCGGTTTGAAGATGGCCCCTTTCGAAGCTTTGTACGGAATGAGGTGCATGACACCGTTATTGTGGGATGAAGTTGGAGACCATCAGTTGTTTGGACCAGATTTGATTAAAGAGTCTAAACAGAAGGTTAAGTTGATTCGCGACAAACTCAAGGTAGCCCAATCCAAGCAGAAGAGTTATGCGGATTCTAAACGCAAGGAGACAATTTACAAAGTCGGAGACAGAGTATACCTTCGTGTGTCCCCACTTTGAGGAGTTAAGCGTTTTGGAGTTAAGGGAAAGTTAGCACCATGTTTTGTGGGACCATACAAAGTTTTGGAACGTATGGGAGAAGTTGCTTACCAGCTGGAATTGCCAGAAGGATTATCAGGAGTTCACGATGTGTTTCACGTTTCCCAGTTGAAGAAGTGCCACGCAGAGATGGCTGATATTCCTCTGAGAGATACAGTGCCACTGGAAGCGATTCAGCTAGATAGCGATTTGACCTACGAAGAAAAACCAGAGAAGATTCTCGAGTTTCTCAGCCGATCACCCGCAGCAAGGTTATCAAGTTTTGCAAAGTTCAGTGGAGCCACCATACTGAGGATGAAGCCACCTGGGAACGAGAGGAGGACCTATGAAAGGACCACCCGCACCTATTTTCTAGCCAACCCGAATCTCGAGGGCGAGATTCATCTTAAGGTGGGTAGGTTTGTAACATCCCAAATTTTGAATTTGGAATGTTATACATAGATCAACATATGCATATCATATTTTATTGCACTTTGGTTTGATCCTAGAAATTCTATGCAACTCAAGGGCCCACGGAGAGAGTTGGGGATTTCGCTATTTTCGTATTTGAGTTTTCTCAAATGTCGAAAAAGAGGATCATTTGGTTTTAATCATTTTTCTCTCTAAAATATTTCCAATGTTAAAATAGAAGATAGGAGATAAAATGACTTCTCCAAAATGAAAGAAATATTGGAGGAAAAATGTTACAATCAAATAAGTATTTTATTTGGACTTTTATTGATATTTTATTTGAATTAGGAAAAAATGCGTTTTTTTTAAATTGCATTAGAGGCCCAAATAAATGTTCACTTTGTCCGCAATATTATTTGAGGAGCGGGAAATTTTATTTCAGGATTTTTCGACTCCGTTTAGTATTTCTTTTCTTTGTTTTTCCACGTCAGTTTATTTTTTTTAAAAAGTGCACCGACCTACTCAGGCCGTGCCCAACCCGGACACCCCGCCTGGCCGGCTATATAAGGCCCGACCGCGACCCCGCAGCCACCCAGCTGCCCACCGCCGAAACCCTAGAGCCGCCTCCACTACCGCCGCCGCCGCCGCCGGAGCCGCCCGATGCCGCCCGCCGCCGTCGACCGCCCCGCCGCAGCCGGAGCCACCGTCGACCCCATCGCCGGAGTAGCTCCCCCGCGGCCGACCCCGCCGCCGCTGCCGACCTCGCTGAGGTAGCCGCCGCCGCCATCTAGTTTTTCTCGGAAAAACTATCGTTTTTTTGAGAAAACCCTAGATCTATTTTTTTAGATCGGTTCGTTTTTTTTTGGTTTAGCTAAATAGCGGACGTTCGTCCATACGTTCATTTTAATGAACGTTGTTCGTCGTTAGGCGCAGAAAGTGAATGTTCGTTCGTTAGCCTGTTCGTCTCGTTTTGGTTTTCTAGGGTTTTTCCGCGATTATTTTTTATCGTGATTTCTGCCCAGATCTTCGTTCTAGTATATCTTTTCGCTCGTTTATCCAAATTAGATGAAAAAAGTGCCTAGATCTTTGTCTCGAAGCCCTCTTTCTGTTTAACCAAATTGAACAAGATTTTAGTACTGTAAAATTTGACTTTAGTCCAGATTAGTAAACAATTCTTGTTTCTTTCATAGTTTGAGTTTCGTTGCTCCGTTTGATTTGATTCTTTTTGCAAACCGGAGTTCTTCAGTTGAACTTTCTGGTTAGATCTTCTTATTTGATTTTTACCTGTGCTTCTTGTTGAGTGCTCATTGTATGTTTGTGACGCCCCCGATTCAATCGTACACTAATCATGCACGCAAATGTGTACAATCAAGATCAGGGACTCACGGGAAGATATCACAACACAACTCTACAAATAAAATAAGTCATACAAGCATCATAATACAAGCCAAGGGCCTCGAGGGCTCGAATACAAGTGCTCGATCATAGACGAGTCAGCGGAAGCAACAATATCTGAGTACAGACATAAGTTAAACAAGTTTTCCTTAAGAAGGCTAGCACAAACTGGGATACAGATCGAAAGAGGCGCAGGCCTCCTGCCTGGGATCCTCCTAAACTACTCCTGGTCGTCGTCAGCGGGCTGCATGTAGTAGTAGGCACCTCCGGTGTAGTAGTCGGCGTCGACGGTGGCGTCTGGCTCCTGGACTCCAGCATCTGGTTGCGACAACCAGGTAGAAGGGAAAGGGGAAAAAGAGGGAGAAAAGCAACCGTGAGTACTCATCCAAAGTACTCGCAAGCAAGGAGCTACACTACATATGCATGGGTATATGTGTAAAGGGCCATATCGGTGGACTGAACTGCAGAATGCTAGAATAAGAGGGGGATAGCTAATCCTGTCGAAGACTACGCTTCTGGCAGCCTCTGTCTTGCAGCATATAGAAGAGAGTAGATTGAAGTCCTCCAAGTAGCATCTCCAAGTAGCAACTCCAAGTAGCAACTCCAAGAAGCATCGCATAGCATAATCCTACCCGGCGATCCTCTCCTCGTCGCCCTGTAGAAAAGCGATCACCAGGTTGTCTGTGGAACTTGGAAGGGTGTGTTTTATTAAGTATCCGGTTCTAGTTGTCATAAGGTCAAGGTACAACTCCAAGTCGTCCTGTTACAGAAGATCACGGCTATTCGAATAGATTAACTTCCCTACAGGGGTGCACCACATTCCCCAACACGCTTGATCCCATTTGGCCGGACACACTTTCCTGGGTCATGCCCGGCCGCAAAAGATCAACACGTCGCAGCCCCACCTAGACAAAACAGAGAGGCCAGCACGCCGGTCTAAACCTAAGTGCACAGGGGTCTGGGCCCATCGCCCATAGCACACCTGCACGTTGCGTGGGCGGCCGGAAGCAGAACTAGCCCCCTTAATACAAGAGCAGGCTTACGTTCCAATCCGGCGCGCGCCGCTCCGTCGCTGACGTCTGAAGTGCTTCGGCTGATACCACGACGTCGGGATACCCATAACTACTCCCGCGTAGATGGTTAGTGCGTATAGGCTCGTAGCCAACTCAGATCAAATACCAAGATCTCGTTAAGCGTGTTAAGTATTCGCGAACGCCGAACAGGGCCAGGACCACCTGTCTCCTAGGTGGTCTCAACCTGCCCTGTCGCTCCGCCACAAAGTAACAGTCAGGGGCCGTCGGGAACCCAGGCCCACCTCTACCGGGATGGAGCCACCTGCCCCTTCAGCCCCCATCTCCGAACAGTATCACAGGTAATGTAACTGTGTAAAGTATATAGTATATGCCCGTGATCACCTCCCGAAGTGATCACGGCCCAGTAGTATAGCATGGCAGACGGACAAGAGTGTAGGGTCACTAATGGAACACTAGCATCCTATACTAAGCATTTAGGATTGCGGGTAAGGTATCAATGACTGTAGCAACAATGACAGGCTATGCATCAGAATAGGATTAACGGAAAGCAGTAACATGCTACACTACTCTAATGCAAGCAGTATAGAGAAGAGTAGGCGATATCTGGTGATCAAAGGGGGGGGGGGCTTGCCTGGTTGCTCTGGCGTCAGCATCGTCACGGGGTCTACCGAAGAGAAGAGGGGGGAGAAACAGTAAATACATAGCAAGCAAGTGCATAACAGGATAACAGGCAGAGCTAGATGTGTTCTAATGCGGTAGGAGGTGATACCAGTGAAGGGGGGAAGCATCCGAGAAGTATTCCCGGGGTTCCGTGTTTTCGGGCAGAGGAGCCGGAGGGGGGGAAGTTGCGAGTTCGATAGGTTAGGGGGTTGTGGCGGACGAACGGGTTGCGTATCCGGAATCGTCACGTCGTTCTGAGCAACTTTCGTGTTGAAAATATTTTAATCCGAGTTATGGATTAAAAGATATGATTTTCTAAAGATTTTATTAATTTCTGAAATTTAATTAATTATTTAATTAATTCGAAAATGGATTTATGACGTCAGCATGACGTCGTGCTGACGTCAGCAGTCAGCGTTGACCGTTTGACCTGGTCAACCTGACATGTGGGTCCCGTGGGACCCACCTGTCATACACTGTTAGGTTTAATTAGGGTTTAGTTTAATCCTAATTACAGTTTAATTAAAATTAACTAGTTAATTAAATTAATTAAACCGGATTAATTAACTTAACTAATTACTTCATTAATTAATTAATAGTTAATTTGTTAAACCATTTTTATTTTTATTAACTATATTTATTTTAATTTGCTTATTCATTCGGGACACACATGTCATAGACACAGGGGCGGCCACGTCAGCGTTGACCGGTTCAACAGGCCGGCCGGGCCCTTGGGGGCCCACGGGTCAGTGACCCACGCGGTGGCCCCAGGCCGGCCACGTCGGCGGGCGGCGTTGACGCGCCGGCGGCGACCTCCAGGACGGCGGCGCGGCACGTGACCTCACCGGAAACGCGCCACAGGGCACGACTGAGGGTGTCTGGGGGCTCTACGGGACGGGCGCGGTGCGCCGCGTCCGATGGTGGCCGTGGTTGGCGCGGGGGTGGCCGGAGTTGAGCGCATCGAGCTCATCGGCGGCGAGGCGCTTCGGGCGGGGTACGGGAACGGGGCTAAGGGGCGCAGGGGGCGTGGCCAGGGACGGGGCGAGAGGGA